>NC_090764.1:29142109-29179609 GCF_036898095.1 Palaemon carinicauda
TGACGATTACGTGGCTGGATGCCATCAGTGACGGAACTGTACCAACCGTGTGTCACACGATCGTACATAATTCATTTTGTATATATTATGCTTGTATCTTCGCTCTTCCCTCGCACTAAAAAGAACCAGAATAAACATGTCTGCGTTTCTCCTATGTAACATTGTCTGTCTTTTGAACATGAAATTTCCTGTTGCCTTGAGGTTTTGTATATAAAGGAGAGTGTTCTATAATGAATTAACTCAGTTGCTTTCATACTGCCTTTGAGTTCAACTGTTTCAACATAAAAATGTAATTAACTTACTTGATCTCCCCTCATCAATTGAACCAGGTGCCATTGTGAAACTGTACTGTTCAACACGAAAAACCGTTGTAATTTTTTCCTGCGAACATATTTGAAATTAATCTTAAAGGTAACCAATTGTAGACCTCTTGCTACGTCAGTCCCCTTCATGTGATCTCTCGTGGCCAATCACGTATCTTCACTCCGAATAAGATGCACATCAGCATCTTCTGAAAAGAGGTAAACCTGCGGTTATGGAAAGGTACCATGTTACACTGTGATGAGCATAACATTCTGAATTCTAGTTCGATTGTGGTTAATATAATTTTCATGAAGACCCATGTGTATAAAGAAATTCATAAATTTTTGCTCTCCTGAAGACAATTTTGTGTATCAGGCTCTTGCACAAGGGGGACATTTTTAGAAAAAACTTTGCTTGCCTCATAAAATACAGTATTGTATTATCACAAATTTCATCAGTCATAATTGGATCCACTGGATAATAGTTGATCACATCAATATCTCCATCCAGATTTCTTTAGAATAGAGATTTATGCCAAGGCCACTTTACTATTATCCTCCCTTCCCCAACGTCATACAAGTCAAATTTTGACATAAGTCGGAATACACTTAAATACAGTACTGTACTGGTCACCCACCTATGCTAATGCAGTTTTTGGAGTCCTAATGTAGGAGGTAAATAACACACTATTTTTTATTTTTACATCAAAACATAACCAGGACTAAAGAAAATTATTTGGAGGACTCAAGTATCAAATTTAATTTTTAAAAGTAGTGTAATTTCTATTTTTTTTTTTCAACTTTACAAACCCGAGCCCTTTAATAGGGGTAAGATTTCTGCAAAGCTGGAACATCAGCTGTTAACCCTTTACAAAGAAGTGTTGGAAGTTATAGGCAGCTGGTGGGGAAATCTGGTTTGAAATACTACCGCTAGATAGATATGGGGTCCTTTGACTAACCAGACAGTACTACATTGGATCCTTGTCTCTGGTTACGGTTCATTTTCCTTTTGCCTACAGACACCAAATAGTCTGGACTGTTCTTTACATATTCTCCTCTGTCTTCATACACCCGACAACACTGATTACCAAATTATTCTTCTTCATCCAAGAGGTTTCTGCACTGTATAATTGTTCAGTGGCCACTTTCCTGTTGTTAAGGGTAGAAGAGAGACTTTATAGCTATGGTAAGCAGCTCTTCTAGGAGACGGACACTCCAAAATCAAACCATTGTTCTCTAGTCTTATGTAGTGCCATAGCCTCTGTAACATGGTCTTCCAATGTCTTGGGTTAGAGTTCTCTTGCTTGAGGGTACACTCAGGCACACTATTCTATCTTATTTCTCTTCCTCGTGTGGTATTGAAGTTTTTATAGTTTATGTAGGAGATATTTATTTTAATATTACTTTTCTTAAAATACTTTAATTTTCCTTGTTTCCTTTCCTCACTGGGCTATCTTCCCTGTTGGGACCCCTGGGCTTACAGCATCTTGCTTTTCCAACTAGGGTTGTAGTTTAGAAAGGATCAACACAACGAGAAACCAAAATTTCTCTGTCACGAGACCCCGGAGGGTCAACGTGACTAAGGCTACGAGGGACCAAAGGCCCAACGTAGCCTGTGTTGCAAGACCCCGAAGAGTCAGCGCAATGAGAAACCAAAGTTTTCCAGTCACGAAACACCGAAGTGTTAACTTGACTAAAGTTACGAGACCCCAAAGGTTCAGCGCAACGGAGACCCGAAGGACTCCTGCTATCATGAGAACCCGCAGGATCAACATAACGAGAGTGTCTGAAGGCTCACGATCACGCCAGCCGAAAGGGTGATCGTCACAAGACCCGGAGGGGTCATCGTTAGGGGTACCAGCAGGTTCAAAAAGACGTCTCCTAACAGCCCGAAGAGGAAAACGTCCGGGTTGGAGAGGAGTTACCCACTCCTCCACTCACGAACCTCCGGAGAGGAACGTTCAACAAGGGGGAGACTGATCAAGGTCTACAGATAATTCCTCCTCAGGGGAGGAGAGTTCACCCGAAGGAGAACTACGCTTATAACAAGGTTCTCTTTCCGCCCCTGGAAGAGAACCAAAAGCGTAAGGAGATTGGCAATGTAAAGAGGCAATCTTCTCTCCCGAAGGGAAAGCTTGCCTTGGAGAGAGCCCTGCCACCGCCCCTAGTGGGTTAGCTAACTCCTCGGCGTCGGAACCAGACTCTCGGCCTGACCGACGGGCAACAGCGCCTGCGCCCACAAGAGGAGGATCGACCTCTGCAGAGGAAGGAGATGACCACCTTCTCTCTGCTCCCCTTCGGAGGAGTTCGAGGAGAACTTCCTTCAGAGGAGTTCGAGGAGAACTTCCTTCAGAGGAGTTCGAGGAGAACTTCCTTCAGAGGAGTTCGAGGAGAACTTCCTTCAGAGGAGTTCGAGGAGAACTTCCTTCAGAGGAGTTCGAGGAGAACTTCCTTCAGAGGAGTTCGAGGAGAACTTCCTTCGAAGGGGGACCATCGACGCCCAGCGATGGCTACAAAGACACAAGGTCTGGAAAGGAACAGGAGCTCCCTGGGGGAAGAGAAGGAGCCGCCACCTTCGCCTATCCCACGGGGTCGACCCGAGTCACAAGCCCTGCGCTACTGCTCGGCCGTGCCCTGGAAGGGCCTGGTTGAGAATTAGCTTCGGGCAGAGATTTGGGCGTAGAGGAAGCAGAAGCCCACGATTTCTTCAATTTCGAGGAAGACCACGAAAGCGAAGATTCGCATTTAGACTTCTTCTTACGCGCAAACCTCTCCCACTGAGAAGCAGGCCACTCCCTACACTTGGAACAGGTGTTGTCCCGCAAACACAGACTTCCCCAGCAAGCCGGGCATAAAGGGTGTGGGTCCGTTTCCACGGACGACATGAAGGTAACACAATGGCGGCCTTCAATACCTGGACATGTCCGCATAGTGGGACAATAACCAAACACACACCCATGCACACAAAAGAAAAAGGAATAGTAATAAAGACAAGGCAGTTTGTTTAACGTGAGAGAGAGACGGTACATACGCACTCTACCGAGCCAAAAAGTAAAAGTGGTTACTCAACCGACATGTGTGAGTGAGCGAGGTAGCCAGTTTACCCCAACACCCTCCCGCTAACTAGCGGATGGGGTAATTATCCCTCACTAAAATTGTCTTGGCTGGTTTTCAGCGATGCCGAAAGCAATACCCTATAAATAGCGAAGGTTTGTATCTGTGTCGGAACAAATGAGATAGCACAGGTACATAAACAAAAACAAATTGGTTCTATCAAGTAATCCCAAGAAAAATTAGATAGCTTACCGGTACTGTATATGAATAAAAACAAGATGGTTCTATAAAGTAATTCCAAGGAAAATTATATAACCTACCAGTATACAGTATAAATAAAAACAAATTGGTTCTATCAAGTAATCCCAAGAAAAATTAGATAGCTTACCGGTACTGTATATGAATAAAAACAAAATGGTTCTATAAAGTAATTCCAAGGAAAATTATATAACCTACCAGTATACAGTATAAATAAAAATAAATTGGTTCTGCCAAGTAATCCCAAGAAAAATGAGATACCAGTCAGTACATAAATAAAAATAAGATTATGAAAGGACCCGTTTATTTCTCATGTATAGATCAACAGAACATTCTTCTCTAAAAGCACAAATCCCTTTGCAAGTTCCAACTCGCACTGGACTTGGACCATCTGAACCAAGTTAAAACTATAATTTTATTAAACAATATTAAGCATTATCCTTGAAATTAAAAGTGATACAGAAAATTATTATGTCAGCTTGGCAGCTACTTTGCAAAGTATATTGGAGAATAAAGGATCACTTTAGATCTATAATTTTGAATCAAAGTTTAGTGCCCTCAAATTGTAGTTAAGAAACAATGACATTTCCCCATTGCTTGAATTATGCCCAATTCTATAGGGTGAGAAAATGTTGCCTCCAAAAATAAATATGGGCTCAATTTTAACAGAAGAAAGAGGGGCAGACGGATACTCAATTGCTAAACCACTTAGCACTTGAAAGACATATTTATCATAATCTCAACCAATCTTAAGACTTACCATATAGAGGAAGTTTCTGCAAAGCTACAGTAAGTATCTGTCAATTTCAGTTTTCAGCAACTATATGGAAGTACTTGAAGTTTTCTTGCATTTTGGGGATTTCAAGAAACATTTGGGAGATTTCAAGAAACTAGTTCGAGATTCAGCATTGCCTTCATTATGCTGACATACCATTTGAAACATTTTGGGGATTCCAAGAAACCAGTCTTACTTTCTCAGCAAAATTACTTGACTCTCTCAATAATTGCTTTACATGTATTTCCTTTGGCAGATTTATCAGAATCTTTATAAAAGAAAGAAAAAAAAAACTTATACCTTGGATCAACAAAAATGCCAGGGGTAATACATTTTTTATCTAGTATGCCAGTACAAACAGCTCCTTCATCCCAACTTCAACTCAGACTACAGTAGATCTGTTATGCATGGGTCTAATTCCAAGCTGCAGCAGTGGCAGTATAGTAACTCATTGCACCATTCACATATACCATACCTGTTGTGCACATGTTAAAATAGTACTCATTTCTAACAGATTGGCAATGTGTATAGTATTAAGATACCATCTGTTCTTTTATAGATAAACAATGAACCTATATACAATATGCCTTATACTGTAGTTTGTTTGGTGGGCTTTGTTAATATGTTATTTTCATTAGTAAAATAAATTTTTGAATATACTTACCCGATGATCATGTAGCTGTCAACTCCGTTGCCCGACAGAAATCTACGGTCGGGATACGCCAGCGATCGCTATCCAGGTGGGGGTGTACACAACAGCGCCATCTGTGAGTAGGTACTCAAGTACTTCTTGTCAACAAGAACTCAATTTTCTCCTCGGTCCACTGGTTCTCTATGGGGAGGAAGGGCGGGTTCTTAAATTCATGATCATCGGGAAGTATATTCAAAAATTTATTTTACTAATGAAAATAACATTTTTCAATATTAAACTTACCCGATGATCATGTAGCTGATTCACACCCAGGGTGGTGGGTGGAGACCAGCATACATGTTAACAAAGAAGCTAAGTATCCCGTATTTCATTTTATCAGTTATTCAAAATAACAAACATAAAATAAATAAGTACCTGGTAAGGAAGTCGACTTGAACTATTACTCTGCCTTTTTTAAGTACGTCTTCCTTACTGAGCCTAGCGGTCCTCTTAGGATGCTGAACGACTCCTAGGTGCTGAAGTATAAAGGGCTGCAACCCATACTAAAGGACCTCATCACAACCTCTAACCTAGGCGCTTCTCAAGAAAGAATTTGACCACCCGCCAAATCAACCAGGATGCGGAAGGCTTCTTAGCCTTCCGTACAACCCAAAACAACAATAAAAAGTATTCAAGAGAAAGATTAAAAAGGTTATGGGATTATGGGAATGTAGTGGCTGAGCCCTCACCTACTACTGCACTCGCTGCTACGAATGGTCCCAGGGTGTAGCAGTTCTCGTAAAGAGACTGGACATCTGAGATAGAATGATGCGAACACTGACTTGCTTCTCCAATAGGTTGCATCCATAACACACTGCAGAGAACGGTTCTGTTTGAAGGCCACTGAAGTAGCAACAGCTCTCACTTCATGTGTCCTTACCTTCAGCAAAGCAAGGTCTTCTTCCTTCAGATGAGAATGTGCTTCTCTAATCAGAAGCCTGATGTAGTAAGAAACTGCGTTCTTAGACATCGGTAGAGAAGGCTTCTTGATAGCACACCATAAAGCTTCTGATTGTCCTCGTAATGGCTTTGACCTTCTTAAATAGTACCTAAGAGCTCTTACTGGGCAAAGTACTCTCTCTAGTTCGTTCCCCACCAAGTTGGACAGGCTTGGGATCTCGAACGACTTAGGCCAAGGACGGGAAGGAAGCTCGTTTTTAGCCAAAAAACCGAGCTGCAAGGAACATGTAGCCGTTTCAGAAGTAAAACCTATGTTCCTGCTGAAGGCGTGGATCTCACTTACTCTTTTAGCTGTTGCTAAGCACACGAGGAAAAGAGTTTTTAATGTGAGGTCCTTAAAAGAGGCTGATTGGAGCGGTTCAAATCTTGATGACATTAGGAACCTTAAAACCACGTCTAGATTCCAGCCTGGAGTGGACAACCGACGTTCCTTTGAGGTCTCAAAAGACCTAAGGAGGTCCTGTAGATCTTTGTTGGTGGAAAGATCCAAGCCTCTGTGGCGGAATACCGCTGCCAACATACTTCTGTAACCCTTGATCGTAGGAGCTGATAGGGATCTTACGTTCCTTAGATGTAACAGGAAGTCAGCAATCTGGGTTACAGTGGTACTGGTTGAGGAAACTGCATTCGCCTTGCACCAGCTTCGGAAGACTTCCCATTTAGACTGATAGACTCTGAGAGTGGATGTCCTCCTTGCTCTGGCAATCGCTCTGGCTGCCTCCTTCGAAAAGCCTCTAGCTCTTGAGAGTCTTTCGATAGTCTGAAGGCAGTCAGACGAAGAGCGTGGAGGTTTGGGTGTACCTTCTTTACGTGAGGTTGACGCAGAAGGTCCACTCTTAGAGGAAGAGTCCTGGGAACGTCGACTAGCCATTGCAGTACCTCGGTGAACCATTCTCTCGCGGGCCAGAGGGGAGCAACCAACGTCAGCCGTGTCCCTTTGTGAGAGGCGAACTTCTGAAGTACCCTGTTGACAATCTTGAACGGCGGGAACGCATACAGGTCGAGATGGGACCAATCCAGCAGAAAGGCATCCACGTGAACTGCTGCTGGGTCTGGAATCGGAGAACAAAACATCGGGAGCCTCCTGGTCATCGAGGTAGCGAATAGATCTATGGTTGGCTGACCCCACAGGGCCCATAGTCTGCTGCAAACATTCTTGTGAAGGGTCCACTCTGTGGGGATGACCTGACCCTTCCGGCTGAGGCGATCTGCCATGACATTCATATCGCCCTGAATGAACCTCGTTACCAGCGAAAGCTTTCGATCGTTTGACCAAATGAGGAGGTCCCTTGCGATCTCGAACAACTTCCTCGAATGAGTCCCTCCCTGCTTGGAGATGTAAGCCAAGGCTGTGGTGTTGTCGGAGTTCACCTCCACCACCTTGTTTAGCTGGAGGGACTTGAAGTTTATCAAGGCCAGATGAACCGCCAACAACTTGCAATTGATGTGAAGTGTCCTTTGCTCCTGATTCCATGTGCCCGAGCATTCCTGTCCGTCCAGTGTCGCACCCCAGCCCGTGTCCGATGCGTCCGAGAAGAGACGGTGGTCGGGGATCTGAACAGCCAAAGGTAGACCTTCCTTGAGAAGAATGCTGTTCTTCCACCAAGTTAGAGTAGACCTCATCTCTTCGGAAACAGGCACTGAGACCGCCTCTAGCGTCGTGTCCTTTACCCAGTGAGCAGCTAGATGATACTGAAGGGGGCGGAGGTGGAGTCTCCCTAACTCGATGAACTGGGCCAGCGATGAAAGTGTCCCTGTCAGACTCATCCACTGCCTGACTGAACATCGGTTCCTTCTCAGCATGCTCTGGATGCATTCTAGGGCTTGATTGATCCTTGGGGCCGACGGAAAAGCCCGAAAAGCTCGACTCTGAATCTCCATACCTAGATAGACAATGATCTGGGATGGGACGAGCTGGGACTTCTCTATATTGACCAGGAGGCCCAGTTCCTTGGTCAGATCCATAGTCCATCTGAGATTCTCCAGACAGCGACGACTTGTTGGAGCTCTTAAAAGCCAGTCGTCCAAATAGAGGGAGGCTCTGATGTCTGCCAAGTGAAGGAATTTCGCAATATTCCTCATCAGTCTGGTAAACACAAGAGGTGCCGTGCTTAGGCCAAAGCACAGGGCTTGGAACTGGTACACAACCTTTCCAAAGACGAACCTTAGGAAAGGTTGGGAGTCTGGATGGATGGGGACGTGAAAGTACGCGTCTTTCAGGTCTAACGAGACCATCCAGTCCTCCTGCCTGACCGCTGCTAGGACCGACTTCGTCGTCTCCATCGTGAACGTCTGCTTGGTGACAAAAGCATTGAGAGCACTGACGTCCAGCACCGGTCTCCAACCTCCTGTCTTCTTCGCTACCAGGAAGAGACGGTTGTAGAAGCCCGGGGATTGATGGTCCCGGACTATGACAACCGCTTCCTTTTGTAGCAAGAGCGACACCTCTTGTTGCAACGCTAGCCTCTTGTCCTTCTCCTTGTAGTTGGGAGAGAGGTTGATGGGAGATGTAGCTAGAGGGGGACTGCGGCAGAACGGAATTCTGTATCCCTCCCTTAGCCACTTCACAGACTGAGCGTCTGCTCCTCTGCTCTCCCAAGCTTGCCAGAAGGTCTTGAGTCTGGCTCCCACTGCTGTCTGGAGAGGAAGAAAGTCAGAACTTGCCTTTTGCGGACTTGGAACCCTTCTTGGATTTGCCACGGTGACTGTCGGCACGGGTACCTCCTCTGCTGGAGGTTCTGCCACGAAAGGGCGGGATGAACCGAGTTGCAGGAGTGTCTACTGCTGCAGGGCGGAAGGGTCTAGGCACGGAAGGTAAGGTTTTAGCCTTACGTGCAGAAGATGCCATCAGATCATGGGTATCCTTCTGGATAAGAGAGGCAGCCATCCCCTTAATCAGCTCCTCCGGAAACAGACACTTGGAGAGAGGAGCAAACAACAACTCTGACTTCTGGCAAGGAGTGATACCAGCCGATAAGAAGGAGCAAAGATGTTCTCTCTTCTTGAGCACTCCCGACACGTACAAAGCCGCAAGTTCACCAGACCCATCCCGAATGGCTTTGTCCATGCTAGACATGATCAGCATGGCAGAGTCCCTATCTGAAGGGGAAGTCTTCCTGCTTAAGGCTCCCAAACACCAATCGAGGAAGTTGAAGATCTCGAAGGCACGAAAGACTCCCTTCAACAGATGGTCCATATCAGAAAAGGACCAGCAGATCTTCGATCGTCTCATAGCCAACCTGCGGGGAGAGTCAACCAGACTTGAGAAGTCGCCCTGGGCAGAGGCAGGAACTCCCAAGCCGGGTTCCTCTCCCGTGGCATACCAGACGCTCGACTTGGAAGCAAGCTTGGTAGGCGGAAAGATGAATGCAGTCTTTCCCAGTTGCTTCTTGGAATGCAACCACTCTCCCATAACCCTCAAAGCTCTCTTAGAAGATCGTGCGAGAACAAGCTTGGTGAAGGCAGGCGCAGCAGACTGCATGCCCAGAGCAAACTCGGAGGGAGGAGAGCGAGGGGTTGCAGACACAAACTGCTCAGGATACAAGTCCCTGAACAAGACAAGGACTTTACGAAAGTCTAAGGAGGGAGGCGTAGACTTGGGCCCTTCAAAGTCAGAGTGTGGCTCATCCAAGTGTGCAGCTTCGTCATCCGATACTCCATCATCCGAAAGCTGAGTAGGAAGTGGCAAAGGCAGAGCAGAAAGCTGAACGGCTGAATCCGGCAGAACGGGTGCATGCGTAGCTGCGGATCCAACATCATGCCGCTGCTGGTCTGTCTGCGAGCTGGCAACAACAAAAGCAGAGTGCTGGTGCGTGGGTGGGGCTGCGGTGGGTTGCGGAGCATGCTGTATGGTATGCGGAGCATGCTGTATGGTATGCGGCGCATGCCGCATGGGTTGCGGAGAAAGCCGCATAGTGCTGGAACCCGGCAGCTCTACAGCAGCAAGAACATGCGTCTGGCAGGGTGGACTGCGCATCGGTGGTGGAGCTCTCACAGGTGGAGTGTGGGAGCAGGCAGCCGCAGTATCTGCTGAGCGCACAACCTCGGCGGGTTGTAGGTTAACAGGTGCAGTGTTAACCTTCTCAGCATGATACTCCTGCATGAATGCCGCAAGCTGAGACTGCATAGTCTGCTGCATGGACCACTTAGGATCTACCGTGGTCGGAGCAACAACAGACGGAGCAGAGGCCTGTTGTGGAACCACTCTACCTCTCTTGGGAGGTGTGCAGTCATCAGATGACTGCAGCGAGTCCGAACTGACCCAGTGGCTACACCTGGGCCGTTGGACTCTCTCGGAAGGGACCTTACGTTTGAGCGGTCGTGAGACCTTGGTCCATCGTTTCCTCCAGGAAACTTCTTCCACAGACGAGGAATGTAAGGGCTCATTCGTCTGTTTGTGGATGGGACGATCTTGAACAGATACGTCCGCAACCACTGAGGATACATCCGTGCGCCGATCAAGGCCTGCCGAACCCTTTGGTCCTTCGACATTGCTTCTCCCCTGGGCTTGGGAGCTTGCAAGAGGTCCCGGACTGGGAGGACGACTGGCACGCACAGATGTACCCTCATGCACAACACTGACACTGACACTTTTCACATCACTAGCACTAACACTTCCCACTACACTTTTCGCTTTCAGCTCTCTGACATCTGCCAAGAGCTGATTACGGTCATTAGCCAATGACTCCACTCGGTCACCTAGAGCCTGAATGGCACGCAACATATCCGCCAGGGATGGCTGAGCACTAGTAGCAGGTTCGGGAGTCACCACCACAGGGGAAGGAAAAGGTTGAGGGGCATGGGGAGAGGAAAAATCCACAGAGCGAGAAGAACTCCTCCTGATTCTCTCCTTCTCTAACCTACGTGCATTTTTGAGGAATTCGTTAAAATCGAATTCCGAAAGCCCAGCGCATTCCCCACATCGATCTTCCAATTGACAGGTTTTACCCCTACAATTGAAACAAACGGTGTGAGGATCTAAAGAGGCCTTCGGAAGACGCCTAGCACAAGTCCTAACACTACACTGCCTGTGTTTAGGGACTTGAGACTGGTCAGACATCTTGAATTTAGTAGTAGTCAAGGGGGAATTCCAAAATCTAGCAAAGTTCGTTAACAATTAATACAAATTAGTTCCAAAAGCTTGCTAAGCTAATGATAAAGCTTCCTGAATAGCGAAGGCTAAACTCTAGAGTAAATACATCACCAAATCGTGAACAACAACTCCAGAATCAACAGCGTATCCAAGTAGGTCTTGCCGGCGGCACGACAGAGGAAAAATTGAGTTCTTGTTGACAAGAAGTACTTGAGTACCTACTCACAGATGGCGCTGTTGTGTACACCCCCACCTGGATAGCGATCGCTGGCGTATCCCGACCGTAGATTTCTGTCGGGCAACGGAGTTGACAGCTACATGATCATCGGGTAAGTTTAATATTGAAAAATATACAGTTCAGGAAGCCTAGAAGAATTTTAAATTTCTATACTTACAATGACAAATGTATTGGCTGGTATCATCCAGAAATTCACCGATACCACAAAAACTAGTCGATACCACCGATACCCATACTTCAGCACATCACGAGTCAGGACAGACTTTCATTACTGTCATATTCACTCTCTCCCAAGGTATTCCAACTATTGCTTGGCCGTGAGGCTGAACTTCTCCAGATTTACCATCATCTCCAGATCCTGGCAAAACAAGAAAGAGTGTTGCAGTGTTGGAGTTATCTCTTGAAGGACTTTATGATCAGCCAATCGTTGAGGGAGATTGTCTCAAGGCCAAGGCGCAGATTGCCCCCGAGCGAGAACCTGAGGAACTTCGATACTCCTATTAAAGGACAAAGATTTGTCTTCATGTAGAAACAAATTATTTCCAATCAGAGCCATGATAGCTATGCAAGAAGTTGAATTACAGGCCAGAGTGCATTTCGAAGTTATAAAGAGCTGAAATAAAAGTGCGGAGTGGACAAAGTTTTATCGTCTTATTCATAAAGTAACTAAAGTAGACCAAGATACTGTACAGTTTTCAGATGAATTTTCTAGCCACAATAAAAAATCTAAAGCATATCTGAATTGAAATTTCCAAAATTTGGAAAAGAAAAATATTTTTCCATAAGAGACCTAAACCACAAAATTCCTTATCTAACAATCAATTATTGCAAGTCAAGTACATGACCTGAATTGGTTGAAGCAAGGTAAGGTATCCATTCAAATAAGAAAGAATCAATGTGATGTTAGTTTGAAGTTAGAAGACTACCTAGACAAGTTTCATCAAGGCACAAATGTTTAAGCTTATCCTTAATACAGGCAAAACTTCCAGGAATAGGCTAACCTTGTCCATCAACCTTTTCCCCAATAAATTAAAGTACAACTAATCACAAATTTAGTAATTTTTTACTATTTTCGCATGGGATAATCAAATTGAATTCATGGTATACATTTCCCCTATTCCAGCTTTATATTTTTTATAGGTAATGTTTTTCATGACAAATAATTTTCTTCTGTGAAATTTATCCTACAAATGAACTGTTTCAACATAAAAATGTAATTAACTTACTTGATCTCCCCTCATCAATTGAACCAGGTGCCATTGTGAAACTGTACTGTTCAACACGAAAAACCGTTGTAATTTTTTCCTGCGAACATATTTGAAATTAATCTTAAAGGTAACCAATTGTAGACCTCTTGCTACGTCAGTCCCCTTCATGTGATCTCTCGTGGCCAATCACGTATCTTCACTCCGAATAAGATGCACATCAGCATCTTCTGAAAAGAGGTAAACCTGCGGTTATGGAAAGGTACCATGTTACACTGTGATGAGCATAACATTCTGAATTCTAGTTCGATTGTGGTTAATATAATTTTCATGAAGACCCATGTGTATAAAGAAATTCATAAATTTTTGCTCTCCTGAAGACAATTTTGTGTATCAGGCTCTTGCACTTTACTATTATCCTCCCTTCCCCAAAGTCATACAAGTCAAATTTTGACGTAAGTCGGAATACACGTAAATACAGTACTGTACTGGTCACCCACCTATGCTAATGCAGTTTTTGGAGCCCTAATGTAGGAGGTAAAAAACACACTTTATATTTTTACATCAAAACGTAACCAGGACTAAAGAAAATTATTTGGAGGACTTAAGTATCAAATTTAATTTTTAAAAGTACAGTGTAATTTCTATTTTTTTTTCAAACTTTACAAACCCGAGTCCTTTAATAGGGGTAAGATTTCTGCAAAGCTGGAACGTCAGCTGTTAACCCTTTACAAAGAGGTGTTGGAAGTTATAGGCAGCTGGTGGGGAAATCTGGTTTGAAATACTACCGCTAGATAGATATGGGGTCCTTTGACTAACCAGACAGTACTACATTGGATCCTTGTCTCTGGTTACGGTTCATTTTCCTTTTGCCTACAGACACCGAATAGTCTGGCCTGTTCTTTACATATTCTCCTCTGTCTTCATACACCCGACAACACTGATTACCAAATTATTCTTCTTCACCCAAGGGGTTTCTGCACTGTATAATTGTTCAGTGGCCACTTTCCTGTTGTTAAGGGTAGAAGAGACTCTTTATAGCTATGGTAACCAGCTCTTTTAGGAGACGGACACTCCAAAATCAAACCATTGTTCTCTAGTCTTATGTAGTGCCATAGCCTCTGTAACATGGTCTTCCAATGTCTTGGGTTAGAGTTCTCTTGCTTGAGGGTACACTCAGGCACGCTATTCTATCTTATTTCTCTTCCTCGTGTGGTATTGAAGTTTTTATTGTTTATGTAGGAGATATTTATTTTAATGTTACTTTTCTTAAAATACTTTAATTTTCCTGGTTTCCTTTCCTCACTGGGCTATTTTCCCTGTTGGGGCCCCTGGCCTTACAGCATCTTGTTTTTCCAACTAGGGTTGTAGTTTAGAAAGGATCAACGCAACAAGAAACCAAAATTTCTCCGTCACGAGACCCCGGAGGGTCAACGAGACTAAGGCTACGAGGGACCAAAGGCCCAACGTAGCCTGTGTTGCAAGACCCCGAAGAGTCAGCGCAATGAGAAACCAAAGTTTTCCAGTCACGAAACACCGAAGTGTTAGTTTGACTAAAGTTACGAGAGCCCAAGGGTTCAGCGTAACTCAGCTTACGAGACCCCGAAGAGTCAACGTAACGAGGAACCAAGGTTCCTCTGTCACGAGACCCCGAAGGGTCAACGTAACGAGGAACCAAGGTTCCTCTGTCACGAGGCCCCGAAGGGTCAACGTAACGAGGAACCAAGGTTCCTCTGTCACGAGACCCTAAAGGGTCAGCGTGACTGACGGTACGAGAACCCGGAGATTCAACGTTACCATCGTTACGAGAGCCGAGGGTTCAGCGTAACAGAAACCCGAAGGTTTCAAGTCGCGAGATCCCAAAGGTTCAGCGCGAAGGAGACCCGAAGGACTCCTGCTATCATGAGAACCCGCAGGATCAACATGACGAGAGTCCGAAGGCTCACGATCACGCCAGCCCAAAGGGTGATTGTCACAAAACCCGGAAGGGTCATCGTTAGGAGTACCAGCAGGTTCAAAAAGAAGTCTCCTCACAGCTCGAAGAGGAAAACATCCGGGTTGGAGAGGAGTTACCCATTCCTCCACTCTACGAACCTCCGGAGAGGAACGTTCAACAGACTCCGCCCAAGGGGGAGACTGATCAAGGTCTACAGATACAGTAATTCCTCCTCAGGGGAGGAGAGTTCGCCCGAAGGAGAACTACGGGGGACAAGTTATCTCAAACTTGTATAAGTAAAGGCATCGATGGGAGAGAATCCCCTTCCACGACATCAGTCACAAAGGACCGAACACTTCGCCTGGAAGACCGACGCTGAAAAGTGTCCGAGGTGCCTAGACATCTTTTCCGCAACTCGTTGCGAAAGGCTTCTCTGAGAGAGGTGTGTAGGATAGTCCCAGGCGTGAAGTCGAAGCAAAGCTACGGCTTAGGAAAGTGTTTGCATGTGGTTGCTTGGAAGATCGTGTCATGGAGGAAGATCCCTCGGAACTCCGTCAGGGGCTGTAGAAGGTCCGGGAACCATTCTGCAGGTTGCCATAGCGAAGCTATTGGAACTACGTCAGGGGCTGCAGAAGGTCCGGGAACCATTCTGCGGGATGCCATAGCGAAGCTATTGGAGTCATTGATAAGATCTTGCTTATCCTGACTTGGCTGAGGACTTTTTCACCAGACAGAATGTGGGGGAAAAAAAGGCACACCTCTAGGCCGTCCCACCGATCTTAGAATACAGTACATCTTGTTTGAGGGCCTGGTGTTCCGGGACTAGGGAACGGTCGAGCGGGAGACTGAAGTTCAGGGCCCCTGCGAGCATAACCACAGTCGGGGACCTCACAAAGTGAGGATTTTGTTGGATACAAGATGATTCCAAGACACTAAGAGCCCAGTATCTGGGTGGTTTTGCAAGCACATTCCTGTACCAGGAATGACGCGAGCAGATGGGGGCAACTAGTCGTCCTCTGTCCATCTGAGGCTTCGTACTGCTAAATGGTTCTCTAAGAGAGGTGAATGCTGGTACCTTTCTGAATCGGGCCAACGGACGAGGCTAGTATGGTGCGGCATAAGCTCGCCCTCCCCCCCTCTCTTTTGATGCATTAAAGCAAGCATCAGATCCAGAGGGAAGACGAGAAGACATGCATCTTTGCAGAAGTTCTCGTCTGCCACCCATCATCCGCGGGTCGTCCAGCGGTGATGGGGGAGGGGAGTACATAGCAATAAACACATCTCGAGATAATGTCGAGACGTGTAACTATTTGCCCGTTCTTGCAATGAAGGGGAACAGCCTGTCCTCCCTCCAACTACCACCAATCCAGTGTGGTTGGCCGAATAAGACCGATACTAAACGGTAAACCAGTTAATCAGTACAGCTTAGTTATAAGAGTGAATCTCCATAGAGATCGCTTTCCGGACAAGAGACTGTACGGTAATCACCGAACGCATCCAACAAACCCAAGAGGGGATTGAGATGTATCTTCAATCTATTGTTGGATGGGTAAAAAGCATAAGTCTACTACGGAGTAGTAACACCGAACTGTGAGCATGACAAGCATACATGCGTAGTTCGACTTAAAAGTCGTGTCCAGAACTCAGTTGTGGTCGTAACGGAGGTTTCTCCTCCTTAGGACAAAAAATGTTCGTACTTCTCCGTTTCCGATCGGTAAACTAGCATTTATATGGTAAAAATTGAAGTATTGCAACATAAATGGACAATAATATTTAGGAGTGCTTTTTATAACTTGAAAATCCCAGATTTCAGAGTCATAGTGTCATCAAAATTGTTCAAAACACTTAATATTACATATGGATCCCTACAAGGGAACAGATATGCTTATGAGAAGTTTCCAACCAAAGCCTTTGTAGGAGACTAAGACTTCCCATTGGGGGAAAGGAAAAAATGCCTATAAGGAGGCAGAACGTAAATGCCGAATGTCTGGTTACAGGAAAGTAGCCAAGTAATGTACTGAATAACCTGGTTTCAGTAAGGGATATAAATATACAACTTGATAGAACGGAATTCTAAATGCAAGATGTATATAGCCCTTATTGGCAAAAAGATCGCTTGCACGCATGTGTGTACAGTACTTGTCCATTTGCGCTAGCACATGCGTATTCTCTGCCTCTAGGAAAAGTTTGCAACGAACCCGGTTGCGGGAATAATGTATGTGCGACGAATCGCAACATTATTGCTCAAGGAAATTTAATTGTTAACTAACTGTAATATTTTCTTGAATTAGAGCGCACATGTTCTCAAACAAAAATATACAGTTATAGAAGCGATCATTTCCCGTTTGGTTTACCCCTCCTCTTCATGTGAGGGGCTAGCCAGTGTTCATTACACAGAAACGAATATCTAGTTACCTGTGGGCAAGGTTAGAAACGTTTCGTAAACTTAATGAAAAGTTGCCCACGCTGTTGCTATCGTTCTTTTAACGTCAGCTAACACTGTTCCTTCGGGACTAATTGCTCGAAACAATAACCCTGTAAGGATAGAATAAAAAACTCGGAAGCCTATCGTGTAAAACAGCAAGTCGTCGTACCCAGGGTACAATAACGGGGGAGGCTGACTCCATCAAACGGTAGAACCCGAGTTTAAGACAATAACCTCACGGTTTTCTCTTGGCTAGAGCGCATGCTGCGGGAAGACTTACGGCCTTCATGAAGTTTTAACAACACCCATTGAAGTTCTGTAAAACTTTTCAGGAGAGTCTCCCAAAAAGGGTGAAGTCTCGTATGTGGGGGTTTGCTTCAAGAAGACCAGACATAATTGCCATCGACCACTTACCCGAAGGAGTTGCCATCGAAAGCTTTCTCGCTAGTGAGAAAACTACCGTCTATTTCAGGCAAGTAAAGGCCTGCCAGGGGAAATGAACTGGAATTTGTTCCGTAACTGGAAATTGAACTGGAATTTGTTCTGTAACTGGAATACAAACCACGCTATTTAATAGGGGTATTACTTTCGGCGTACAGTAGCTGAAATGACGAGCCATTAATTTTTAACGAGGGTTTACTACCCACATCGCTAGTTAGTGGGGGTAGGAGAGGGTAGCTTGCTAAAACCCCCCCCCCTCACACACTGCTTGAGCTCACTTTGCTCTCAGCTCGGATGGTGGTCGGACGTGTTCGCTCTCATCCTCGCCGTCATTTGGCAGCCATTTAATTGCTTTTGTCTTTTCTTTTTCTAGCTCTGTGTATGTGAAGTTGGCCTCTGCAATCATGCGCACCAGCCCTGGGTTTCCCGACCACCCCTGTGGAACATTCATGTCGGCAGTCGAGACTGATCCTCACGCCCTTTGTCCTTCTTGTAGGGGCCAACGGTGTGATAGTAACAACAGGTGTAGCGAGTGTAGAGAGTGGTCTACCTCCCAGTGGGAGAGGTTTTCGCGACGACGGAAGAAGCTCAAACGGGATATTTCTCCTTTGAAGGTTTCTTTGAAAGGAGAAACCTAAGGCCTTTTCTTCCGTTGCCCAAACCTCCTCCAAAACTCCCACTCAGACCGATGTATTGCTTACCAACCTTGGGACTCGAGAGATGACGTTGCTTCCCCTAGCGAAGCAGCTCCACCTCTCCCCCCGGGGGAGGATATGTCACTAACATGACAAATTCGGAGATAATTTGGATTTTTCCTAACCATACAAACCTTAGCTATTTACATTGGGTATTACTTTCGGCGTAGCTGAAATGATGAGCCATTAAATTTTAACGAGGGTTTCCTACCCCGCGCTAGTTAGCAGGGGTAGGGGGAGGGGTAGCTTGCTACCCCTCCCCCCCCTCACACACCGGTGAAATGTCTCACTTCACTTAGAGGTAGGACTTGACTTGGGGGACAGGGCTGGCGGGCAAATATGTGTAAATAGCTAAGGTTTGTATGGTTAGGAAAAATACAAATTATCTCCGAATGTCATTTGTTCCGTAACCGAAATACAAACCACGCTATTTACATTGGGTGACTTACCCCTTAGGAAGGGTGGAAAGTCCCCAGCCATACTGGCTTTGGCTTTACCAGGGGACTCAGATTCCGAGTGAGTCGCACTCAACAAAAGGAGTCCCTGCACCTCACAAGTTCCTTGCTCCACAAGGAAACGTGTGGCCTACATAAGCTTGTGTGTGAAGGAAGAAAGTGTGACCCGTCCTAGGCAGTTGACCCGGATTGATTGATTGATTGATTTAAAGTTTTTAGGCATCCTGACATCTAAGGTCATTGACGCCGGTAACATTTAATTTATGTATACAAAAATAAAAAATGAAATAAAATAAAAAATAAAAGAGTATTCAATTAAAATCATAAAAGTTGAATGTCATAAAAGTTAAATATTTTTCAGAAGACCTGCTTCTGAAATAAATCTAAAAATGCCACTTGCATGGTAGGACACATCATTTCCAAGAATCTTGGCAAGGATGAACCTGCCACCCTCACCTCGAGCCGCGAGCAAATATCTATTCCTTAAGTTGTTATAATTGGGGCATTCGGTCAACAAATGCCTTGCTGTTAGAGGTACTAAACAGTCGTCACAATATGGTTGGTGTTGGCCCTTCAGCAGAAACTCGTGTGTCAACCGAGTGTGACCAATACGGAGACGACAAAGAGACGTCTCCTATTTTCGGGGCATCATATTATACCTCCAAGGAGATATTTCATTTGTTACCTCTCGCATTTTATTGCCATCTAGGCTATCCCATTGCTGTTGCCATTTTTTGCAAACCAATTTCTTGATGTCAGATAAGAAATCATTACAGGGAATGGGATACCTTCTTAGCAGCAACTCGGATGCAGCCTTCTTAGCCAGTGAATCTGCCTTCTCATTCCCAGACACACCTATATGTGCTGGAACTCAACAAAATTGAACTGTTGTACCTCTCCGTCCAATAATAAGAAGCCATTCTAAAATCTTTAAAACTAGAGGGTTATTAGAATTAAAAACTTCTATAGCTTGAAGGACACTCCTTTCATCACTAAAAATTGTAAAATTACCCTCCTTCTCCAACGCTATTTTCTCAATAGCAGTTAATATGCCATACAGTTTGGCAGTAAATATGGAAGCGGTCAGAGGAAGTGCACCTCTGCAGTTAAAACCATTACTATGTACTCCAAATCCAACGCCAGCATCAGATCTGGAGCCATCAGTATAGATAAAAGTTGATCCTCTATGTTCTTTAACATGTTCATTAAAAAGAGACCTGGCTTCTAGGTCTGACATATTCTTCTTACCTCCAATAAAATATTTACAAAAAGATTTCTCTGGTAACTTCCATGGAGGTGTTGATGATACCTTGAATGGAAGTACCTTATTTCTAATTATATCCAGACTATCTAATAATCGTTTCACCCGAAAGCCATAAGGTTGAGGAGATTTTGGGTGCAACTCAAAGTATGATGCGTGTCTTACAAGGCTTGCAGTCTGAAAGGCTAGAGAGTTAGGGAGTCTTTGCAATCTAAACCAATACCGAATAATGGAAGACATTCGGTAAAGGTCTAGAGGTAACTCACCAGCATCAACAAGGAGACTTGGGATAGGTGAGGTTTTAAAAGCTCCAGTAGACAATCTAATACCTGCATGATGTATCGAGTCTAATATTTTTAACCGGCTTGGGGTGGCTGAAGAATATATTTCACAACCATAACTAATTTTGGAAAAAATCAAGGCCTTGTATAATTTTAAAATAGTATTGCGGTCTGCCCCATGGACAATACTTTTAAGATATTCAGAGCTTCAACACATTTAGCTTTTAACGCTTTTAAGTGAGAAACCCATGTAAGCCTACAATCAAATATCAAACCTAAAAATTTAGCTTCTCTTGCACATGGTATCCGTTGACCTTTAATGTATATATCCGGGTCTGGATGTACTCCCCGGATACGACAAAAATGGACAATGGTAGTTTTACTTGTCGAGAACTTAAATCCATTCATGTCAGCCCACTGGATAATTTTATCAATAGAGAGTTGGATTTTTTTCTCAACCATTGCCATTCTAGTGCCAGCAAATGATATTGAGATATCATCCACAAATAATGTTGAGAGAACATCCTGGGGAATGGCTGAGGATATCCCTAGGCAGTTGACCTGGAGTTCCAGAAGGAACTCTGGGTTAGGACGTTCCCAATACCACCTCGTCAGGGTATGGGGGACGCGACAGTATTGACTCAATACTCTGAACACAAGGAAGCATGGTTTACCTGCAGAGGTTTGAGGTCAGCTATGCAGAGACCAGGATGCTGCTTCCCCAGTAGAGGGGATGATGAAGAAAAAAGTAAGGGCCAGACATACTTCTTTCGTTCATGCAGACTAAAACCTGATAACAATGCCCTCAACCTTCTGCTACCTGTCCAAAAAGGAGACTGAGGTTAGACCAGCTGTTGTGTAGCCACCACAGAGCGATAGAAACTTATCAATACTCCTGTGGGTCACGTCCTGCAGGAAGCGGGCTGCGAAGGTCATTAGACGCTTCCAGACTCCAGCTTGTAGCACCTGCGTCACAGAGTAGTTCTACTCGAAGGCGAGGGACGTTGCGATGTATCCGACATCGTGCTGTAGGGCGACGTGACGGGGGAGGATCTGGATTCAGGTCGAGATGAATGTCTTTGAGTCCGAGCTGAAGAGGTATACTGGTGACTCTCCCGTGTCCTCCCTGTGCTCCCAACCTGGCTGCACGTGAGGACAAACTGCAGCTGCTCTCAAAGATAACCCCTCGATTCCTTTACTGGCAAGAAGGAGAAGGTTTGGGTCATCTGATACAGAATGGAGACTCGACATCTTGAAGGAGTCGGACCGAAGGCCCGGGGCTCCAAGATTCTGAGTCTAGAAAACAACTCAGGAGCGAACCTGAATGTTGCCTTCCCCTATTCTCTTGAAAGGGCGGAATCGTACGAGACTATGAAGATTGCTTACACACTGGCCGAGGCCAGAGTGAGCAGGAGCACCGTCCCCCAAGACGGAATACAATCAGAGGCCTGACGTAATGGTTCTTGAGAAGATCTCTTAAGGAACTAAAGAGTCCGAACCATGCTCCATGGAGGAGGTCTCACTCCGACTGAGGGCAGGGACGTTCACAGCTTCACATGAGCGAAGAAAGGTCCAGCGGGAAGGAAAAAGTCTATTCCTTTCAGCCTGAAGGCCAGGGAAAGGCTGAGCGACAGGCTTCACTGCCGAGAGCGGAAAAGTGTTTCCTCCCGCCGAAAAGCAATAACTCAGTTATTGCTGGAGAAGAGGCCTCAAGGGAAGAGGTATCTCTCCCACGACACCAACCACAGAAGACTCTCCACTTCGCCTGGTAGACCCCTGCGGATGACTATCGCAGGTGACGCGACCTCCGCTCCGCGACTGTAGCGGGTTGTCTCTTCACGAGGAGGCGGCGTAGTGTCTCCAGGCGTGAAGCCGAAGCGATGCAACGGCTCGTGAAAGATGTAGTGTGGTTGTTTGAGTAGCCTGTGCCGTGGGAGAAGCTCTCCCGGGAGTTCCGTCAGGGGAAGCAGAGGGTCCGGAAACCGTTCTGCCTATAGTCACAGTGGAGCTCTCAGGGCCATCGAAAGGTTGACAGACAACCTGATCTTGTTGAGACCCATTCTCAACAGACAAAAATGGTGGGAAGACGTAGGCGTCGATGTTGTCCCACCGTCACCGGAAAGCATCTTGCCAAAGAGTCTAGGGGTCTGAGACTGGGGGGAAGAACAGCGGAAGCTTGAAGTTCCAGGCTGTCGCGAACAGGTCCCCCAGGCCAGGACTTGCTGGTTACTAAAGGCCAAAGACCCCCAGGTACTCTCTATCTGCGAGGCTCTGCTCAGATAGTCGAAGAGAACATTCCTCTGCCCGGAATGAGCGAGCCGATAGTGGTATTGAGAGGACCTCGGATCATCTCAGTATCTGTACTGCAAGATGCGAAGGTATGAAAATGCATCCCTTGCTGGTTGGAATACGCCAGTACCATGAAGTCGTCGCGCACGGAGCGACTCAGCAGGAACTGTAGGACCTGTAGAGGGGCCAGGCTACGGCCCCTAAGCCTGCCTGAATGATGGGGAGGTATCCTTCAGGTCCTGACCATAGGCCTGAACCGGAACATGACCCCCCCCCCCTTTTCTTTGACGAGTCCGAGAACAGCATCAAAATGTGGGGAAAGGACGAGAAAATCCACTCCCATCAAGAGGTTCCATAGGTCAACCCCCATTGCAAATCTAAACGTTCCGCTGGTCCCATAGGGGCCAGAAAGTCCGGTTAATCGTTGCTTTGATACCACCGGAACTTGGGCCGCCTCACAGGGAACTTATCCTGAGGCAACCGTTCGGGACTTTAGACAGGTCAATGAGGAAAAGAGACCCAGGAAACATTCCAAGGTAGGGCTGAAAGCTCTGCTTGACTGAGAACAGGTACTGCGACTCTCCTCAGCCTTGCCACAGTCAACTGAAGGGAAGGCTCGGAGAAGGAGGCGACAGCATCTGGCGTTCCCAGGCGGTCACCCATCCAAGTACTGACCAGACCCAACGTTGCTTAACTTCGCTGATCGGACGAGAAGCGGTGTTTTCAACGTGGTATGGCTGTTGACTCAATATCATGGCTAGATACTCCAGATGTTGAGCAGAAGTAGAGAAGGCTCCTAGCAAATTACCATGATCCCTCACTCTTGGTAAAGACCCGGAAGCTTGTCCCGGCGTTGAAGAAGGTCGAACCCGAGCCTCCTGGAGTTGACCAGACCTCCAAAAGGCAAAGGAGGCGGAAACCTGCTCCTGAGCGGCCATGAGGAAAGCAGGGAGAGTTCTCTGGGGAAAACCTGCGATGCCGCGGCGGGATCGCCACACCGCATCTTAAGTAGGAACACCTGTAGTCTAAGCTGAATTCCAAGAGCTTCCTGGAAGATGGATGGAATGGAAACTGGAAGATGGATGGAATGGAAACTGGAAGTATCCGTCCTTCCGATCCAGGGCCTAAGGAGTCCTACAGCCTCGTTACCAGTCTGATCGATTCTGCTGTTCCACGCTGGACGAAGTTTGTTCGACAAACTTGATCAGAGATGAGAGGTCGACGACGGAACTCCCGTCTCAGATGCTTTCCTACGAGAAAGGATCGACTGAAGAAGCCGGGGGATGAAGCCGTCGACGACCCTATGGAGGGCCTTCTCCTAAGGCATAGATCATTCTGTCCAAACGGGCAAAACTCTTGCCGACCCCATGGCATAGAGGTTCAGTGACACTGGATTCGCTGACAGAGACGGAGAGATGGTAAGAGCGAGGCGCGATATCCTTGGCTGATCACGGAGATCATGCAGGAATCGGCATCGGGAAGCTGTTATCCGGATGAGTAACCTTAGGCATCCTCCCAGCGTGAGACCTGCAAGGGGGGGGGTTGCCAATCCCGTGCTACCTGTCCCTGACAGGAGGGGACTGCTATTGTACACCTTGCCTTAGCTGCCGTAGCCGGTCCGATAACTTAGGCCGACGAGGCTGAAAGAAGAGGCATTGGAGGCCTGCAGGGTCTGGAAGAAAGCGCCTTGGAGGAGTGAAAACGGAAGTCGACTTCCTCCGCACAACAGCTGTCCATGTCTCTGTCCTTGGGCTCAAACAAGCTCTTCCCAAGGATGGAAGAGTGTCTGAGCTTGTCGACATCCATGGATGAGACACCCGAGAGGAAGCACTCGGTCACAGCGTCTAGATGCTCCAATATCGAGTTTGCCCGCAAGTTCGAAACTTGGCGACGAAACGCCAAGGTGCTTGAGCCCGAGAGGAGGAAAGTACCCATGATCTTCCTGGAGCTTCCCTGTACAAAACCTCGGGTCGCAACCAAGGAGGGAAAGGACCTGGTAAGCCCCTTCCACGAGATGGAGAAGAGGAAGGGCTAAACCAGTCACCCCTTGCCCGACGGAGAAATCTCGAACGGAAAGCTCCCTGGCAAGACCCTTCCAGGAAATGACGAGGAAGGGCTAACCCAGGTTCTGGAAAGAAGAATGTTGCTCAGACCTCCCTGAAGATTCTTCCTACTCTTGCATGTGCCATGCTCTGCGTTTACGGGGTGAAGACCGTGTTCTGGAAATACGCTCCAGAAGACTCGCCAGGCTGGCCATGTTGCGAAACCCCGACGGGAATCGCGGTCGCAATCGCCCTGGCGCTCGCGCGATGGTAAATCAATGGTTCGGGCGTGGCCGAACGTGGAAGCACCCGTACACGGGCACGCAGGAGCGCAGACGCAAGTGCGCGAGGGAGCGCAGAAGGAGGGAGAGCGTGGTAAGAAGGGCGAGAGCTGGTGGTCGGAATCCGAAAGTTCACAGGCGAGCGATGACCCGTAGGCAAGCAATGGCTACTGCAGGAATCAAGCCGGCGTTCGCGCGACAGAAAACCGTCGGCTCGCCCGCGCGCGAACATTGGAGCGCATGCGCGTAGGCGCGCATGCACGTGGGCGAGCGGGCACGCGGGCACGTGGTCGCGCAGGCACGTGGGCGCGCGGGCGAGCACAGGCGGTCGGGAGACCGATGGCGCGTAGGCGGGCGATGGCACGTTAACGAGCGATGGCGCGTCTTGGCGAGCGATGGCCCGTAGGCGAGTGAAGGCGCGTTGGCGAGTGAAGGCGCGTTGGCAAGCGATGGCGCATCGGCAAGCGATGGCGCATCAGCAAGCGACGGCGAGCGGTGGTGCGTTAACAAATCGCTAGCGCGCAAGCGAAGAATCACACGGGCGCATAGGCGATCGCCGACGCGTAAGAGACTAGGGATGGTTAGCGCGCATCGCGCTAAACAGAAGGCGCGCAGGAGCATCAAGAAGGTGAGCGCTGATGCGAGCTGTCAATCAGGCGATCCTGGACGGTCAGGAAAAACCGTTGGCGCCTGACGAAGATCTATAGGGGAGGCAGCAACAGCCGAATCCCCAGGCCTCAACAAGACAGCTCACTCTTTTGTCACATTACAGAAACGAACTAGATCGGTAACTGTGAAAAATAAAAACAAAAAACATTAGTTAACATTCATTCCCCCGGGAAGGCTCCGAAGAGGAATCCCAAGGGAAAGGAAACAAGAATTACACAACAGGCACGTGCCCTCACAACCACTTACACTCACGGAAGGAGAGCTGTAACCAAAACAGAATTATAACAATTATAATCATGAAACTATGTAATTATGTAATTTAAAAATGAATGAACACTAAAGAAAGAACGAAAACCCGAAAGGAATCATTCTACAAAGCTGAAAAATTAACAAATACAATTAGATTCATAAACTAATTGAGACAAAACGTACGGCGTAGCAACCCCCCCACACGGGAAGGAAGCTACAAGGGACGTAGTAAAAGGGTGAACGACCTCAAGAGAGAGAGAGAGAAAGACCGAAGTCAAACTCGACCGCAACCCATAAAATTACACCGTGGTGGCCTAAACTGCCGAGGGCTCCACGGAGATATCGTACACTACACACACAACTCTGAAAAGGAAACTTACTGATTTCTATACTCAAATATATATACAAACATGAAAAACTGTTTACATATATATTGAGTAAGAGAAAAGTAAGTGATTAAGTAAAGACAAAACAAGCAATGGCTGCCAAGCGAGGACAAAGACAGACGTCTGTCCCAGTCCGAGCCAAAAGTGAAAGTGAGCTTCACTGGTGTGTGTGGGGGGGGGGGGGGGTAGCTAGCTACCACTCCCCTACCCCCCGCTAACTAGCGCGGGGGTAATACACCCTCGTTAAATTCTAATGGCTCGCCATTTCAGCTCCGCTAAAAGGTAAACCCAATGTAAATAGCGTGGTTTGTATTTCGGTTACGGAACAAAAACATTTTATTATTAACCCTCTCCCAGGGTTTTATGGTCAAATTATTATATGCATCCTTAATAAAAATATCACAAAAAATATCGAATGATCTAATCCAAACACAGCATCTCGGGTTACGTTAAGTGGGGAACCTGAAGTTAGGTTGTATCAACGAGTTGGTTTCTCTTTTGATACGTGGTTTTCTAGGCATAAATTGTTTTACAGGCAGCTTTAAAATCTAAATACAGTACAGTATAGGATTTACGACATCTCACCAGCAAAATCATTCTATGCACCTAAAAACACACCAACACTTTTCTGGTCCTATACAGCAGGGGAACCCTACTCTCTACAGGACCTTCACAGTCATTTTATCATATGCATTCCAAGTCATTCAGCATTTCACATCGCATATTGGTCGTTTATTGTCAAATCCGCAATACTGAAGCCCTTAGAGAACATGAAAGCCTTCAGTTTCCTCTTGAAAGCCTTAATATCTCCCGTCTTTCAGATGTCTAATGGGAGATTATTGTAGTCTCAGGGCTGCATATTTAAAGGCTCTAGAACCTACAATAGACATGCATCTAGGTTCCAATAATTTAAAACCATCTGTAATTATTCTCGTGTCAACACGATTTGTTAACTACACAACTTCTGGTAATTCTCTTGGGTATTTTGGATGTCAGGATCTGATAATTTGATGGATCATTGTACATATTTTAAACTCAATTCTTGCTTTAATAGGCCTCCAGCGTAAATCAATTAGTGTAAGTGATCCTTTCTTGGGGTGGGACACCTTTTTTCAGTTTTACTCCTCTGTTTATCATGTTTTGGTAAACTGTGATAGATGGTTACAAAAATTAATCCTGGTAATATCACAGTTTGTCACGTTTCTTTACAGAATATTCATCATAGAACTATTTATAAAAGCAAGGTTTCCAAGATGATAGCCAGCAGTTTTTACAACAATCATTTGGGGATTGAAAAAAAGAGTTACAGTCAAGAGATACTCCTAGATCGCAAACTACTAGATATTGGTGCAGAATTGTTATGTTTATTAGAGTATCATCCAAGTTTCTCAGGCTGTTTTTCTTTCCAACCACCATAAACTCAGTTTTATTTTCACTGAATTTTTGCCTGGTTGTTTGATTGTCATCCACTTCCTAACACTAGCAAGAATTTGGTTTAGAGTTTCAAGTAGTGCAGTCTATATCATCATGTAGAAGAAAGCTAAAATTGTGTATCACCTACAAATTGTTTGAGTATAGATACAGAATAAGGCTGGGCCCAGTTCACTCCCCTGAGGTACCCCTCTGTTTAATGGTTTATGTGATGAACACAAAAGTTTAGTGTTTTGAGTGTTTCATTACAGTTACTGTGTGTTGATTACAGCAATTTTGTTTTTTATTATGATGACTGGTTTTCTATGATAATGACTAGCAGAAAGTCAAATTTAAAATTTAAATATAAACATGATAAGACAAGTACACTATATTTCAAGGAGTTTCGAAAAATTGATGTCAATACCAAAATAGGATACTTAGGGGAAAGCCATAGCTTTTCAGTTATAGTAGTCGACCCACAACTTAAAAACTATTGATTTCCCAGAAGAATCATAACAAATTTTAAAACACCAAAAAATACACCATAACTCTCATATTTCCTACATGACGTTTATTGCACCATGGTATAATTTTACCGGGACACTTATATTATTCAATGCGTGTATTTGCTTGTATTTTGTGGCTAGTACAATGGATATCAGTAGTTTGAAATGGAAAAAAAATCCCAGTACAACAGAATTCGGAGCCTTTAAATATCAGCGGCCAGTTCCTCACGTGTTCATTTAAAATGGACATCAACTAACCTCAGCTTTCCCCCCTAACCTAACCTAACTTACAAAACGTGTCCTTACCTACTTACCTGACGGGGGGCTAACGGCAACCAGCGACCCCTTACACTGCCATATTCTAAGTTAGACATAATCCATACAGGTGGCCGCTTATATACATACAAACCCCACCCCCCCCCCATTTCCCCACGAATACCACGAACGGTGGAGGAGTAAATATTTACTTAAGTTATTCCCAAACATTAGCGCTAGGCTACATATATGATAATGGACCATCAATGCCCACAAGGAAAAATAACTGTCCAATCTAAGATAATACACATTTAAAGTCACTACAGAAATATAACACAACCATGAAACCAAATTTGAAAAATAAAATAAAACCTAGAAATCTATGGCATTTTAACACGAGCCAATTTGAAAATTACAGGAAACATTTTTCTAAGAAACATAACGGAACCAAGATAAAACCTTTATAACATTAAAATTGAAACATTGAAAGAAACCTTGATAATCACAACCTTACCAGACCGTCAGCTTGTCCAAGTTAAAGTCTAAAGGTTAATAACGTTAAAAAGTATTCCAAAGTAAGCATGGATGATGACAATGACGTGATGGACTGCAGTGTTGCAGGGTGGGTTAGTCTGAAAATCCCCAAAAGTCATGATAAAAAATCTCCAAAACAACCCAAAAATCTCCATTTTCACATATATTATCCTCAGATCACGTCGGCTTTACTAGTATAGAAATTATTCACTATACTTCACATAAGCGCAAGAAAAATAATTGCAACAATATAAACGTTTACTCACCCTTGACTTTTCTTCATAGAAATTTGTACAGACATCCAAAATCCCCACATCTAGGGATAATTTCCCATATATGGCAACACTGATTGGCCTGTTCGATCATCTTCTTCCATTCTAGTAAGAGATCTGGCCCCTTCTTGGAGCCAATGCACTCCCCTGTAAATATGTTATAAGATAAAATATTAGATCCAATCAATACAGTTGACAAATTTTCGTGTTAGTCTGTTATTAAATGTTAACTCCTTCACCGAATGTTATGAATGATATGTTAACTCCCCCACATGAGGCTTAATACTTTTTATTCAAACAATATCCATGCTCCCCCTTCCATTGATATTGTTTTTATAGTGCAATATATATACATATATATATATATATATATATATATATATATATATATATATATATATATATATATATATCACTTTATTAAAAACATTTCCATTTAAATACGTCCACGTTTATTTATATTTAAAAACTATTTCCTGTGGTTTGTCTATTGCAAAATCGTTGCATTAAATGTAGTCTCTTTACAAAAGAACTTTTATGTAGGTTTAGAGATGTTCGATCTCCTTTCCCGTCAACTTAGAACTTTCCTGGTTTCCATCGTATCATAAATGGTGTCGTTCATATTCTCCTTAAAATTTATATCTTCGTCAAATTCAGTAACTTCAACAAGGGTTTACACTTCAGACCAGGGTTGCCAGGTTGGCCCTTTTCATGGCAAAAACCTAAAATTTGGGGCTTTGAAATTGGGTGGCCTTTTGTAATATGTAAACAGGTTGGCCTTAAATGCTATATTTTTGGCTTTTTTACTATTGGGTTAGCATTTTAAAGCTGCAGTTGCATAAAAGTTGACATTTTCTAACTTAGAAAACCTGGCAACCCTGCTTCAAACTACTGGATGATTTGACGAGCAAGACTTATTCCCACGCGGGATTCCAGTCAATTCAGTGATGTATTTAAAATTAAATTTCTGTCGCCACTCCAACTTTCATCAGTCCATCACCAAACAGACTCAAGCTCGTTCAATTATAGGATAATAGGTTATTGTCCTGGGGCGATATTCAGAGAGTAAATAAAATCTTTGTTCTAAACAGATAATTGCTTCAAAATATGATTAATGTTATATTCATGACGCAAGTCATGTATTATTTCCTTTGACGACTGTCTTAATATATGGGCCTAGTATCCTCACATTTAATGGTGGTAATTTTAAAGCTCGGGCAAAGATGATCTCTTATTCATTAGAATACCTACTATTTAGCAGTTGTAAATAACTTATATCATATAATGTCCTGTTAAACAGCAGTGTTTCAGTTTGAAAACCGGCTGTAGACTTTAAGACTGTTCGGTTAAGAATATGCCTCTTACGTCTAATTTAACTATAACATTTTCGATTACTCCCATTAAATGTGCTAAAATAGATCAGTCTGAGCTTTAACGACAGAATGAAAATTGTCTGAGCATTACCCTGCCCAATCATCCATTCGCTTCGACTTAGATCCCTTGCTGCTTCTCATAATAAGTTCAAATCTCTTCTCACCCAATTGCTCAATCCCACGTATTCAATCTATTCTACTTTCCACCAAGGGTCAGGAATAGAATAAGATTCTTGCATCACATCTGCAAACTTAACACAATTTCTCTTGGAAATAAATCAAGAATAAACGCAGAATGCTAAAATTGGTTTTAAGGTTCCAGAAGGAAAAGCAACCCTTTACGAAAAAAAAAGAACAGAATAATAATAAAGAAAAGATAAAATATGAAATTTAGAACAGGACTTATTTAAAAGAGCACCGAGAAAAAAGGTGACAACACAACTAGTGGTAAAATTTTCATTATAATCAAAATGAATGAATCTTTGTACAGTGGAAATTTCTATTTCGCTTCATTCCATAAGTAATGCAGTAATTCCTATATCCTTGCAATCTCAACTTAACACTTTTTAGATACCAAAGCCTAGCACCTATATCACTAGACGATAAAGTATGACAGGTGACTGAACGCATTCTTAATTACATTAATCAGAAAATTAAGTCATTATCGTAATTATAGGCTAATACTCAAACCTTGCTTATGCTACTTATTCACAATTCTTTTGTTAGCCACTTCAGCCTGTCCTATGTTACCCCTGCTATTTAATTCATTTTTTTCCAAATAATTTACAAAAGCGTAAACTATATTCCTGTATCCTGCGTCCTTTTCACTCGTTCCCCTTTCTATTCTCTCTTCTTTAAGTACCTCGTCATTATTTCTCCAAAGATCGATAGACTTCAACGTGATCCTTTTTACTTACGGAGTTTTCCGCCTTACATGAATTAATCTAGCTACATCAGTATTCATAAATATATTTTTCACCTCTCTCTCTCTCTCTCTCTCTCTCTCTCTCTCTCTCTCTCTCTCTCTCTCTCTCTCTCTCTCTCTCTGCCTCTGCGTGTTCTCTAAATAATTATACTATAGTCATCTGTTCATTAAGAGAGGAATGGATATTGTCATGTAGAATTCATGAATAAAACAAATTTATATCTTTTAATGATGAAGTAAATTCTCCAAAAATAAAGAATAAAACACGAATCTTAACTGAAAATACTACTAATTGGTTTTATGTTTGGTAAGACATTAGATTGATATATTTTCAAATCTAGCTCAGGTAGACTACTAGAAGAATGAATAAAGGACATCATGAAACTTACGTTATTCAGTAGATTATAGATTATGCCTCAACGAGAGAGAGAGAGAGAGAGAGAGAGAGAGAGAGAGAGAGAGAGAGAGAGAGAGAGAGAGAGAGAAAGAGGATATTAAAAAGGTCTAGTAAAGAATATATCATCTTCATCTGGTTTGATTTAAAAATAACTTTTCTTATTTCAAAATGCTAAACATCGGTGAATATTGCAACTGTCGTATGAAAATAATCCTATCTAAAATATAAGTGTTAAGTACACTGAACCACAAGAGCCAATTCTTGGGATAGCCAACACGGAGACAGTTTCTCAAATCCCGAGAAAGCAAACATGAATGAAGAAGCAAATCCCGAGGCAAAGACTCGGGCAGAAATTCATCATTCCAGAATCTCCCGCTCGAACGCCTCCCACGTCCCGAGGGACATCGCTCAAGGAGGGCAGACACCGCCACATCTGGAGAAATACTTGTTCGAGATTAGATTGTTAAAGAAAATGCAGAGGTTTAGTTTCGCTTCATTGTCGGTGAAAATCGTTTTTTGATGTTACTTTAGGGCTGGTTTTATACTGCAGGGGAACCTTACTCTCTACAGGAACTTTTGTAATTAATTTTATCGTATGCATGTCAAGGAATTCAGCATTTCACACCGCATATTGCTCGTTTATTGTCAGATCTAAGCACTTAAAAAACAAGTGCCTCTTGAGTGTTTTTGAAATCATAAGGCATTTTGGAAAATTTACGCTTTGCTCGAATGGTTGATTAATATAAATTTTGAACTGGCGTTACGACAGCACAGATCATAAATGCTGGAAGTAAACAGCTTGCTAATGGTTAATAGTATTTGGTGAAACGGTTCTTTAATAACGCACCAGTTTCATTAACGCAAATATGTAATACACTAGTTACTTTTATTATAATTTTCGAACTTAAAAAAAGTTTATAGCATTATGATGGCCAATTGCTTCAATAAGCCCCCAAACTGGATTTGAATGAATGTTCTTAAATTTCACACAGCAAACGTTATTCCTATCTAACCACGCGGAGAGAAACATTTACTGTATAGTTTCCATGACAGGGAGCAGTATTCGATCAGCAAATGCTTTAGCAAAGAGCACCAAACAATACTATAAAATGGGATGTGCATCTAATAAGATAATTATCCAGTATTAATAAGGTTACGTCTTTTTTGCAAAAGTAAATAAAAAAGTTTAAGTACTTTTTTGGCATATCGCTATACTATCATGGAGTAAAGCTGGTAACAATTTATAAATTTTTCGCAATAAAAAAAACTACACGACTCTTGCGTCTTTCGTAGCGAACAATGCACCGGGTAATCCCCAAGCTGTTATTTACTTGAGAGTAACCTCAAATTCAAAATTCCCAATTCTTAAAGTTTAGAAAAAATACATGCTACGTGACTGTTCAATCTAAATCCACTCTAGAAAATTCTCACATTTTGATCATGATTGTTAAATTCCCACATACTCGAAATCCGACAGATCGTGTGTAACCACAAAAAAAAATTGATTCTTTATCGTAACGACGCCAACAGCCATGTAGAAATGATATGTTAAATTGTATAAATATTCGACACGGGAAAGTAGAGGAAGCGACAAGTTCGACACAATCTGAGAAAGGCGAGATCAATTATTATTTCCATTCATACACAAAGGGTCATATAAAAATCAACCATCGCTATATAGGATCGCCTAGATATCATATATTGATCAAGCATTCCAGATTTAGATATCTATAAACGCGAATATAGATTCCAGAGAATCAACTCTCCCTGCTTGCACCTTTACTGATTTCATTTGGAAAAGCAACCACAACTAGGACTTTTCTTTGTCGCCTAATTCCCTAGTATGAAGTCCTCGGCAGAATTCCATGGGTTAACTAGTAGATGAAAATTGTGTACAGCTAATCAGTTACAACGTATATAACTCCTCACAATAAATATATTACATACCATAATAATATCTTCGCGTACTTGCTCAGACACTGGTGTCACTTGATTCAAATGTTCTGATACACTGGCTTCTCCTGTTCAGTTCACCGAGAGGATAAAAGACAAATTTCGCAACCAGTCAAACTACCATTAGCTTTCCCTGTCCAACAATCAAGGTTTGTTGTTACTTGTGTTAACAATATTCTTTATATTTCACATGGTATTAACAAGTATATATCAACTGCTCACTTGTAGAAGAGTGCAATTTCGTAAGAAAAGTACGATCACGAAAATGCAACATGACATAAATTCTCCAAATAGAATTTCCAACAAAGGAATTCATTTCTAAAGGACTAATCTTCAATTTACTTTAACCATCATAGAAATAACTATAAGGTGTAATAAAATTTACACCAGGCACTTAATTTAAAGCATTATCAAGTAAATTCACCAGATTATAGATGATCAATTCCTATGTTTATAACTAAAGAAAGTAAAAATTATAAATGTAATCCACCTATCCGCTTAATTCACAAACTGACGACATGAAGCTACGGTCAATTAAAGTTTTATTGATGCATTATGTGTTACCAGCCTGTAATTACAGAAATTAAATCTAGTAAAAAAATAAAAACGAAATGACTGAGATTCATTCGATTATTTCTTCAACATATTTGCTCTTAAATCTTAATGATAAAAGACTTATGTAATAAAATCGATCCATTTAATTTACAAACGTTGTCTGCAATTGCGTATTGACTAAAATCAATTAATATTAAGAGGAGGAGATTAACTACTACCATGGAATAAAATCAATATAAGAATGAAATACATAACGTCTTGCGTTACAGCAAAATACAAATTTTCTTACACACATGCAAATTACGCCGGTTTATATTTCAAGACGACGTTGACGAAAGTTCCCAAAGAATCTGACACTCAGGCCCGACCTTCATCCCCGAAGAGAGAGGCTCAGTGAGTGCATTCCCAACCGGAGGACCCACAAGAACCTGTCAAGTTAATGGAATTACGACGCCCTCCATAACAACCGGGTTGCGAAATGGTCTCTTTCTCCCTTCTAACAAGCGGGTTTTTATCCAAGCAGTTTTTTTTTCTTTGGCGTATATTGCAGTGCTATGTTTGTGCATGGGAAAGAGAAGCGGCCAAAGAGTATGTTGATGGAAATTGCTAGTTATACGATTGTAGAATGAAAAAGGAAATGAGAGCTCTTAAAAACTTATCGAAGTTCCAAGAAAAATAATCGCTATGGATATTTACTGTAGGTTACTGTGTATGCCTGCTACTTCGTCTTCGTCGATAGTTCAGCTAAGATGAATTGATTTTGTAAAATATGCACAGCGTTGTGAACCTAAATTGGAAATTTAATCTCTTTTAGGATTTTAACTTGTAGAATTTTGCCTCAATCTAAAATCATAAGATGTATTTCCTAACAGAAAAAAAAACTCATTAAAAGTAAATCATATGTAAGGCATGTGTTGTTGAGAGAATCAAGTGTGAAATCACATCGTTAAAAAACGTGACTGGTTATTCCAGGAACAATCACTTTACGGCAATTCCTCGAAAGGTTTACAAAGTTTTAAATAGAATCAATGATAATTTCTAAGCAGACACATTATTACTTAGAGACTGGTCATAAAGCGTTTCAGAAAAAATAGTCCTGAAAGTGTTTTCGGACTTTTGGCTAAAAGAACGAAAATTTGCTCATGAATATATCTTTTTTTTTCTTTTTTGACCGAAGGAAACTTGAATTCCACATTTTGCTGTATATAAGCATATCAATGAAAGTATTAACAATTTCTTGTTGTTTTTAATTTCACTGATACAGTTTCACACGCATGATTTATGAAATATCCACTCGAAACTACGACAATATAACAAAATGGGTATTGCTACTTCGATTAATCATTTCTGTACGAAGCGAAGAACTAGACAACCCGGAAGCAGTGAGAGGAAGGCTTACTTCATCTCGCATTTCTCTCCTTATTTCATTTGGTCGGAAATACACCAAAATGAGAATACCGGTGTGACCGTTGAATAAACAAAAACTGAGTAATTTATTAAATGTCTTCATTGCACTAATTAGGGAGAAGCTTTGTTCTTGTTTTAATGCATTGCTTAGGGATTTAAGATGCATATCAGAAATGAAACTAGAATTTATATTGGAAAACGTTGGTAGTTGCTGAATGAGAAATTGAAACGTTACCAAAATCTGATGGTTAAATCCAAAAAATTATTGGGTAAGAGATGAGAAAGCGAACGTTCAAATCATCGTGAAAAGATACTCCAGAGAAAGCATATAGCAATATCTTGATCATCATCATCATCTCCTACGCCTTTAACGCAAAGGGCCTCGGTGAGATTTCTCCAGTCGTCTCTATCTCGACCTTTTAATTCAATAGGGTTGTGGTGGCCGATGAGGTAACGTTCCCGTCTGACGCTTGCCAGACTGGGGTTCGATTCGCGCTCAAACTCGTTGGATTCTTTGGTCGTTGCAACCTCACTATCCTTGTGAGCTAAGGAGGGGGGGTTTGGGGGAGCCTATAAATCTATTTGCTGAGTCATCACCAGCTATTGCCTGGCCCTCCTTGAACCTAGCTTGGGTGAAGAGGGGGCTTGGGTGCTGATTATATGTACAGTATATATGGTCAGTTTTTAGGGAAATGTCGCTGTCCCTTGCCCCTGCCATTCATGAGTTGCCTTTAAACCTTTAAACCTCTCCATTCATCATCTCCTGAGGACTATGAAGCGCGAAGTAGGAGATGGTGGATTCTTGATGCACGAGAGAATAGTCTCTCTTTATCTTGTCTTTTGTCTCTGCTTTCAGCGTCTTCAAACACAAGAAATCCATTCGCCAAAGACATCATCTATGAATTCATGCTTTCAAATCAAGCTCGTTCTCCTGCGATGCTTCTAAAAGCAGGATATATACAATTGTCGAAATGCTGAATATCATATCATATATTAAATTCATTATTATTATTATTATTATTATTATTATTATTATTATTATTATTATTATTATTATTATCATGTAGAAAGCATAGGACACTGAAAAATTGCATAACTTTTTATTTGGTGAAAAAATTCCGAAGAAATTTCTTGTTTATCTAGCTCTCACCATATTTTCAACTTTCAATTGACTGTATTTACACAAGCTGAAATTCTTTACCTTTCTTCTCTGTCGGCGAGAAAGTCTTTTCAGACAAAAGTTTTATCAATTGACTCGAGCTCAGACGATAATGTTGCAAAGACAAAAAGAAGAGAGAGAGAGAGAGAGAGAGAGAGAGAGAGAGAGAGAGAGAGAGAGAGAGAGAGAGAGAGAGAGAGAGGTCAAGGAACATCATAATCCTTGGAAATTGTTCTTCCGTATCATATTTCAATATGTGAAAGATATTTCCACAAACATTGATATGATACATCAAACATATTCTTGACTTCTGCAACTGACTGCATCTGTTGAATTATGAGGAACATTTTATTCTTGAAATATATTTCCGTTTCAATATAAAACATCTTTGAAGTTATCACATCCGAGTGACTTTGATGATTTGCCAGAATACAACTGGAAAATCTGGTTTAAAAAAAAAAATCTGTAGATCGACATTAGTGAATTAGAAATTAAAAAAATATATATATATTTTCGTAGTCATGCGTGTTTAAAAGCGCTGTTACGTATGGAAATTTGTCTGAGTGCTAGTATAAAAATTCATGATATTTATATTTTCATAAATTGCTCCTCGAGAGATCACTCGTAGTTAGGTCACCTAACGTCAGTCACTGAAGAACGTTCTATGAACCATCCGAGTATAGCGATTAGAATCATTGCACCCAAGAGCAAGAGCAGGACATGTTTCATGAATGGCATTTGAAAATAGATTATCTAGATTTTACAG
>NC_090764.1:29181662-29216662 GCF_036898095.1 Palaemon carinicauda
TCCCGCTCTAGTGCACAATCTCGTCCACGAGTATGTCAAAGGTCAATTAGTGAGAAAGATCCTAGGGGAGTTTGAAATCAGGCGGCCGATTATAGCAAGATCCGATGGGTGAAACACAAAGAGCTTATTCATTGAATACCGTTTTCACTGACCTAGATATGAACCAAGCTTGTTCTGATAAATCGAGTTGAATTTATACCTTTCATTTTAGAGGGCCAGTAGCTTTAAAACCGCTCAGTAGTAGTTGTGACAATGAATCAAATCCACAGAGTCAAGCAAATGGCCGATTGTGTTTTGTAAATATCAAACTAATGTTCTGTGTTGCAGGAAACACTGGGGCATCTCGAGCCCATAGGTTGAAAGGATCCTTGTAGGCAATTTTTATTTTAGCATATACTGTTGAGGGAAGTTCCTTTGTCCTCAAGACCGCTGTAAATTAAAATATTTTTCACATCAAAATATTGTTTCCTTTTTCAAGCTATTTGTAACTGGAAACATTATTCAACTGCATTTTTACCAAGAAATTATTTGCAGTTTTGTCTCTAGTCTTAGTCAATTTTCTTTTCAATTATGAAATTTTGTAAAATTGCCACCCATATCGGGTACAGTAGTCATGGTATGTAGAAAATACATACGAGTATCAGATCGTCGGATTTCAGTATGCTATAAAATTTTATCTACTGATATCTATCATGATTAACATTTCCCGGAATTGTATCTTAAACTGTTACAAAATGGTATAGAATTTCAAAAGAATATAATTAACAATGCGATTTTATTAATATTACTATCTATGCCTCAAATTATTTTATGCATATATTTGTAAGGAAAGGTTATAAGGGGCTTTCCACACTGAATCAAAGTTTTTTTTAAATTCCCATTGAAGTGGAATAAAATGATTACTCACAAAAATTTTATTATTTTAACAATTTTTCTTTCAACTAATTGAAAAATGTCCTTCATAATTCGAATCTATGCGAAGATAACTTTAGAATATTGTCTATCAGACATTTAATTAAATTTCTTATAATAAGTATATTTGAATCATCTTATTTCTATAAATAAAATCACCTGATGTTACAGTTGACCAGGGAGCGATTGCCTAAGCCAAAGACCAAAATTTCACTAATTATTTTGATATTTTGCCCATGAATAGGTCCTTGAAAATGATATGGCGTAATGGGATACCATCTATATAGGTCTCACGGGAAGCCATAAAATCATAATCGGATGGGATTTTTATTGCGAACATTCTAAACTTGTTAGTATCATGTTTCAACCACAATTATTCTGACGCATTTGTGGAAACTCACAGCTGTAATCATAAGTGAAAAATTCATCATGATCCTGTTTTATGGTATTTCATATATATATATATATATATATATATATATATATATATATATACATACGTACATATACATATATATATGTGTGTGTATATATATATATATATATATATATATATATATATACATATATGTATATGTGTGTGTGTGTCTGTGTATATATATATATATATATATATATATATATATATAGAGAGAGAGAGAGAGAGAGAGAGAGAGAGAGAGAGAGAGAGAGAGAGAGAGAGAGAGAGAGAGAGAGAGAGAGAGAGTTGGTAATGAAAAAGGTCCCTGTATCATTCTAATTGATTCGTACTTAAAAATTAGTTCCCTCATACTTTTTTTTTTATATAAAACTCACCCAATAGACTTTTGAATGCTTTTGGGAGAATAGTAGATTCATAATTGTATTATTGTAACCATAATTCCCTGGAAACCTTAATTTCTTGACAAGATATCATTTCAGGAATCTTCAATGTTATTCAAATAACCTAAATTTGAAAATAAAGTAGAAAGCACTTGCCCTTATATCATGTACTTTAAAACATAGCAACTTTATGATGAATGTATCAAATGTATTTCTTTAAACTACTATAAACTATTGATTATGTATTCTAAAACTATTAAGCCTTATATTATACGACTTTTAATGACCATTTCGTTTCCGCTTTGGGTTCCAACCGGGAGTAAAAGTGTCGGCATTTTTTTCTTTCATTTTTTGTTTTTCTTTCATTTTTTGTTGAACGAATTATCTAAGCCAAACACTGATACCATTTGAGCAAAAGCTAACACTGGGGTTTTAATATTCATAGAAAGATAACAATGATTCTAGTCAGAGAACGCAAGAGGGATAGCCCCTTTGTAATTGCACTTCCGCTGACACTGCATAGCACATAACGGTTTTATTTTACTTATGCACAATTTTTCCAAAACGATTTTAATCCGCATATTTCAATAAATCATTACAAGTAAATAATTTTAAATCTACAACCAGTCCGTGTCTGTCTGTAAAGATTGCCTTGCCTTATGCAAGGAAATGTAATTATAATTTACTTTAGTTTACTTTGAAAGAGGGATCCACAACCAGCCGAGTAATAATGATAGAGGTAGTCAAATTCTAAGTTTGTATGATTGATAATTAAGGCCGAAATATTTATCTAACGTGAGTAGCGAAACATAGGAGCAATGAGATCATGTTTTATCACGAGCGAAGCAAGCATAGGTCAGAGCAAAAAACCAATAAATCATTAACTCAATTAATTAAGATATGAAAGTATTTGTAGTACTATGAACTGTGCTACGAACGATTCCATAGGAAATATGGTTAGAAAGTCACGCTTTCTATACGCCTGGAAGCATTGGCAAACATTAAGTCCAGTGTTTTTACCGTGTTTAATTAGTATTACTCAGTTTTGAATACGGTGACTTCTTTATTACGATTACCGGTTTTTTTATAATGATGACTGGCGGAAACAACAAAGTTTCAACAAGTTAATTTGAATGCCATATAAATAGACTGGTACACTGTATATTTTAAGGTTTTTGAACGTCACTGATGAGATGGCGCAAAACCATAGCTTTTCAGTTATGGTAATCGACCCATCATAACTCAAAAACTATGGATTTCCACTAGAAATCATTAAAAAAAAACCTTGAAAACACCTACAGTATAATTATACAATATTCCAGATTGTTAAAGCCATAAAATATATTGTTTTAATATAAAAAATTACCCACGTTACCAATACAAATACACCAATTTACTATTGCTTAAATTGTTTTTATTTATTTATAAAAACAGATACTGTATACTATCTGTATTATAACTTGGTTTCACGTTTTCATCCTCAAACAATCCGTCTATATACTACATTAGTTCGTTTCCGGTATAGTATTTTCGAAATAACTATTTGGTAGTATCTTCTCATTGGAAAAAAATCGAGGTAATTCATACTCTGTTTTCTCCTGGATGACTAAATACAAATACATATATTTACGACAAATGAATATAATCACTTATCCAAATAAATTTTCCCTACTGTCAAATATCAAACTCCAAGTTTCCATGATGTTCAAAATAAGCTTTACCTTGGAAATAACTATCATCGGTTGTGGTGGCCGATGTATTAACGTCCCTGACTGGTGAACAGCAGGCAGGGGTTCATGACCCGCTCAAATTCGTTATTTCCTTTGGTCGCTGCAACCTCACCATCCTTGTGAGCTCAGGATGGGGGTTTTGGGGGAGTCTATCTACTGAGTCATCAGCAGTCATTGCCTGCCCCTCCTTGGTCCTAGCTTGAGTGGGGAGGGGGCTTGGGCACTGATCATATGTATATATGGTCAGTCTCTAGGGCATTGGTCCTGCTTGATAGGGCAATATCACTGTCCCTGGCCTCTGTCTTTAAAAACAAATAGATTTATACATAACAGATGAATTTTCCAGACAGGATTTGAACATCTAAATTGTTGTTTTTATACAAGGAGGACAGTTATTTATCAATTCTACCCAATGCAGTCCAAAGTACAGGCAACCATCATAAGTAGTATATTTTGGGTGTTAATTAATCTGTAGGACTAGCAAGGGTTGTATAGATAGAATGCGAGGAGTATGCATAAAAGATGGAGTGAATGTCATAGTGAACGATGGGTCGTTGTCTATGAGTGTTATGAAACAAATACAGTTATGGAAGTTTACTACACACCGGAGTTCTTCTGTAGTAATGATATAGAGTAGGTATTAGATGAGTTTTGTTCGTTCTCCCCCATTGAATAACTGTATGTCTGTCTGTCTCTCTAAGTCTACATATGTATATCCATCTATACATACTGTGTGCATATATATATATATATATATATATATATATATATATATATATATATATATTTATATATATATATATATATATATATATATATATACACATTCATACATACATACATATATAAATACACATATAAATATTAAATTACTGAATAAAAAAACCATAAGCAAAGATAATTTGGAAATTTTATTTTCTAAGAGAACCTTCCTCGCAAAATTACCATATTTAATTTTAGATGAAGGAATCTCTAAAAAAGATCTAACAAATTAACCGAGACGAGGGTGGATTTTATTTCATCTCATAGCTTTTACGTCTCAATTACAATCTTAGTAAAGGCATGAATGAATTTCATTCAATCCCATATTATTTTACTTTCTTCTTTTTAAATTTTCCTTTTTATCGTATTAGGACAGAAACGCAGAATGCAAGTGATTCGAACAAGGAGAAATGGATTATGATGACAATTGACATGAGATAGATAGATAGACATTAATAATTCTGTTGGGGGAATAAGACTACTAGATTAAGTATAAGCTCAAATTGTGAAATAAAGTGTGTGGAAAGGGACAGATAAAAATGACATTGTAAGAGTAGTGAATAAGGAGAAATGGATTATGATGACAATTGACATGAGATAGATAGATAGACATTATTAATTCTGTGGGGGAAAAGACTACTAGATTAGGTATACGCTTAAATTGTAAAAAAATGATGTGTGGAAAGTGACAGATAGATTAATTGATTGATTTGAGGTTTTCTGGCATCCTGATATCTAAGGTCATTGACACCGAGCGACAGATAGAAATGACATTTTAATGAGTAATGTCATCTTAAAAGAATGTGACAAAAGCGGTCAAAGGCAGAAAGACTAAGTCTAAGAGTGATTGATTGATTGATTTAAAGTTTTCAGGCATCCTGACATCTAAGTCTGAGAAATCGAGGAATTAGATTACAAGCAAAATGTGGGAGAGAGTCCTTTGGAAGGGGTCATTAATGTGGGAGAGAGTCCTGGGGGGGGGGGGTAATTAAAAATATGATAGGAAGCAGGTATTGTACTTAATAATGAAATAAAAATCCTTATCAAAATTAATTGGTACTCTTTATTAGTCTTTTGATTTCACTTGCTTTTCAAAACTGAAAAACTGGTCGAAATTATACGCGATATCACAAGTTATCATCTCTTAAGTTGTCGGAAATTTTGCGATTGTAAAGAACCATACTCATAATTCCAGTAAAAATCATGATGTTATTCAAGGGTTTACAAAAAAAAAAAAAAAAAAAAAAAAAAAAAAAAACAATCCTTTTCATGATGTAAAATTAATGGCTCAGAGCATAATTTGCGCTGTTTCTTTTTTTTTAAGTCTCGTAAATTTGCTGCTGTTGTTGGAATGATATTTTCGAAAAAAAAAAAAAAATAAACTTTCACTGAGGAACTTCCGTTACATAAATTCTGGAATTTCGCTCTATTTGATTCTCTCAGCTTTGTATTTGTGTAATAGAAATGCTGAATAAAATAAAATGTATAGCAAATCTAACGAATATCAAATATTTCATCATGGTAAACAACAAAATTCATTGATAAGCATTTTCACAGACTAGCAAATGGGAAAAGAAGAAAAGCCTTTAATTGATTAATTAAAGTTCGCACCATTTTTTTTTGGGGGGGGGGGGAGCCAAAAACTTTTAACTCGAGCTTTTCAAAATGTTTGACGCAGATTTGCATTCTTGGTCGAGATTATACGAGTGACCGAAATTCATTAAAAGCACTGACATTTATTTCCCTAATTTCTGCTTTTCCCTACAGCCGTCCGCCAGGTAAATGATACCTTTGAACGACTGGGTTGTAAATTTCTCCTGTGTAGATAATATTTACTGTTTCCATTTATCACTCACCTTTCAATATTGTAGCATAAAGCCACTGTCATAATAATTATTATTATTATTATTATTATTATTATTATTATTATTATTATTATTATTTGATAAGCTACAACCCTAGCTGGAAAAACAGGTTACTATAAGCCCAGGGGCTCCATCAGGGAAAATAGCCTAATGAAAGGAAACGAGGAAAAATAAAATACTTTAAGAAGAGCAACAACACTATATAAACTATAAAAACTTTAACAAGAGAAGAGGAAGAGAAATAAGATAAAATAGTGTGCCAGAGTGTACCCTCAAGCAAGAGAACTCTAACCCAAGACAGTGAAAGAAGGAATCGATATATGAAATAAATTTAAAATTACTAAAAAAAAAATTGCACAGTAGCAGCCCATCAGTGGTTGATTAAATTTTAATTGTATTTACTATAGTTCACCTAGGGCAGTGGTTAAAAGTAGAAATATATAGTAATAATAATAATAATAATAATAATAATAATAATAATAATAATAGTATAAATCTTGTCATACAGATATTGCACCCGTTACCCATTTTCATGAAACAAATAAAGATACAGCTAATAATCTAATAAGAAATATTTAACTTAAAAATAAGGAATAAAAACACTAGTGTTAAAAATGATATATGAAATTCCAGAAAGAACAAAAACACTATAATTACACAAAAGTCTTCGAAAGGTCAAGAATCCCTCACTTCAAAAGATGAATTTACCAGAAAAACCTTTGGAAAAAAAATCTCGTTTGAAGTCGCGAAAAGAAAGATCATATATTTCTAATAGAAGATTTATTATTTTCTCTCCCTCTCACTTTTGATGGCAGATGATGCAGATTTCGGTTTGAAAAAATGTAATGATTTAAAAAAACTTATAAATTTTACTTTTGTCTGATAAAACTCTAAAACCATTATGTTAGAGCCATTAATCTTATATCTACGGATATATCCTTTTACTTACGTGTCCAAATTTTGTACTTGTTGATCCTCCATAAATCCACTACCTTCACTGAATCTTTGCAAAAAAAAAAAAAAAAAAAAAAAAAAAAAAAAAAAAAAAAAAAAAAAAAAAAAACCCGGTTATATTCCTTCAAATTACCTTTTTATACCATTAACATCTCTCAATTAAGGTGTATAATTTAATTCATTTAAGTGGTTCAGGCAATGTACTTAAGAAGTCCAGGTGTCAACCTCACGCTGAAGGAAAAATACAAAGATATTTGGACGTAAGCAAAGTCCCATAATGGTTAATGTGAATGACCTATATTGTAACAATTCTGACGTTTCCCAACTGACACCCATCCATCAGACTCAACAATATTATTTATTGTTTATAAACGTGGTTGACTTTAAGAACTACAGGATTTCATCAAAAGTGCAAAGCTTCACTAGATAGCTTTGTTTGCATTTTTCAGCTTTTACAGTAATTCTTTTTATTTCTTTAATAATTTAATCTATCTTAAAAGGCCAACAGAACTGTAATAAATAAAAAATATTTGGTGGGAAAAATAGGTGATGTAAAAAAAAAATCTCGTGGGTTATATATATGAATGAAAAGTCTTATCTTTAAATATTTTGAATCAAATCATAACTTCTTTAATTTTGGAAAAGAATTTTATGCATTTTATTTTACAAATACTTATAGACTAAACATTTTGTTCTGATGATTGGAATGAAAATATTCAATCTATGGTGCAAATTCTGTTTAAATGACTAAATCACTTTAATGCCAACTAACACAGTTTTAATGAAGAAAAATTATAAAGGAAACTTTAATCACCGTATTTTCACATCGGCGGAAGCACTCATTACCTAAGGAACATATCATTGCTGGCGCGGTGGGCAGGGCTTCTTACTAGACAACACCAATAGCGTCACAGTTGTGACGTCATTATCAGGAATACAGGCACACTATCTCTTCTCATTCCGATTTCTATATCTAATTGCCAGTCTCTTTAAGGAGCGCATCTGTCTGCCTGTCTTTTCACATATAAGTTACAGTAGGTTTACCACACATATCACATTCCGTTTCCTATCCAAATTTTGTTTACGCTAGAATTGATAGATTGAATGTTCCCTGTCTTATAACTACTGTATATAAATTTGAGTATTTCGATTTATTCTTCCACCATGCACTGAGACCTTGAGGTCATTCAGCGCTATTAAAGAAAATGGGAGAAACTTGAGGCAGAGTTAGATGAAAGACATGAAGCAAGATTAGAAGTAAAGTAGAAGGCATATATGGGGATGCAGCTGGAGCCAAAGGGACGATGCAAATATGTGAAGTGGTGGGATTTATCACATCTTTTCGTCTACTAAAGTTTCTCCGCTTTAACTGCGGTGTTTTGCCCTAGAAAAATTCGTGAAGATGTACATCTTCATATTTCATGTATCGAGAGTAACAACCAAACATGGCAGAAGAGTCGAGCATATTTACTTTTGTTTCACATTCAATAAAAATGAAATGGAAGTACGACAGATGTTCGCGTGAACCCAGTGTTTTCCTACAGGTTACGTCACACCATCTGAGTCCCCGTCTTTGCGCAACTTTGGAAGTGTTTAATGCTATGGTAGGTTGACTTGTTCTTATAAATTCTTTTGGTCTTGGGAAGCACTGTTGCCGTTTTTAATATCGTTTTTAAATTACCCTTCACATTACCTACCACAGATAAGGGTTATCAACTTAAATAAAAATACTAAGAAACCATTCATAAATGAGAAGTGAAACCAAACTGGTATTATGCAAGAATAAGTTATATATATATATATATATATATATATATATATACATATGTATGTATATATATATATATATATATATATATATATATATATATATATATACTGTATATACAGTATATATAATATTTACAAATAAAATTTTCTGCGTTCAGCCACAAAAGACGTAGAATATAAGCTTTATTATTGTAGTTTTGAAATATCTTTTAAATCTCTCTCGTGAATCTCATGATGGCAAATCCTTCCTAGGTAACAAACATTGAAAGAGACGTCTGAACCAAATACCTGAAAACTGAGAATCTCAAACTAACCAATTTATTATCAAATCATTAAATGCATATTGTATAAAAAGAATATCTTCAGAGATTAGGTGAGTATTCATTATCTTTGCATAATGTTCAATAATCGGATCTGATAATGAGGCCAGACAATGAAATTTGATTTAAAATAAAAAATCTAATTACAGGAGTCATTAGGAATGACATTCGCATAGACCAATAATAAAATTCTTGAAATCGTGTTCTATTTTTAAACTGATTAGTAATTTTCTCCGAAACTGATCATTCCCAAATATTGAGAAAATAAAGTTATCAGTGTTATGTACCCTAGTAGCAGATAATTAGCCTGGAATGCAAAAAGAAGCTTGGGATGTTTGATTCTATCCATTAAATCGTTGTTTCTGGGCAACATTAAACACAAATCAGAGGATATTTTCTTGTTTAAAACATAATTTAATTACAACGTCATTTAAGACATTAATTATTATTCGGGATATCAACATCTGATGAAATATGATAAAACCATATAGATACTTTATCTTTAAAGATTTTTCCTCTCTGTCTGTCTATCTTTCATATTTCTTAGGTGCTTCACATCAAGGGGAAAAGACGCTCCCAATAAATATATGAAATTTATTTGTACATCATATGCCACATCAGCTCTATGACCAATTGTACAATAATGAAATCAATACCCGAGACACGACCCTGCACTAAAAAAAAAAATCATGATAAAGCTAACCTTCAATGACAATCACGATATTCATTCCTCGTTTTAGTCTCCTTTTTGGTCCATTGATTCCCTTGTTCTTTCTTTGTATTCCACCTACGATAAAAATCACATGACCAGATTGCAGAACTTTATTAATTTTGTCTACAATTGAAGAATTGACACTGGTAGTTGTTGACCATATGTTGCAAATCGTCAAATACCTAGTTTACCCTTTTCATGATTGGATTCTGTATTTCCAATTAAAGTAGGGAGGGGAAAACATTCGCTAGCTTCTACGAACATATAAGAGAATTATTAACTGCCAAGCGCTCGCAGAATTTCCCCTCCCTCTAATTATACACATTACCTATCTATCTATCTATCTATCTATATATATATATATATATATATATATATATATATATATATATATATATATATATATATATATATATATATATATATATATACACACAGTATATTTCTATATATACAGTATACATATATATATATATATATATATATATATATATATATATATATATATATATATATATATGTATGTATGTGTATATATATATATATATATATATATATATATATATATATATATATATATATATACATATATACATATATATATATATATATATATATATATATATATATGATATTCTCTCCTTTTTAATACACAGGTAAATATAGTACGGTTAAAGATGTAAAATTTTCTCATTTGCTGTAACAAGTAATCAAAATAATTTTCCGTTCCAAAATTTTCCCTAAATCGAAATATTAGAGCAATTTCTTCGTCGAACTGAATTTATCGTACCTCAAAAATTCGAGAATATTTGATCTAGAAGAAAAGGGGCCAAAAATAATCATGCAAAGGTTCCGCCAACATTATTCTACTTTCATATTTGAGAAAATTCCATGTGAAAAGAAAAGCCTTTCGATGTCATCCTTTTCCAAGGCAGAGGAGATCAGAAGAACTGTGAATTGCCTAAAAGTGAGACAAAGGAAAGCGCATTATCCACTTCATCTTTTTTCCGCTTTCACTCCCAAAGTAAGAAGGCTTCAGACATTTTCAAAAGCGGAAATTTTACTGCTGAATCTTCGGCCCTTGAATATTGTCCCTTCTCATGATTTTTTTTTTAGCATTTTTTCCCGATAACTTTTGTTTGTAATGATTGTATATTCATATTATTATAAAAAACCTTATATTTATTATTATATACATACTAGAGTACCCGAGCTGTCAAAAATGACGTCTAAATATTCAAATAGATTTGCACACACACGCACAAAGATTCAATCCTTTCCACCCCTTCCCCTTTTCCTGACTAAAACCCGTTGGTTCATGGTATGATTACTCCCTCTCCCCCTGTGCGTGACATGAAATATATATATATATATATATATATATATATATATATATATATATATATATATATATATATACACACACAGACACACACACACATATATATATATATATATATAGATATATATATAATATATATATATATATATATATGTATATATATATGTATATATATATATATATATATATATATATACATATATTCCGACATTTCCTCTTTATTATATAAGGGAGATGATTGCTGATATGTTGTATGTGATATACATATGAATGAACCAATACATATTTGTAAATACTGTGAACATACCTAGTTGTGATAATTCTTATACGAATACACAAATCTCTCCAGTACTCACTTTTATTTGATTTGTCAAATAACCCATAATAATATCTCTATCTCCCGTTTATTTTAATTGTAATAATATAGTCTACCACATGAACTACCCTTTCCGCAATTCATTGAATGTTATAAAGTTATGTATTTATTCCAGAAAAAAAAATTAGAGGTTAAATAGTACCATATCCGTTCACACAGGAGTAAACGTAAATGATTACTTTAAAAACAAATTTATAATATTATTTGCAGTTAAAAACATATTTCAAAATACAAAGGTTCAAGGGAAGCGATTTGCAAATGATTCCAATTCCATCAAAAGTAAAATACAATGAGAGGGATAAAGAAAAAAAGATAAAAAGGGCTGCATTAGGGTTCATGACGACTCGAAAGACAATGTTGTGAATATTTCCTTTGTCAAAAGAACCTTTTATCTTACTCTTGATATAATTAATTAATTAGGCCATGGGATCTGTCTTTCATGCAGTATCGAACTGTCCTTGTTCTTTATATATAAATGACATATGATAATGCATAGGATTTTGGTTTCTTCGTAGCTGCTCATCCCCCTTCATTCAAAAAAAAAAAAAAGTATTGTTCAGAGATGTTGGGATTGTCATCTCTTACTAAAAACTCAATTAATCAGTAAGATTACTGGGTTTTAAGTCATTTGCACTATCTAATATGAATTAGGTTGCTTGCTTTCCGTCTACCAGTCATTGGGCTATTTTTCCTTGTTGAAGCCCTTGGGCTTATAGCAACCTACTTTTCCATCTAGGGGTGTAACCTAGCAAATAATAATAATAATAATAATAATAATAATAATAATAATAATAATAATTGCTAATGTAGCTATTACTGTCATGATTTTGTGAATAGAAAAAAAGGGAAAGGCTATAATTCCCTGAAATAGAAGGCGCGTTTCGTACTGATGCAAATACATTTACATCTAAGTAATCTCTTAAAACAAGTAGAGATCTATCAAACAAGAAATTAGATTCCGTAATATTTGGCAATTTGTGTAATTCATTGAATAGAAATATTTTGCTGAAGATGTTAGTCTACGTTAAAAAAAAAATGCCAGAGCATCGAAAACCACTTTTTACTCTTTCATAAGAAGAGCAATATGCTCTTGATATCGTCATTATTTTGCTTACGTGTTTCTTTCGTCATTTCGGTTGTTGCTACGTCATCTTTGACGAGTAGGGGAACAATAGAATAAATACAGTGCTCACCTTTTGGAACACGGCATCATTAACATTTCTAGGTCTAATCAGCCAACGCCAATTTACTTAAAACACAGCAAAATAAAAATAAAAGCTTACAGACCAACTTATCCTCATGGGTAGGGGAAATGGTCCCCCCCCCCCACGTAGGCCATGGGCCAGCAGGTGAAATCATCCCCCCCCCTAGGGATTTTTGCAGACAATGTTATTTTTATTCCTTAGAGTCTCTAGATTCATATTCTGATTGTTTGCATTCTGGATGCTGGTGATTTTGGCTGATAAAGCCAAAATTCGAGAAATATTTAGGGAAAAAAATGTAATATAAAATAATGTTAGTTTTATATATGTCGCAGAGAAATAAACCAATACTTATAAAAGTGGTATGGAATTAGGGGTTTAAAAGTATGCAGAATCGAATGAAATAGTTTGTTTTATCGAAATAATAAAGAATTCTGGCTTAATTTACGTTCAAAATTCAATTTTGAGCTACCAAGAAAATGTATATCACTATACTTTGCTATAATTTATTTCAGTGAAAAGATGGATTGACAGCATCAAAATATCCATAAAGAGCAGGTTTTTTAGATGTCATTTCATATAAAATATGTCATAATCAGAAATATATTAAAGCATATGATAGCGTGAGAAAAAATATCTTTGCCGCTTAGAATGCGGTATACTGCTCGGATATAACCCGTCCTCTCTTGTGAACCATAGGCTAGTTGCCGACCCCTCCCAGCTCCAAGATATATTTTTAGACATTACTTTTTCATCTTCTTGGAGGCAATAGATTCAGAGTACGATTATCTGCAGACTGGCTTTTGGAGAATTTGGTTGCTACAAACCAAAATTTAAAAAAAATAGTGGCCAAAGAATAGGGAAATATTAACCTAATTTATATATGCATATTCTTCTTTAAGCTATATTGGGTTCATTGGGTTAGTTTATTACTAATACAGTTCTTATATATTATAAAATTTACGATAAGTATTTATATATCTAACATATAGATCGTTATACATTGGTCTCTTAAAAATGAAGACACTTTGGTTCAGTTTAATCTCCTTAAGCCGACATAATAGATTAAGTCAGAGGATTTTGGCCCAAAATAATTAAGGACATTAAGATAAACTACAAGAAAAAATTATGATTTTTCTATTACAAAAGATATTTTGTGGTACAAACACAAAAGAAAAAAAATAAAGTACTCCTTTTGTTGATATTAGTGCTTAAAAAAAGGAACATTTGGTAATAAGAGAATAACTATGATTGAAATGCATACACAAACAACCATAATTATTAAGACATTTGATTAAAGAAAAAAAATTACTTTTAGAAATTAAATGCATACTCTAGCCTGAAAAGACTGATGAATTAATGGCACAAGAAAAGTAATATTATAATTTGTGAATAGATGTAATGTGCAGCATTCTCACATAACAGACAAACATAGATGAAGAAATTGTGATTTATTTTCTTTATAAATGAAAGTTTTTGGTACAGGTACAATGAATTAAAGTAATCCTTTTGGTAATATAATATTAAGCCTTAAGAACAAAAACACAGAGTATTTGGCAGCAAAAAAATAGATTATGAAAGAAATAGAAAAATAACTATATCTGATAAGAAATTCCACTAAAAAAAATTGGCTTTTAGAGCTTAAATGTACACTCTCACCTGAAACTGAGTAATGAGTTCATTGCACAGGGAAATAGATATTTTGTTGTTTGCTTTGCATTAATGTACAGCACCTCATATAACAGGAAAACATAAGAACAAGGTTATTACATAACCTTAAAAAAATTTAATATGTTTCTGACTATGGCATTCATAAAAATAATTCTTCATAAAGCAAATGTATAAAGTGAAGTGCAACTGCTAAGGAAAAATTTCTTGAAATAGCAATCAAATATACCTTTGGCACATTGGACTAGATAAAGTACCCTTTATAAGAATAGAACTAATCGATATAGCTAAATAGATATGTACAGAATATTTTCCTATATTACCGAGTAATTTGTAATCATAATAGATAACGAGAATGGATTCATGATAAATATTGCATCTTTAATCATCATACTCATACATTAAGTCTGTGATATTGTTAATTTCTTCTGACTCATCTTCATAAGACTCCTCAAACTCCTCCTCCTCCTCTACGTGCTCATCTAGAATATCAATCAATTCTTGTGGCATCGGTGATCCACTACACCATACAAATTCTAAGTTTCCTTCACTGAGACACCACCCATGTCCGTCTGGCGAAGGTATATCTGGCTCAGCTTGATCTGCTCTGTTCCATATGAGTGCTTGATAGTTTGCCCTCTTTATATGTTCTCTGAGTGACATACGGCATGGAGGCAGCAAACTCATACCTATCCCATCACAATCTGAAATTATGGCTGATTTGGGGACGTATCTTTGAAGAAAAAGATTGTAACGTACTTTGTCAGTAGATGACTTGAGTTGATGACTGATTGTAGAGTAGACAAGTAAATTTTTCTAGCTGGATATACGTATTTTCATCCACAGCAGAACTAGATCCAAGATTTTTGAAAGTGGAAATAAACTCTGGGCTCTTCTGTAGTAATTTCCATGGTAATAATTTACCCTTCCGAACAAATGCACTCACACTATCACAACCAGAATAAGCATGAAGGGAAGGCAAGACTTCACATAACTCCTGACCAGTTTTATCTACAACTTTATGTACATCTATGAGGCGTCTTTTGTCTCCTACTCCTGTATCGAACAAAATGGTTTGTTATAAGACTTGAGCAAATTTCAGCAACAAGATGAAAACATCTGTATCTGGTGATCTTATAACAATGGTGAAATCTTCAGATACTTGAGAAGCCATATGACGAAGATGTAAAATAATTCTACTGTCAGCTTCCTCTTGGGATGACTGCAGGGCCTCAACCTCATATGTTTCTGTTTGCAGTTCATCAGTACTTGTGATAGCTGTGCAGTTACGACCATTCACAAAATAAATAACTCTGTTTTTAAGCTTATTTGCATATTTATCTTGTTTCCACTCTCCCAGTAAGAACTGGATCAATTGCTCTTTGTTCTTTGTATCGGTTAAAAAACTCTTCCAATTTCTGGGAATTTTTGTTAAGCTACCTTTAAGCAAGAATGTAGCTGATGCTCCTCTTCGCTTCCTTTCTGGATTTTTAATAGAATGAGTCAGGTATGTGTCTGTGACAAAATCAACTCGACTGACTTTAGGGAGTTGATCAATTACTTTTTCAGCTAGTTCACCAAATGATGTTGGTAATGCTACTTGCGCTTGTAATATTGCATTCCCATCAATGATGCAGTTCATGCAATCTATTTCTGGTCTTCTTGCAAGGGTTTGTTCTGTTTCTAGAGCATGAAGGAGTTTTGCTTTGTTGGTTTTCACAAGTGCGCCATCAGCAGTTGCTAATGACCAAGGTACTGGTCCAAGTGGATGACTCAAAACTTTTTCCATGTTTAAGTTGTATTTTGTGGCTAATACTGCGACTTGTCCTAGTACATTTCTTTCTGCTTTCATTTGTTTCACTTGTTTTGTTGTTGTTGATGTAATTTTTACTGATTTAGCAATAGAGGAAAACGTTTTAAGATTCTGCTTTTTAATTGGATCATTAAAGCTCTTGGTTTTATTAATCAGCCTCTCCTGAATGAAGTCATCAAAGGAATTTTTACCATATTTCTCAGCTTTTAACAGATCTGATTCAACATCTTTTGGAGCAGGTAAACCCGAGGAGAGACAATACAATAAGTGTTTGTCTTCTACACTAAAAGGATATATGAAATTTTGAAATGCATCCATGGCTTTCCTTACTCGTTCCTCACTGTGGATAATTTCAGACTTTTTGAGATCATTGTGGGAAGATGAAACATTTCAGCCATCTGCTTTGTAGCTTCAACATACTCAGCTCTTGCATGGCGTGTCATAAACATTCCATAGAAAAAATCAAGAAAACATGTTTACATATCATATTATATTTGCTGTACCTCGTATATACTATGTGCTTATCACCTTTTTCCGTGTGATCGTCAATTTCAATATTACCAAAAGCTTGAGAAATACTGATGATAATACTTTACAACTATCAAAAATGAATCCCTCGTCCCAGAAAACCTATAAAAACATATATTACAAAGACTTAAACAGAAAAAAGTCATTGCTAATATTTTTTCCATATGCGGACAAAGTCAAATTCAAAATGGCCGCCATTACGGCCAAAATCACCATCAGCTAAAGTGCAAACAAGCAGATTCTGATTCTATGGTATCTAAAGAATAGAGAAAACTGGGTCTACAAAAATCCCTAGGGGGGGGGGGGGGAGGGGGGTCCTATGGTGGGCCCACGGTCTAACGTTTCTTAGATCATTTATCAAGTGAACCGCGATGCCCCATTGAGAATTTCACTTCTTCCAACTTAAAGCAAGGAAATCGAAGAGGTGCTGGAAAGGCTCTAAAAACAAAAAACAAAAATATCACTATTCGATACGGTCAAAGATATCTTCCTACGACCTGAATATATAAATTATGAATCATCATAGTCTCCCCTAGGTAATTAAGAGCAAGTATCTCGCTATCTCCCCTATATAATAAAGATCAAGTGTCTGGATATACTGTATATATATATATATATATATATATATATATATATATATACACACACACACACACGGTCACGCTGAACGGCATTACCGGACATCTAACGGTCTCTCCCCGTTCCTTGGGTAGGGGGAGAGAGAGAGTAGTCACACCCTGGAAAGGGGGAGGGGTACGTGGAGCTTAATCTGTATGTATATCAAGGAGGTTTAATACCTAAATATTAAGCAGGCATTTTTTTACTATAATTTAATATTAATATTGATTGATCCACAAGCTTTTTTTTATATCATACTAGGCTTCGACGACTAACCAGCACTAATTCACCTATTGGTTTAATAGCCACCGCTTACATGTAATTAGCAAAAATTTAGTCTAATTCGTCTCGAATATCAAAACTTCATTTTGAGCTATTTCTGGCAACAGGGTTCATGCTTTGAATCGTATTATAGTAAAGATTTGCTAAAAGTGACTATAATCAACAAGACTTCTATGAAACAACAGGCAACAAAACCTAATAAGATGCAATGGTGCACAAATATTTCCAAATTATCAAGAAATGCTTGGCTACATACATTTCAGACAAGAAGAAAATAATTTTACTTGACTGAAATAACGACCATTATCTCTAGTTTACTTTAGCTTACATTTTCCGCCTTGAAAATCACTAAAATCAGATTGAAAATCAAAGGTAAAGTGGTCTCACTTTCAAAAATAAGAACATTTTTGTCAAGCTAACAAACTTGGACGAATGGCATGTGGAAGGGAATGTGGAATTGACTCATCGTAGATTAGTCGTGATGGACACGATGTATATTGAATTTCCTTTCTTATCTCCTCCTCCTCCTTTTCTTGCCTCATATCCCTGACAATTCTCTCTCTCTCTCTCTCTCTCTCTCTCTCTCTCTCTCTCTCTCTCTCTCTCTCTGCTTTCTACGAGTTCATTTTACATCGCAAACCCAAATTGTGAAAGTGAATTTATTTTATCTATCCTTCATGAATTGGCTCTCACACAAATCTCCATTTTGGTATTACATCTCTATGTCCGTGTTTTATGGATGGATGTTGGGAATTCATTTTTATGTGCTCGGGAAAAAAACATATAGACATTTCAATGGCTATTATGGCGTTTTTCATATTTTTTTCAGCTTTGGTTTTTTATGCTTTTGTTTACCCCCTCATGGATGCTGTCGGTTGCTTGCAAAAAAAGAAAAAAAAAAGAAAAACAAAACCGCCCAAATTCAGTGGTTATTGTAAAAGATGCGTACTTGAATTTGGCTTCATTTTGCATACAAGTAACTAATCAATGTCTAGTAAACGACATACATAAAATGTGGATTTTGACAAAGCATGTCCAATATACACAACAAACATCACTTTGAAGTGTCATTTGATTGCGCTCAGAAACGGCTTTAATCCCTAAAATGAATAATCATTGCTGTTTACTCACGTTTAAGCGAAATGCTAAAAATACAGGCATTGATGTTTACTATCGTTCAGGAGACTATGCGTCCTACAATGAAATTAGTAATAAAATTCATTACTTTATTATCGTTTATTCTTTTGTCTCTTCCTGTGATCTCTGTTTTAAATGGAAATGTGCATTCGAGATATAATATTCTTAGTTTTATTTGTTATAATCTTTTTTTAACTAAGCTGATTTCCTAGTTAGGGAACTTGGCCTTTTAGCATTTTTTGATTGCTTTTCCGTGTAAGGCTACAACTTGGCTCATAATATTAATAATAATAATAATAATAATAATAATAATAATAATAATAATAATAATAATAATAATAATAATAATAATAATAAAAATACTACTACTACTACTACTACTACTACTAATAATAATAATGATAATGATAATAATAATAATAATAATAATAATAATACAAATGATAATACTAAGAACTAAGTAACATAAATGGTGATATCGGTTAATGGACGATTTTCGTAAAAAATGTACATCACAAAAAAGGTAGAAAGAAAATTTGTGAAGATTTTATCACATTTGTTTACTACACTAGGAGAGGACAGAAGAAGACCATTGATATTTAAGATAAGAGAGAGAGAGAGAGAGAGAGAGAGAGAGAGAGAGAGAGAGAGAGAGAGAGAGAGAGAGAGAGAGAGAGAGAGAGAGAGAGAGAGGTGGTCCCTGTACACAACAAATAAAGATGGGAGCCGATATAACTTTATCGATTGTTCAATCTGTTGTTTATTTCATAAGGTGAATCACATATCCACATAATTTTTTTATACATATATATATATATATATATATATATATATATATATATATATATATATATACATATAACCATATACATATATATGTATATATAAACATATATATATATATATATATATATATATATATATATATATATATATATATATTATATATATATATATTTATATATATATACATATATATACATACATACATATATATATATATATATATATATATATATATATATATATATATATATATATATATATATATATATATTTGTGAGTGTGAGATGATAAGAGAATAAACTATAGAAATGCGACCATTCACTTCTTTCACTCCAACGTGTATGCAAGCACAAAATATTTTGACTCATTGTAACAAGATTAATGTAAACATAACGTTTTATTTTGCTTTTTCGGATGGAGTTGTTTTCTTTGGTCTCTGATTGTTCCAACTGAATTGCAAAGGTTTCTGTTATCAATAGGTATCAGATATCAGAGGGAGCGGGTTATTGGCTATGAATGTGTAACCAATGTTCACTAGTTTTTTTTTTTTTTTCGTTTTTTTATTACTATTATTATTTTTTAATATGGAAGTTCAACATTTGCGAAGGTGCTATATTTTCTTATTGGCCTTTTTAATTATAATGGCAATTAATTTAATAACATGAAACATGCAACAGTGTTTAAACACGCTTTATTTCATTCAAGGTGCTGACAAGTTGCATAATAACGTGTGAATAGAATTAAACCATATCCAGATTTTCATCTCTCCCTTGCGTGTGTGTGTGTGTGTGTGTGTGTGTGTGTGCGTGTGTGTGTGTGTGTGTGTGTGTGTGAAAACTTTGCTTGTGATACAGAGAGGAGCATTCCAGAGTTATTATTAATGGATGCAACATTTTTTCCTTTGAACGTTGGCAGTCGATGTACAAACAATCTGAACTCGGTTTAGTTCCAAATTTTCTTGTTTTTGATCAGAAACTGAAGAATTTTCTTTTACATTCTATTACGGACGGATGGGAACACCAGAAAGACAGGAAGCGATGAAACGAAAAAAAAAAAAATGACATTGTCATTTCTATGAATATATTAAAACCCCTTTTGGTCTATTCGTATGCTAGGGAAATTAACAAAAAATTACTTTGAACAAAATATGAATATTAAGACTTTCTATCCATCTAACTAATATCAAATATGCTGACCGTTGACGATATACTATTAAGGAAGACCTTTCTATCAATTTGAAATTCATTCAAATAAAGACTGAGTGTAAAGAAAATATACGACCACTTAAGATCGGTAGTGATGAGATTTAATGTCATAGGCCATAGTAATTACAATAGGGACACAACTCATAAAAGAATAAAATTATAGGTTGAATTCAGATGTTATTTTATGGGAATCAATTTTGTCTACAAAACAAACAAAAATTTTCGTTTAGTGGTTCACACTCTAAAAATGGATTAAAAAGTATAGTGTGGGTTACCACAAGGCTCTCAGGAAGAATTCGCAACTTTTACTTTCAGAAATGAATTATCCACATCACGAGGTGCACACTTTCACATTTCAATTTCAGCTCCTTATAAATCAATGAAAGATTACTCATCATTATATAAGCTTAATTGCAAGTTAATTTTATATCCATTTTTTTTACAAGAAGGGCATGAAACTTATAATTATACAAGCAAGTTAATTTTATATCCATTTTCTTTACAAGAAGGGCAAGAAACTAAATACAGTCTCATGAAACGGGTCCATTGTCATTTAAAATAAGGTAATGTTTATAGCTACAAGTGCTTTTATTCAATCACAAAAACCAAACGAAAGATAAATTTATTTATACTATTGTATGATAATCTTTTATCATTTGCATTTCCTGTCGTTGCTGTTATGTTAAACTTAAATTCTGGTTGCACTGATTTTCTTGGAATACTATACTATACTGCATAATATGGCGCTACGCAAATTTAGGGAAAATATGTTGATTGACATTTTATGGATATTTCTGACTAATTTCTTTTGAATAAGTTACAAGTACTCGTATACAATATATAATCGTAATTAATCATGAATGATTTCAATGTTAGAATGTTAATATTCCAGCATCTGTGTGATTTTCATTACTGTGCCTCACAGATGGATTTAAAATTTGCCGCCGTTGTGAATCTTGAATATAAAGAAAATTATCTGAATTTAACTATCAAAGTGGGTATCAACTTTGCCTCGTGATTCCCTTCTTACCTTTAAAACAATTTCATAATTGTTACCTGATTAATTAGCCAAATTAGACCAATAACTGGAATCTGTATCAGACTTCTTCTCACAAAAATCAGGAGTTTGGTTTCAATACTGCTTATTTGAAATGTTCCACTTTGAATTAATTCTAAAGGCTTAATATCCTTCCTTTCAATTTTGTAAGCGAAATCGGTTCAAAACTTACTCCCTCCACTCCATCAAAAACCGAAAGACGAAAACGAAGATATTTTGTGTAATGGATTGAGTATTTTTTGCTTTATGTTGTTACGACAGAGTATTGGAAAATTTTACTTTACTTATGTATGATTTCCATGGCTAACCTAAATGAACTAAAAATAGTTTGGAATCCCATGATAATTGAATTGCGAGTTAAGAATATTAACATATATTTCATCGAGACAGGAAGGAAGCATCACCAGTACTACAAATGAATTATGTACTTCAAAACACCTGATGGCATTACAACGTTTCGAGTTTTATTCTAGAAGCTCAAAGTACCAGATCCTTATTTGCACCACATGTGGTATTCATCCCATAGGCCCATATCTTTCACAAGTCCTACACAACATGAAAATTAGTCCCTCTTAGCTTCATAATACTCTTTCCAATGTTGTCGCGCAAAGTGACACTATATAAAGACTACTATTCCAACACTTTTCATCTATTGCACCACATCCACGCATGCTCTAAATCAAAGGACGTTAGTTCCCCCACTATTTTTAATACAAATAAAAGGCATTGAACTACAAATCCCAGAGTCAAGACCATTGGATGAACTATACAACACCGTGAACACCGAGAAAACTTTTGTTCTCGTTCCCACCATTTCTCGAGAGTGAAAGTGGCCAAGGAGAAATGACCTCATTCACAGTTAAAGGGATATTTCCCCTTTCAATGAGATACACAACTCTTTGCTGCAAGCTCGTCTTTCTAAATAAATTTTGAAAATAATAATTATGAATTATAATACCGTTCAAACACCCACACACATGAACGCCTACCTGGAAAAATCTACTTACTGTAAAAAGTAGTGAGATGAAATTTGAAGAAAGATCGTGTATATATATATATATATATATATATATATATATATATGTGTGTGTGTGTGTGTGTGTGTGTGTGTTTTTATGTGTGTGTGCTCGCGTGTGTGTGTTTCCACGCAAAGAGTTAGTAAATTCCAGGGACCAACATTTTTTCAACAACCTATTTTGAATCTGTCTATACTTCTCTTTTGTGCAACAGCGAGTATGTTCAATATTTCATCAAAACCAAGTTGCATAACCGCCTTTCTCAAGGAACAAGAGAAGCAAGCACCTAATGCAAGGGCGATGGTATTAATCCTTAGGAATGACTCTTGAAGTTTATTACTCTGTTGTGAACTCATGCATAGACGATCTCTATCAACCAGGCCAATTATCTCCGTAATGGGTCAATGTTCCTCAATTTAAACCCCGAGTCTAAAGGCTAGTGCCCAGAAGGAACACAATGTGGCATGGCTCTGTCTAACCCCATGTGTCAGAATAGATCCCTTACCTGAGGGAATGAGTGTGGGAGAGAATGGTGAGGCTATTTCGCAAGTTTATATTTCGTCGAGAATTTTCTTTTTCAATAACTGGCTTAGTCTTCAATCGAATGCAAGCCCATTGTCAAAAGCGTAACACAAATGAATTATTATTATTATTATTATTATTATTATTATTATTATTATTATTATTATTATTTGCTAAGCTACAACCCTAGTTGGAAAAGCAGGATGCTATAAGCTCAGGGGCTCCAACATGGAAAATAGCTCAGTGAGGAAAGGAAACAAGGAAAAATACAAAATTAAAAAAGAAAAAACATCAAAATAAATATTTCCCAAATAAACTATAAAAACTTTAACAAAACAGAAGGAAGAGAAATTAGATAGAATAGTGTGCCCGAGTGTACCCACAAGCAATAGAGTTATAACCCAAGACAGTGGAAGGCAATGGTACAGAGGCTTTGGCACTACCCAAGACTAGAGAACAATGATTTGATTTTGGAGTGTCCTCCTAGAAGAGGTGCTTACCATAGCTAAGGAGTCTTTCCTACCCTTGCCAAGAGGAATGTGGTCACTGAACAATTACAGTGCTGTAGTTAGCCCCTTGAGAGAAGAATTGTTTGGTAATCTCAGTGTTGTCAAGTGCATGAGGACAGAGAAGAATATGTAAAGAATAGGCAAAACTATTCGGTGTATGTGTAGGCAAAGGGAAAATGAACCGTAACCAGAGAGAAGGATTCAATGTAGTACTGCCTGGCCAATCAAAGAACCCCATAACTCTAGCGATAGTATCTCAACGGGTGGCTGGTGCCCTGACCAACCTACTACCTATTCATCTATGCGCAAAACCATTGCTGACGACATTGTTACTTCAGATTAGGTCATAAAAGAGTCCTTTATTCCTGAAACTCTGAAATAAAGTCAACATTCCTAACTACAGTAAATCTTCATAAAGTGGCCAATTATACTTAAGAAGTTAAAAAATGATAATTAACAGTGAGTAATCAGCATTTTATTCAAAATTAATTAGTAATGACGGACATTTTAAATTTTTTTTTTTTTATTTGATTACATTAGGGCATGGATTCTTTCTATTCCCAACAGACTATTCATGTGTTAACCACCGAAAAAAAAAATTACCTGCCTTCGGAGCATTCTTTTTTATACTGTACAGTACATGAAAACGTTGAAATATTTTTACCAAAAATATTTCATTGCACTGATATCTAAACCTCGTGTGATTTGTAATGCGAAAATATTAATGATTTAGAACGTTCTCTCACAGTTCCAGAAAGAATGTGAGAACAGGTGAAGGAGTACATTTGTATTTACCAGAGAACTTTAAGGACAAATTTGTAGTACGAGAAAACATTGTGATAACAGGTTTATATGGTTCATGAATGTCAAAGAATAAAAGGGTTTATATATATATATATATATATATATATATATATATATATATATATATATATATATATATATATATATATATATGTATATATGTATATATATATATATATATATATATATATATATATATAAATATATATATATATACATATATAAAACAAATGCAGCCATTTTTAGTCCACTACAGGACAAAGGCCTCAGATATGTCTCTATTCATGACTGGGGTTTGGCCAGTTTACATCAACAATCTGCCCAGTGCGGATTGGTAATGATGGGAGTTTTTGTCCGATCGCTCACATCGGACCAACTCAGTAAGAGTGTTCCTTCCTATAATCAATTTCTTTTAGCTATGCAGATTTGCACCGACTCGTAGCGGTGCCCTTTCAGCTCGGAAAAGTTTCGTGATCGTTGATTGGTTGGACGAGATAATTCTAACCAATCAGCGATCAGGAAACTTTTCCGAGCTAAAAGGGCACCACTGCGAGTCGGTGCAAATCTGCCTCGATAAAAGAAATGGGCTATAGTAGAGCTTTGCTGATCACGGTAATACACAATTACTATCACCATATTGAGGTATCCCTAATCGGGAAGGGATATATATATATATATATATATATATATATATATATATATATATATATATATATATATATATATATATATATATATACAGTATATATATATATATATATATATATATATATATATATATATATATATATATATATATATATATATATATATATATATAATTTTTACTGAAAATTTACTGTTTACTAGTTAAAGTCAGGAACGATAGCAAAAGAGGTAAGAAGGGTGACATAAGGTGGTGAGCAGTAAACTATACATAAACACAGACAAGATTAAGCAATTGTATGCGCAGTTACTTCAAATAGACGTTCATTATAAACTTATGTGAATATAAAAGAAAAAGCAATAATATTTGTATATTAGGTAAAAAGTCAATTGCATTGTATAAATTGCATATTACATAGAGTGACTTCAGAGATGGATGAAGCGATTGTTGAAGCAACATTTTTTTTTCTAGAGAAGTGCAGTGTCAAGGTCACTTGAATATGAATGAAAGGAAAGGGTTGATGAAAATCATGTTGGAATGACAGTGTTAGTATTTACTTAAATGAGTATATAATACAACCTGGCCTGATAAGGAGATGAAAATATGAAAGGTGCGTATAGTTTGGTATTTTGGGTAGGAAGTAGAGGTTTAAAAGATAGCAGAAAAGGGGAGAGAAAGGCCATTTATGCTTATTTTGAAAATTTAGAGGCAATTTTAGTGACTCTATGGCTCATTATATGGCAAATAGCTACTGTCAAATGAATGAAAGATTGTTAATTATCTGGCATCATGACATAAATGGTAATTGAAGCCAATTAAGAGTATGATTAATACCGGATAAATAATGAAAGAAAAAAAATGTAAATAAAAACCAGGATTGAATAAATAACTGTATAATAAAGCATCTAAAATTTCATATACCATTCGAAAATGAATAAGAAGCTGCTGTGACTGAAGTTTTCAGGCTGTTTTGTCGGACCATATTTTTCTTTTGTCTCTTTCTTGATGGATCATATGGGATGCATGTGTGAGTGACAATTTTTCTTCTGGTGGCACAGGTTCATGCAATATCAGAAAAAAAGTTAACTAATAATTATGAGTTATCCGGCGCTCAATAAGGTCAATAAGAATTGGTACAGACAATATTTTATGGAGCTGATACCATAACAACACACATTTGTTAGGGGGGGGGAGCTTCAGTTACAGAAAAATTAAACATCTTATACAAAAGAACTTCTCTGGAATTCTACAGAATGCTTCAACGTTATTGGTTACACCTAAAATTCTGTTCCACAATTTTAAACGTACAACCATATTTATGCATCAAAATGGAAACTCCTATCAAACGGGAACGTAAAGTTCTCAGTTAGCCCGGTTCTCTTTATCAAAAAGCTGTTCCAGCCATCAATAACACTGGAATGCATCCTGCTATACAAGTAAAAGTTGGAGACGAGTGGAAAACCTAACAACTGTAAAATGTATTCATTTTGACTCTAACTTGAAAACATGGAAGGATTTCCATTTCACAAAGTAAATTCCCTGTACAGGATTTCAGTCGTGGTGCGGCACAGAAGCCTTAACTATGGTAATAAACGTTCTGCAGAACACTCGCCACTGGGCAACGTTATTTCCAAAAGGAAGCAATGTATTATCCCTTTGTCTTATATATATATATATATATATATATATATATATATATATATATATATATATATATATATATATATATAAAATGTGTGTGTGTGTTCTAGTCTTTGTTTATTTGTTTTACCATTTATTTAACACTGATTGATTCAAAGCAGATAGCAAATTTTTTATTCCAGTAATCATTTCAGGAAAAGTTGGGCAATAAAATTCCAGCATTCAACGACAAGAAAATCAAATACATTGTAATTCTAATTAGTGTATGTTAAGTAATTGATAAAAGTAATAGATGGTTGTTAACACGAAAAACTTAATTTGGAAGGCCCTGAGAGAGAGAGAGAGAGAGAGAGAGAGAGAGAGAGAGAGAGAGAGAGAGAGAGAGAGAGAGAGAGAGAGAGAGTCGCGATATTTCTTACAGCAATTCCATTCTTTAGTCATTTAATTGCCTTCCCTGTTTACTAAAGACACGTATCTAAAAGTATTATCTATAAACATAAAAACCTTGAATTCGTCCATTATGCAAATGCGAGTTGCTACAGCCCACAACATTCAACAATTTTTCATATGTTCACTCAATCCACACAGGACAGTATTTCCTTGATAGAGTCCGCCAATATAGTTTTCAACCTCCCCCCCCCCCCTAATTACAAGCTCAGTGATCTGAATTCTAAAGCATGCAATCTCTTTGGAAATGTATTTCGTTCCCGAGTCTGTAACTTTAACCAATATCTGATCCATTCTTATTTTACATTTAAATTCATGTATCATAAGACTACAGACCCACTTTGAGCCTTTCCTCCAAACTCAAAATTACTCTTTCATTCTACTTTCGGTTTAAAGCATTAATACTTGAATACTAGCGTACGTGACCCGACAAAATGACGGTTAATATTTATCAACCATTCCCTGGCTTTCCCCTTTCTCAGACGGACGTGGAGTTATACGTCTGGCAATGGCATTGGGCGTGATCGGAAAGATATATATATATATATATATATATATATATATATATATATATATATATATATATATATATATATATATATATATATATATATATATATATATATAATCCCGAAACCTGTTCTTTACTATATAGGGAAGATACCCTCTGCTTATCCCATTTCTACTACTGTACTTCCACATTTTATAACTCATATTATCAAGCAATTAACAACCTTTCCCATTCTGCTTAAAATCAAGCCATTTTGGAATACATTAAAAAAAGCGATACTTTATTCTCTCACTCACGCCCATATACTCAGTACCCAAAAACTATGTCACTATTTCCTCTTTAACCTTCCTTCGTATTTTGATTAACAATTTTACCACCGTTATTTTCGAAACGTAAACGGCCACATTCAGACTTATGTAACGTTTCATGGTCCCTGTCACGTTCTCTTCACATAACCTAAGCACCAATACTGCACAGAAAAATAGTTTACTACTATTTGCGATGGTATCCTACTTTCTTCCAAAATGTAAACTGTTATGTGTCCTCTCCTTTGTAAGATACACATACCTTATACGGCAAGATTAAGATTTACTAATTTTCATAATTTTCTCAAAATTTTCTGGTCCATAAGTACAAGGTACGCTTAAACTTTCTCACCACATTCATGTTCCTCTCAATTAATACATTGGAAGTACTTGTTCGATTTAACTCAAATACAACTACCTACCACTTTTTACCCTCTCAGTCACTTTTCCTTTATTAATATTCTTAGTTCTTTTTAAATGTCAAAACGAGTAATTCTCATTAGGTACAAATACCCTTCAAACTATTTCTTTCTTCCTTCAATTTCCCATATTTTCTAATCATGTTCTTTTAATCGTCTTACTCTGTTTTGCCTCGACCGGCCTGACACAATGACCTAATTGTAAAAGAGCAAATATTCCTCATGAACACGTACCGGGAAAAATCTACTCACTGTAAAAAGTAGTGAAACGAAATTGGAGGAAAAATCGTATATCCTAAATTACTTTACGATAAAACTCAGCACAAATTTCCGATTACGGGAAATTCTAAAAGTTTTAATTCGCGATAAAAAAAATTGCTGACGCATCAAACGATAAAAAAAAGGCCATGTAAAACTCCAGGACGCAAAAGGAGCGGCACGTGGCTTACTATGTGCGATGAAAATATATCAACGGTTTAAGCGTGAATGTGCCAGTTTTTATTGTGTTGTTTTCCTCTGAATCCAATCCTTGTTAATTGATTGCTCAATTTCATATATATATATATATATATATATATATATATATATATATATATATATATATATATGAGAGAGAGAGAGAGAGAGAGAGAGAGAGAGAGAGAGAGAGAGAGAGAGAGAGAGAGAGAGAGAGAGGTCACTTTATTTCTTACAGCTATTCCATTCTTTAGTCTTTAAATTTCCTTCCCTATTTCCTAAACACACGCATCTATAAGTATCATCAATATACATAAAAACTTAAAATTCGTCCATCAAGCAAATGCGAGTTGCTACAGTCCACAATATTCAACAATTCTTCAAATGTTCACTCAACCCACTCAGGACAGTACTTAGTAGATAGAGTCCTCCAATATAGTTTTTAAAAGTTTTTTTTTTTTCTTTTTGTCTGCTTAATTTTTAAAGTGTATTATGGTTTGGTAGCGGCTTACATCTTTCGGTAAATTGTTTTTCAAGCGCAAAAATGCAAACCCTAATCACAAGCTCAGTAATCTGAATTCTAAAGCATGCAATCTCTTTGGAAATTATTGTGCTCCGAGTAACTCTAACCAATATCAGATCAATTCTTATTTTACAGTCAAATTCATGTATCATAAGATTACAGGTCCACTTTGAGCCTTTCCTCCAAACCCAAAATTACTCTTTCATTCTACTTTCGGTTTAAAGCATCAATACTTAAATAATAGTGTACGTGACCTGTCAGAAGGCCGGCTAACATTTAGATAGATAGCACACACACAGATTCAACCTTTCCCACCCCTTCCCCTTTACTAGTGGGACGGGAGTTTAATTATTATTATTATTATGAGAGTGGTGAGAGACTGGTAGACATGTGTGTTGAACAAGAGATGGTAATAGGTGCTAGCTTCTTTAAAAAGAAAGATAAGAATAAGTATACATGGGTAAGAGTGGCAAATGGAAGAGTAGTAGAAAGGGCATTAATGGATTATGTGTTGGTAACTAGAAGAATGTTTGGAAGATTGAAAGACGTGCACGTGTTTAGGGGTATGGCTAACGGTATGTCTGATCATTTTTTGGTGGAAGGAAAATTAGTTGTAGCAAAAGAGTGGGGGAATAGAGTAGGTGGATGTAAACGGGAGGTAGTGAGGATTGAAGAGCTAATAAAACCGGGGGTAAAAAGTAAATATCAGGAAAGGTTGAAAATGGCATATGATGAGGTGAGAGTAAGAGAAACTGGTAATTTAGAGGAGGAATGGAAGTTAGTAAAAGAAAATTTTGTTGGGATTGCAAGTGATGTATGTGGCAAGAAGGTTGTTGGAGGCAGCATGAGGAAGGGCAGTGAATGGTGGAATGAAGGAGTGAAGGTGAAAGTGGAAGAGAAGAAGAGGGCTTTTGAAGAATGGCTGCAGAGTAATAGTATAGAGAAGTATGAAAAATATAGAGAGAAAAAGGTGGAAGTAAAGCGCAAGGTACGTGAGGCAAAGAGGGCAGCTGACCTGAGGTGGGGTCAGGGATTGGGTCAGTCATATGAAGAGAATAAGAAGAAGTTTTGGAAAGAAGTGAAGAGAGTAAGGAAGGCTGGCGCAAGAATTGAAGAGACAGTGAAAGATGGAAATGGAAGGTTGTTAAAAGGAGAGGAGGCAAGGAAAAGGTGGGCGGAATATTTTGAAAGTTTGCTGAATGTTGAGGATAATAGGGAGGCAAATATAACTGCTGTTCCAGGTGTTGAGGTGCCAGTGATGGGAGATGAGAATGAGAGAGAGATAACAATAGAGGAAGTGAGGAGAGCACTAGATGAAACGAGAGTAGGAAAAGCATCTGGTATGGACGGTGTGAAAGCTGAGATGTTGAAGGAAGGGGGTGTGACTGTACTTGAATGGTTGGTGAGATTGTTTAATATGTGTTTTGTGTTGTCAATGGTACCAGTAGATTGGGTTTGTGCATGTATTGTACCACTATATAAGGGTAAGGGAGATGTGCATGAGTGTTGTAATTCAAGAGGTATTAGTTTGTTGAGTGTAGTTGGAAAAGTGTATGGTAGAGTACTGATTAATAGGATTAAGGATAAAACAGAGAATGCAATCTTGGAAGTACAGGGTGGTTTTAGAAGAGGTAGGGGTTGTATGAATCAGATTTTTACAGTTAGGCAGATATGCGAGAAATATTTAGCAAAAGGTAAGGAGGTGTATGTTGCGTTTATGGATCTGGAGAAAGCATATGATAGAGTTGATAGGGAAGCAATGTGGGATGTGATGAGGTTATATGGAGTTGGTGGAAGGTTGTTGCAAGCAGTGAAAAGTTTATACAAAGGTAGTAAAGCATGTGTTAGAATAGGAAATGAAGTGAGTGATTGGTTTCCGGTGAGAGTGGGGCTGAGACAGGGATGTGTGATGTCGCCGTGGTTGTTTAACTTGTATGTTGATGGAGTGGTGAGAGAGGTGAATGCTCGAGTGCTTGGACGAGGATTAAAACTGGTAGGCGAGAATGACCACGAATGGGAGGTAAATCAGTTGCTGTTTGCGGATGATACTGTACTGGTAGCAGACACAGAAGAGAAGCTTGACCGACTAGTGACAGAATTTGGAAGGGTGTGTGAGAGAAGGAAGTTGAGAGTTAATGTGGGTAAGAGTAAGGTTATGAGATGTACGAGAAGGGAAGGTGGTGCAAGGTTGAATGTCATGTTGAATGGAGAGTTACTTGAGGAGGTGGATCAGTTTAAGTACTTGGGGTCTATTGTTGCAGCAAATGGTGGAGTGGAAGCAGATGTACGTCAGAGAGTGAATGAAGGTTGCAAAGTTTTGGGGGCAGTTAAGGGAGTAGTAAAAAATAGAGGGTTGGGCATGAATGTAAAGAGAGTTCTATATGAGAAAGTGATTGTACCAACTGTGATGTATGGATCGGAGTCGTGGGGAATGAAAGTGATGGAGAGACAGAAATTGAATGTGTTTGAGATGAAGTGTCTGAGAAGTATGGCTGGTGTATCTCGAGTAGATAGGGTTAGGAACGAAGTGGTGAGAGAGAGAACGGGTGTAAGAAATGAGTTAGCGGCTAGAGTGGATATGAATGTGTTGAGGTGGTTTGGCCATGTTGAGAGAATGGAAAATGGTTGTCTGCTAAAGAAGGTGATGAATACAAGAGTTGAGGGGAGAAGTACAAGAGGAAGGCCGAGGTTTGGGTGGATGGATGGTGTGAAGAAAGCTCTGGGTGATAGGAGGATAGATGTGAGAGAGGCAAGAGAGCGTGCTAGAAATAGGAATGAATGGCGAGCGATTGTGACGCAGTTCCAGTAGGCCCTGCTGCTTCCTCCGGGGCCTTAGATGACCGCGGAGGTAGCAGCAGTAGGGGAGTCAGCATTATGAAGCTTCATCTGTGGTGGAAATGTGGGAGGTTGGGCTGTGGCACCCTAGCAGTACCAGCTGAACTCGGTTGAGTCCCTGATTAGGCTGAAGGAACATAGAGAGTAGAGGTCCCCTTTTTGTTTTGTTTCATTGTTGGTGTCGGCTACCCCCCAAAATTGGGGGAAGTGCCTTGGTATATAGATAGATAGAGATTATTATTATCATTATTATTATTAGCTAAGCTACAACCTTAGTTGGAAAAGCAAGATGCTATAAGCCCAAGGACTCCAACCGGGAAAAATAGCCCAGTGAGGAAAGGAAATAGGGAAATAAATAAACGATAAATAAAAGAACGATGTAAGAGGTAATGAAATGCCATTGGGCGTGACCGGAAATAAATATATATATATATATATATATATATATATATATATATATATATTTATATATATATATATATATATATATATATATAATATAATATATATATACATATGCAAACACCTGCCCTTTATTATATAGGGGAGATACCCATTGCTTATCCCATTTCTACTGTTGTACTTCCATATGCTTAGCCCTTTATCCCCTGTATCATCAAGCCATTAACAACCTCTTTCCCATATCATTTTCTTGATCATGTCCACTTATAATCAAGACTTTTTGGAATACATTCACACAAGCGACACTTTATTCTCACACACCCCAAGATACTCAATACCCAAAAACTATGTCACTATTTCCTCTATCACCTTAATTCGTGTTTTAATTAACCATTTTACCACCATTATTTTCCAAACCTAAACGGCCACATTCAGACTTTTTGTAATGTTTCATGTTCCCTGTCACGTTCTTTTCACATAACCTATGCACCAATACTGCACATAAAAATAGTTTACTACTATTTGCTATGGTATCCTACTTTCTTCCAAAATGTAAACCGTTATGTATCCTCTCCTTTGTATGATAAACATACTGTACACGCCAAGATTAAGATTTACTAATATTCATTATTTTCTCAAAATTTTCTGGTCCATAAGTACAAGGTACGCTTAAACTTTCTCACCACATCCATGTTCCTCTCAATTAATATATAGGAAGTACTTGTTCGATTCAACTCATATACAACTACCTACCACTTTTTCCCCTCTCAGTTACTTTTCTTTTATTATATTTGGTTCTTTTTAAATGGCAAAACTATTAATCATTATTAGGTACAACTAGGCTTTAAACTATTTCTCTATTCCTTCAATTTCCCATATTTTCTAATCATGTTCTTTTAATCGTCTTACTTATTCTGTTTTGCATCGACCGGCCTGACGCAATGACCTGATTATAAAAGAGCAAATATTCCTCATGAACACGTACCGGGAAAAATCTACTCACTGTAAAAAGTAGTGAAACGAAATTGGAGGAAAAATCGTAATTCCTAAATTACTTTACGATAAAATTCAGCACAAATTTCCGATTACAGGAAATTCTAAAAGTTTTAATTCGCGATAAAAAAAAAAAATTGCTGACGCATCAAACGATAAAAAAAGGCCATGTAAAACTCCAGGACGCAAAAGGAGCGGCACGTGGCTTACTATGTGCGATGAAAATATATCAACGGTTTAAGCGTGAATGTGCCAGTTTTTATTGTGTTGTTTTCCTCTGAATCCAATCCTTGTTAATTGATTGCTCAATTTCATATATATATATATATATATATATATATATATATATATATATATATATATATATATATACATACATATATATATGTGAGAGAGAGAGAGAGAGAGAGAGAGAGAGAGAGAGAGAGAGAGAGAGAGAGAGAGAGAGAGAGAGAGAGAGTCACTTTATTTCTTACAGCTATTCCATTCTTTAGTCTTTAAATTGCCTTCCCTATTTCCTAAACACACGCATCTATAAGTATCATCAATAAACATAAAAACTTTAAATTCGTCCATCAAGCAAATGCGAGTTGCTACAGTCCACAATATTCAACAATTCTTCAAATGTTCACTCAACCCACTCAGGACAGTACTTAGTAGATAGAGTCCTCCAATATAGTTTTTAAAAGTTTTTTTTTTTCTTTTTGTCTGCTTAATTTTTAAAGTGTATTATGGTTTGGTAGCGGCTTACATCTTTCGGTAAATTGTTTTTCAAGCGCAAAAATGCAAACCCTAATCACAAGCTCAGTAATCTGAATTCTAAAGCATGCAATCTCTTTGGAAATTATTGTGCTCCGAGTAACTCTAACCAATATCAGATCAATTATTATTTTACAGTCAAATTCATGTATCATAATATTATAGACCCACTTTGAGCCTTTCCTCCAAACCAAAAATTACTCTTTTATTCTACTTTTGGTTTAAAGCATCAATACTTAAATACTAGTGTACGTGAGCCGTCAAAATGCCGGCTAACATTTAGATAGATAGCACACACACAGATTCAACCTTCCCACCCCTTCCCCTTTACCAGAGGGACGGGAGTTTTATTATCATTATTATTATTATTAT
>NC_090764.1:29221662-29224162 GCF_036898095.1 Palaemon carinicauda
ACCATATTTTTGAAAAAAAAAAAATGGTTTCCCTTACACAACAACTTCTTCATTATCAGTTTAGTAAACTTTTAATAATTGAAGGGTTTTCTTATTATTAAAGGCCAGACACCTATATTTACTTTCGGAAGACCTTTCCCTAAACAAGGATTAAGGAATATGATATACATATATATATATATATATATATATATATATATATATATATATATATATATATATATATATATATATATATATAATAAATATAATAAAGTATATATAATATATATACCCATCTATGTATTTAAAGATATTCATTTATTACTAAAAGCTAATATTGTGTGTAGGCAAATGTAATTGAAAGATAATAAATCTAATAATTATGCCAACTGAACCTGCCATGCCATTAAAATGACCTCTTACCTCGTATGTTATATATATATATATATATATATATATATATATATATACATATATGTGTGTGTGTGTGTGTATATATATATATATATATATATATATATATATATATATATATATATATATATATATATATATATATATATATCCCTTTCACTGCGGAGAACGACTTTAGTTTACTCAGATCATAACCTTTCACTGCGGAGAACTTTACTCCACACCGCGTAAGAAATTTTAAGCTTTGAGCCTTTTGTTGACGATTTATCTGGCCAATAGATGCTGCCATCTGTTGCCGATTTTATGAACTACCCACTCTCTGAAGCTCTCGTCTTTCTTCTCCCATTTACTCTATGATTTTGGTAATTTTTTGTTATTTTTACGTTGTGTCAACATGAAATTATGATATATATGCATATTTTTCCGATATAAATCAATATTACTCATAGAGTTACCGTAATATCATGCTTTCCCAGGTTCGTTTAGCGTAAGTAAAAGTTTGTTAACATTAGAGCTCAACAGTTGCCATGACAACTACACAAATAAAAACGTATTTCATAGTATTGGATGTTCAAAATGTGACAGATAATGGTGTTTTCAGAAATCAATATAGAAATTAACTCAATTAAATGAATAATAGTCAAATAAACACATTCACAAGAAAAAGAGTTTCGTGTTTAAAATCTGAAGTTTTGTTTACATTCGACAGCTGACGTTCAGTCTGTTAGTTGTCTATCGGTCCCTTTATTTTTTAACAGCATAATTTAGTGATACAAGTTGTTAATAAAGATATAATTTGTTTATAAATGCTAGTTACACAGTATCATAAATTTCATATATAATTGTAAATTATGGTATCATTATACTTTTAGCAAAACATTCGATATTTCTCTGCTTTTATCAGTCAGCTGACTTTGTCCTTTTAATTTTTCCCTTTAACTCTGGGTTGAAGAATTATTTATATTTCTTTTCACTTATTTGTGTGATATGGCCTCTACTTCTCGCCAAGTATCTTTGAAAGAAACAATTGTTACATATAAAGTGAAACTTCATAAAAAAAAAAGGTGACAGAAATAGACAAGCCATGTGTTTATGTGGCATACAATAAGTATATGAGGGAAGTTGATAATTTTGATCAGCTATGCTCAACATATGCTTACAAAAGACAGTCAGAAATGGTACCAACCAATTTGGTATTTTATCATTGAAGCCGTATTATTAGAATCAAACATATAACATTCAGAATCCCACTGCTGAGTTGGATAAAAGAAAAAATCCAGGGAAAAATTATTAACACTACGTTAGAAGTTAAGCGGAGCAAAACTCAAGGAAAGAGTACATTTTCTAATGCAAACGAATCTAAACTAACTGAAAGGCATTTTCCAGCTCAATATGTTCACAAAAACCCCAAACCCCAATGTATTATATGTTCTAGCTTGCCAAAGAATTGCTTGATGAAAGGTAAAGGCGAATGTATAGGAAAGCAAACAACTTATATTTGTGATCAAATTGTTGAAAAGCCACCCCTCTTTGTATCATTCCATGTTCTGAGATATATATAACCATAAAGTGTACGAAAAGCATTACTAAAGTGGAGAATAAATGTATGAGTCAATGATAAATTGGGTGATGGATTATTAGTGGAATTGATAAAATCATCTTTGGAAAGGAATTTTTGTGATTTTTCCTAATTTTTACCTATTAATCAAAGAATTTAAGGCAAAAAGAGATAAACTCAGGTGAAAATATTGTTAAATCCTAAAAATAGAAAGGTTATAGAACACAAAAAAGTTAGTTTCATTAAATTTTGAGCATTTTGAATTTTTAGTGAAAATGTGCACAGAGCTGTGCAACATCCTATTTGAATATCTGCAGCGAAAGAGAGAGAGAGAGAGAGAGAGAGAGAGAGAGAGAGAGAGAGATTTTAGTAATAAATCCACTCTCTGTTTGGAAAAACAAACAAAGGGGAGATCAGTTATAACAAGTGAGCAAGTCCTGAACGCGGACATGGTCCTCGTAGAGGACATACCTCCGCCAAGGTGACCTAGAGCGCCATATGTCCTAGAATCATGAATTGATGTGACTTCGACCTTCACATGACCTT
>NC_090764.1:29231662-29234162 GCF_036898095.1 Palaemon carinicauda
TCTATTACCTTAGTGGCTCCCAAGGGGTCAGCGGACCCCATGTTGGGAATCACTGCTCTAGGGGATTGTCCTACCTCGTAGGGTATTGTCACTATCCCTTGCTTCTACCATTCATGAGTGATATCTAAACCTTTAAACATATACTTGTACTAAAGAGGACATAATCATTGCTCTGGAGGAATTAAAAAATAAATCTCAAACCCAGACCACCATTTCAAATGAATTCTCTCTTCTTGATTACACCTCGGAAGGCATCGGCTTTCGTCTTAGAATCCAGGTATTTTTTAATGAGGTGTTTTAATCAGCTTCCTTATATTCCATAACCACGAAGCCTTCACTTCACGGGACTTCAAGAGTCTCGCCAGCTACATTGCCCGGCATCGCTCACCTTCAAGTACTTTTAAATAGTCTCGAGAACATAGCGTGTTCTTCCGAAATAATTCTGGATTATTAGAAATATCAGATTTGTAGATATTTTCAAGATTATATATATATATATATATATATATATATATATATATATATATATATATATATATATATATATATATATATATATATATATATATATATACTGTATGTGTATATATATGTATGTATATATGTGTGTGTGTATTTTTACATATCTACAGTAGAATCACTTACAAGCACACAAACATACATGCATACATAAACACACACACACTTAATGTATATATATATACATACATACATATATATATATATATATATATATATATATATATATATAAATATATATATATATATATATATATATATATATATATATATATATATAATATATATATATATATATATATATATATATACTATATATAAGGATGGTTAGGGTAGACAGAAGTGAAAAAGTATTTGTCACAATAGTAGAGGTGGAAGGAGAGCAATAAGTAGAGGGATAATAAACATTTGTTCTGCTGGGAAATATATGTAAATAGAAAGGGTACTGAACAAAGAGATCTTAGAATGATACATGCAAGTGGGAAAATGGTACGTTTAGTTAATGCAGTCCTGTCCTTGGTCGATGGATTGAATATCTTTAAAGCTTGTTAAATGTAGACAATAGAAAATGGGCAAAGCTGAATGATGTTAGACTTTAAAAGTGCTATTTTAGGTTTGAAAATGTTTGTGCAATTAAATTTAAGGGTGGTAAGGCAGGAGATATTAAGAGGTTAAGGATAGGAAAGACAAAAACACTCGACAGGATACTAACTAGATGCTGTGGTACAGTGGTGGGTATGTTGTGAAGTGGCTAACCAGGGTTTGCTAGGATGTCTAAATAAGGGAAAGGTTCCAAAGGAATGGTGAGAAGAATAACTGTTCCAATTATACTATAGGTTGTGGTGGCTTATGTGGTGACGTCCCTGATTGGTGAACGCCAGCTTTAGGTTTCAGTCCCGCTCAAACTAGTTAGATTCTTTGGCCGCTGCAACCTCACCGTCCTTGAAAAGTAAGTCATCAGCAGCCATTGTTTGGCCCTCCTTGGTCCTAGCTTGGATGGAGAGAGGGCTTAGGAGCTGAGCATATGTACATATGGCCAGTCTCTAGGGCATTGTCCTGCTTGATAGGGCAATATCACTGTCCCTTGCCTCTTCCATTCATGAGCGATCTTTAAATCTTTAAACCTTATGGTAGCGATGATAAATAAGACTAACAATTATGAGGGCATTTCATCATTTGATATATCAAGGAAGATGCATGGTAGAACAGGGTATGTGGATCTAGCATTTTTATGAAACTTTTATGAGCGAAATTTCAAAACAAAAGGAAAATTACAATGCAACATATACAGAACTGGAAATATTTTATGATAGAACTAATGCAGGGAAGGTGCTAAAAATAATTCATAGTAAAAAAGAGATAAGTTGTTGTTATCATTATTATTATTACTAGCAAAGTTGTAACCGAAGTTGAACAGGCAAAGTGCTTGAAGTCCAAATGCTCCAACAATGATAGCAGCCTATACTGTAGTGTGGAAACAAAATTAGAGAAGCAAAGAAAAAACAATAAAGCAGAAATAACAAAATTGCAAAATATATCAATGTAACAATATTACACAGTTAAATAATATACAAATTATAAAAAGATGATTCTATCAACTTTGTGTTAACAATGTGTCACTTTTTGATAAAACCAAGAACAAAATTTCATCCGAGGATTTCGAAGAACCCTTGTTCTTTTAGAGTACAAGAGAAAGAGAGAGAGAAAAAATGGATAATTACCATAACCAGGGGAATGAATTAAAAAGGCCAATATATGTCAGTGGAAGTATTATCCATAGTGATGGGAGCAGTGGACCAGATACCAAAATAATTGTAAGGAATCTCTTATAAATTGGAACGAAGATCGAGTTCAGCGATATCTAAGACAAAAATACCTTAGGGTATATGGGGGCTATAGCCGTCATTCCTTTTTTATGCTATTTAGTGTAACTTAAAACAAACATTTCCAAGAATTCATACAACCAAAGTAGCCCCAGAAC
>NC_090764.1:29239162-29259162 GCF_036898095.1 Palaemon carinicauda
AGATAGAATAGTGTGCAGGAGTGTACCATTAAGCGAAAGAGCTCTTACCATATGAAAAGACCGTTTTAATTATGATATGCATCAATATATGGCTAAGCAAAACTGGGATAGATCAACTGGCCAAGTTAAAAGTAGAAAATGAAAATGAAACACAATTTCCATGAATATTAAAGGACTGTCAAAATTATCTGTGGTTGGGAATTATTTAATTTAGTGATTAATTCTCTTTTAAAACAAAAGTATAAAATCTCTAACTGCATAATAACAAAATGAACAAAAACGATTCAACCAAATCATCCAAATATATCAATACAAGATTTTTCATATCAATTTTATAGCCCAATTTTTCTTTTATACTTTTGCAAAGTTGAGCAAAAAATTTAGAGTTTACAGTCTGAAAAATGAAATGCATTTTTATTCAGCATTTGAAATGCAATATGCCTTTTATCCTAGTTTATTATTTTGAGCAGAAAAGTAATATACGAAATTCATGCAAATTCACACCGGACATACACCATGGACATTAAAATTCCTTGTGCAGTGTGCAGTATATTTTCCGTATACATATTCACTAAAAGCTCTGTATTCATCAACATATAGCTAAAATTTATTCGTTCTCTTCGATTTGATAACTTTGAGAATCTACTATAGCCTACTTAATGCATTTTGTATCGGGTTGTATTTTACCTCATTATCGATTATATATATATATATATATATATATATATATATATATATATATATATATATATATATATATATATATATATATATATATATATATATATGTATGTATGTATGTATGTATGTATGTATGTATGTATTATATATATATATATATATATATATATATATATATATATATATATATATATATATATTTATATTTATATTTATATATATATATATATATCTATATATATATATATATATATATATATATATATATATATATATATATATATAATATATTGTAATAATTTTCCTTATTTTTATTCGTGGCCTGTAAAGTAAATTTCATTTACTTGCTTTCAATATATTTTTGATATGCCACAAAAGGAAAATAAGAAAAGACTGGTTAAGGTCTTTATCGCTCCCACAGAAGGTACCTCGCCCATGAGTTTTTTTTTTTTTTTTTCCATGTAATTATTCGCCAGGATGGTTTATTTGGTGATTTGCTGTTCGTTGCCTGACTTTTGGTGGGGACCTTTGGTTGAGGATGAAGGGGAGTATGGATTCGACTCCTTATCTTGGATGTTCTCTGACCGTATTCCTGAAGGACATTTTAAATATCACGGAGATATCTACATTCTGTAGGCCTTCCTGCATTTAAGGGCCCCCTTTTTTACTGTAATGCGGAGGACATTGATGGTGTTCCTCCACCTGATTACAGAAGTGGCTGTGGAACTGCAGCCTTGTTTTTGAGACGCCTCCTGTGCCCTGATTGGACGCTCTTCCTATGTGCTGTAGACAGTGTGATATACTCTACAGTTTTCGTCTCTACACCTGGAGACATTCCTGCTGCCCCTGGGAGGGCATCCTGGTCCTGCCTTCGTCTTGAAACCTCCGGAGTCATGAAATGCTTGATTCTGTTATAATAGCCGGTAAGGATGTAAACTGAGTCTTTTACTGTTAACATTACAGACGCGGGTCTGTATATCCTCCGGCTGTAGACCTCCTCGTGATTCCAGAGCAGAGGATCGACAGCAGTTTGTGTTGAATGGCGGAGCTATCCTCTATAGATTTTTTCTTGCAACCACCTTTGATGTCGAGTCAATATCGATCCGTGATAACGAATTTAAGTATTTATGTATGTGAAGGTTTTTTTAATTGTATAAGCTAGGATTAAGGTTCTTTCTCCCCTTTTATTATCTTCCTCTTGAAAATTTTCAGGGCTTTCTAGAAATAGGTTATTTTCCTTCCTCCTCCTTATTACTGTCTCTTATTCTATCGTATGAATGAGGATGTTTTTTAGGTGAACTTTTTTGTACACCCTAATAATTTTTTTATACATTTTTGTGGGTTTAACGTAATATTTCTTTGTTTATAATAAATGTTCAAGTTTTGATAACTAATTTTTTTTTATTCTCTTTGAGAGTTTTCAATGTGGTCTTCACTGTTTAGAGATCTTGCCCCTTGGCTTTAAATTCTAACCTTTGTGGCACGGATCATAAAAAGAAAAGAGCCTGTTTCTTTTGTCACTTATCATTCTTTTAAACAGTTGTTTAAAGTTCATGACATATTTTGGTGACCTTGCCGGGATATCCAACAGTGTTATTCACGAGTGCATTCAAAGGGGTGTTTAGGTCAGTGAATGGGCTTAGGTATATTATTTTCAATTCACCCCACTTAGTAAGTAATTATGCATTATTTTGAGGGGGAAAAGGCCTCTGCTGCCCAGTTTTTAGCAGACCCTGACTGGGAGAGGAATCAGTTTGATCTAAAACGAGATCAGTTATGGATATTAGCTGAATTTCTAGGTTTAAGTTTGCCTTCAGAGATTAAGGAAGGTCAGCTGTTATTTGAGGTTATTAAAGCTGCTAGGGTGTTTAAAGAAACCGTAAGTAGCATCAGTAATGAGGAAACAGATTATGGTAATGAAAATGGTGAAAATAAGGTGGTAAGTGCCATAGATGGTGAGGAAAACACAGAATGTTAGATATAAAAATGGGGAAACAGGCAATGGAAATAATGTGAATGATGGTATGGTAAGCCAACTGAAATTGGATATTTTAAAGGAACAATCTAGGATTAAAGAGTTGGAGTATATAGCACTTAGACTACAAGCTGAAGAAAGAGCAAAGGAAAGGGATCATGGAATCCATTATTTAAAATTGCAGATGGTAGCTGATAATGGTAGTAATGGTAGTGATAAGAATAGTTTTAACCTGTTAAGTGCCCTGAAACTTGTTCCCTAATTTAATAAGGAAGACGTCTCTGAATTCTTCATTTCTTTTAAAAGAATTGCTAAGAAGTTGAAATGGCCTCGGGACATGTGAACCACTTTGGTTCAGTGTCGCTTAAAAGGCAAGTCCAATCGTGTATATAATACACTTAATTATTATTATTATTATTATTACTATCCAAGCTACAACCCTAGTTGGAAAAGCAAGATGCTATAAGCCCAGGGGCTCCAACAGGGAAAAATAGCCCAGTGAGGAAAGGAAATAAGGAAATAAATAAATGAAGAGAACAAATTAACAATAAATCATTCTAAAACAAGTAACAACGAGGGATTGTCATCTGATTATGATTCTGTGAATGCGATAATTCTGAAAGCTTACGATCTCGTTCCGGAGGCGTACAGACAAATGTTTAGGAACTTTAAAAAGAATCTGGTTATGACTTTCATGAAATTCGCCCGAAAGAAAGAACAGTTCATGGACGACTGGTTAAAGTCCAAGGAGGTTGACACGTTTGGAAAATTTCGGGAATTAATCTTGACCGAAGAATTTAAGAGGACTGTGTCGAGGGAGCTAAAGATTCAATTGGAGGAGTTGAAGATTGATTCTTTACAGGAGGTGGCAATTGCTTCTGATGAGTACTCCCTTGCACATAGGCAAGACCTGGTAAAAGATTTTCCTAAAAATTTCTCTCCCTGCTGTCCGTATCCTGTAATTTTGTTGGGGATACGAAGTCCAAATGATTGCTATTTCATTCGGACAAGAAATGTCCAGATATGCTGAGAGTGGCTATTTATTTACAAAAGGAGGGAGAAGCGGTGCTTAGTATAAATGATGTCTGCTATAAACTAAAAAATAATATCTGAGAAAAATGACAATGCATTAAGTAATGAACATGAGGATTAAGTCTTTCCTGATGGCTGGCCTCAGTTGCAAGTTCAACGATTCATCTACCATTCAAATTGAACTATCTGTAATTTCTATCAGATGAACAACACAGGATGACTGATTGCACATTCATCTCTATTATCGATTGACTTAACGTTCCATCTCCAAATGAATATTAACACACTGAAGGTTTGCAGGTATTAAAAATAAATGACGTGACAATAGCATAGTTGAATTACCAATATTGCATGTAATTTTTGTGGGTGTATATTATCTTTACTTCGAGAGATTTCTTGTTTTGCAACTGAATTGTGGCATCACTCCATGATGTATTCTAGTCTCTCGTGAGGTAAATTGCATAACAATAATGGTCCACTAAAAAGATTACAGATATTCTTTCATGAATACTAAGGGGTGAACTTACACGTAAGGATGTTGCAATGTTTTCTTTCATATCGTGTTTTAGACATTTGAAAATTCAAGCTTTTGTATACCTAGAAAATCAGAATGCTGAAACACTTTATAAGTGAGCCATTTCCTTCTTTCTGTGACTTCAGCTTATAATAAAATGGCTCACTGAAAAATAAATCAACAATAAAATACCTTATTCCAGTAAAAAAAAATATATATATATATTTTCTACCCCTTTAGATATAGATCCGGCACTTGAATCTTGAAAAATTATAAACAGTAAAATATAACAGAAACAAAATCGTAACGACTGACTGCATTTTTCTTAATGAAAAATAGAATAAAAGCTTTTGATTATTTCAAAAACTTTAAAAATCAAACTGTTTTTGATAAGGAAAAATTAATTAGAAATTTAAAGTGAATTTTTATCTTGGAACATATGATGTAGAATTTTGAGGAGCAAAGACATCTAATTATCATAGTCTCTGAGATAAACAAATCATCTCATAATTGTTGTGGTACAGCTAGGTTTAAAATTTCATGTAGTTTTTCTATTAATGACGAATTTGAGAAAGGTTTAAATTATACACACACGCATGGACATACATACATACATACATACATATATATATATATATATATATATATATATATATATATATATATATATATATATATATATATATGTGTGTGTGTGTGTGTGTGTGTGTGTGTGTATGTATATATATGTATATATATATATATTATATATATATATATATATATATATATATATATATATATATATATGCCAAGCTACAACCCCATTTGGAAAAGGAGCATGGTACAAGCCCGGGAGCCCCAACAAAACAAATAACCCTGTGAGGAAAGGAAACAGGAAAAATAGGATATCCCAAGAAAAGCAACAACATCAAAACAAATGTTTATATATAAAATATAAAGCCTTTAACAAAACAAGTGGAAGAAAACAAGGCCAGAACAGTATACCCGAGTGTACTCTCAAGCCGGAGAACTCTAACCCAAGACAGTGAACTATGAAAGACCATGGTACAGAGGCTATGGCACTACCCAAGACTACAAAACAATGGTTTGATTTTGGAGTGTCCTTCTCCTAGAAGAGCAGCTTACCATAGCTAAAGAGTCTCTTCTACGCTTAACAAGAAGAAAGTAGCTACATAACAAATACAGTGCGGTAGTTAACCCATTGGGTGAAGAAGAATTGTTTGGTAATCTTAGTGCTGTCAGGTGTATGAGGACAGAGGAGAATCTGTAAAGAATAGGCCAGACTATTCGGTGTATTTGTAGGCAAAGGGAAATTGGACCGTAACCGGAGAAAAGGATCCAATGTGTACATATACACAGATATATACAATATATGTAAATAATATAATACACACATATACATATATATATGTATATATATATATATATATATATATATATATATATATATAAAGCATATTTCTAACATATAATGTTGAATTCTAAGGAGCAAATCCTCTAATTATCATGGCTGCTGAAACGAAGATATGCATTTAATTCTAAACTTATACAGTTACGTTGATATATGTGAGTAGACAAAATACGTCCGTCAAAAATATTCAAAGAAAATAATTATCAATAGGAAAATTATCTACATTTTAAGTTACATTACAAAATATCCATAAAAAAAGGAGGATGAAAACCAGAGATATCGATAATAATAACAACTTATGAAATAAAGTGACATTAATTCTTTGGACATCGACTCATTCCTCGACATGGCTGGATTAGTAAGAAAAATAAGCCACTATATGATGTGGCAATCATCCTTTCAAATCCAAATCTCACTCTGGTCCTCTAATTTGATTTAGCTACTGCATTGAGAGAGAGAGAGAGAGAGAGAGAGAGAGAGAGAGAGAGAGAGAGAGAGAGAGAGAGATGTGGTTGTATGCATCAGAATTCCTAAATATTTGTATGTATGAATAATTTCCAGAAGAAAACGTTTTGCACTTGACAATACGCAGCAGAAACATAATGGATATAAATTTTGAGTAAACAGAAACCTTGCGCTTCTTCATTTTCTCTAAATGGTACGACAGTCTTTAACGGCATAAATTCAAGTACATTATTTTCACATCTGAATACAACTATGCAATAAAACGACTAATTTTATGAAATATGTCAAACCATCAGTTAAAACAAAACAAAAATCGTAAACAGTTGGATATAAAAAAGCGAGGCAGAACAAACAAAGAAAGATGGAAAACTGAAGAGAGCAAACACAGAATTTGAAGGTGCAAATGAGACATGGAGAGGTTGGGGCACTTGGGAATGATTTGGGTGTGGGAGCTGGGGCCTTCTGCGTGTCCTAAATGATGCATGGCACTCCCTCATGCAAACCAGACGTAATTGCTTCAAGGACACTAACATTCACAATGATTCTGAGGGGAATAATAAACTAAAATCAATCGTAGCATAGTTTTTGCCGACACGGAATTCTTTTTTCATGGAATTGGAAGTGTCTCTCAATAAAATATAGTATGGGACAGGGGTAAGGCAGTAGACATAAAGTGAAATATTTTATTAATTAAAATCAAAATTCTATAAAACAGTTAATCTAAACAGCAATAACTAGATAGTTGAAAGAGTCAATTAAAAACTAAATTCTAACATCAAAGCTTTTCTACCCCAAGATAAAACATTTTTACATGAACCATTAACCAGGAAAAAACAGCCCCCACCCCCCCCCCCACCCCCACCCCGCCTAACCCTATATCTCTTTATAGTGCGATGCACTATGGTGCTATAATAGGAAAAATACATGAGCATATAGGGGCTATATATATATATATATATATATATATATATATATATATATATATATATATATATATATGTATATGTATATGTATATGTATATGTATACGTATAATATTTATCATATATACATATATACAATATATACAGTATATATATATATATATATATATATATATATATATATATATATATATATATATATATATTATATATATATATATATATATATATATATAATATATATATACATATATAATTATATATATATAATATATATATACATATATATATATATATATATATATATATATATATATATATATATATATATATATATGGTAAAAATGCCAATGTCTATCTTAAAAACCACATACACTCATATCTACACATCATTAACACATTTAAAATAAACTAATTAAATAGAAAAAATAATCAGATTCCGACATTGATTTACAATTATTTAGAAGTACGCCAGCCACCATATACTACCGCTAGTTATGGGGTCCTTTGACTGGCCAGACAGTACTACATTGGATCCTTCTCTCTGGTTACGGTCCATTTTTTCTTAGGCTGCACATACACAGAATAGTCTGGCCTATTCTTTACATATTCTCCTCTGTCCTTATACACCTGACAATACTGAGATTATCAAACAATTCTTCTCCTCTCAAGGTTTTTAACTGTTACACTATAATTGTTCAGTGGCCACTTTCCTCTTGGTAAGGGTAGATGAGGCTCTTTAGCTATGGTAAGCAGCTTTTCTAGGAGGACACCCCAAAATCAAATCATTGTTCTCTAGTCTCGGGTAGTGCCATAGCCTCTGTACCATGGTCTTCCACTATCTTGGGTTAGAGTTCTTTTGCTTGAGGATACACTCGGGCACACTATTCTATCTTATTTCTCTTCCTCTTGTTTTGTTAAAGTTTTTATAGCTTATATAGGAAATCGTAATTTCAAAGTTATTACTGTTCTTAAAATATTTCCTTTCCTCACTGGGCTATTTTCCCTTTTGAAGCCCCTGGACTGATAGCGTCCTGCTTTTCCAACTAGGGTTGTAGCTTAGCAATTAATAATAATAATAATAATAATAATAATAATGATAATGAGCACATTTTTCTGTGAGAGCCGGGTATGACCGATCCTAAATCAGCTTAAAATGACTTCAGCCTTTTGGTTCCTAACGAATATAATTGGAACTCCAAATCTATGGTACATTGGCTTGAGCTAATGTTTTTTTTTTTTTTTTTTTTTTTCCTTTGCCTGCTATTGCACAATGAAACGGAAAGAAACAAGCAGACATGTAACATTTCTCTTTCAATTATCTCTGTTTAAACATCGCTTAAGAAAGGCAAAGGCAAGGGACAGGGCAATGTCCTATAAACTAACCATATATACATATGATCAGCGTCTAAGCCACCTCTCCATACAAGATTGGACCAGGGAGGGCAAGGCAATGACTGCCAAGTCCCGACTTAGCAGGTAAACCTATATGCTCCCCTAAACACCATTTGCCCAGCTCATAAGGATGGTATAATTGCACACACGACCAAAACTTTTGAGTTTGAGCAGGTTTCGAACTCACTTTCGACAGGGAGTTTCCAATAGACTGCCTATGGGCTAGTTTTCATACTACGATACTGTTTGAAGCACATACTCTATTTCATTGTGTAGTGTTTGCGATTAATTCCAGATATTATTGAGCAAATCATATTACCATTATGGTTAAAAATATGGATACATTCTCTCTCTCTCTCTCTCTCTCTCTCTCTCTCTCTCTCTCTCTCTCTCTCTCTCTCTCTCTCTCTCTCTCTCTCTCTCTCATCAATCGTTAACACATAAAATAGATTACCAATCAGGAGGATAACCTTTATTAAACTCGCAACTAGAACTTACTTATCGTTCTCCAACAAAGTATTGAGAATGTTTGCCTTCTCTTACGATACCCCTCTATGCAGTATGTAGCTAAAATGAGAATAACCACATTGTGCCTCTAGTTAAATCAGTTTTCTGAGCAAAGAAAAAGACCAGTCCCTTTGATTAAAGGAAACGGAATGCTAAGATACCAAACGAATATCATTAAACGGCCTTTCTGTAACCGAAGAGAAGTAATAAAAAGAGCCATGATTAAAAGGAGACAGATCACAAGGTGATAAGTAAGTCACAAATTCTCACAAAGCGTCAGACATGCGAAGATAAAATGGTAAATAAATTATATCTCGATAAGTAACCAAATTGATTGTCCCGCTACGGCTCGAAGTTTGCCAGCTTGTTGGTTTTTAGCATACTTCCAATAGCTTGGTTTTACAAAGCTCACTAATATAATTTTCTTATCTGTCTAATATGCATATTTAGAATAATGAATCCTATGGTCAAAGTTAAAGTATATAGGGTGCCATAATATCGCAAAAAAAAAAACAATATTTTTAAGCATAGTTTCAAATTCCCCAAAGGCGATATTTCTGATCTGGATATTTCATCCAAATTGTCTACACTATAATCTAAGAAACATATGCTCAGTAAATAAAGGAATATTTATTATCATCCATAAAAAAAAGTTTAAAGACTAATGGATTTATAATTAGTTCTTAATCGAGTAGATCCTTCCCTGTTGTTATATTAAGCTAGTCTTAAAACCAACAAACTTTCTCGACTTTACGTAAACACCCTATCCACGATGTTCTTACGCTAGTATGTAATGAGTCTCAACACAAGTAAATTTATTAATCCTGTAACTAGTCGACAACAGTCTGCAGTATAGATGTCAACACCTTTTTTTCTATATCTTTCTAGTAAAGATATATTGTTGGTTGGGTAAAAAAGAAATACATAAATGAGGTGGGTTATGATTCTGATACGAAGAAAAATTAAACATTATATTGATTTATAACAACGAAAAATCCCGAATCTTTATAACACAACTTCATCAGAACATTAGTTCAAATCCCATTGCTTTGTTGCTATGACGTGTGGAAATACCAGCGTCATGATGATCATTGCTTTTATTATTAGATTTATCAGTACAATAAATAGGTATTTTCCTTTCAAATAAAGTTTCGCACAGAACAAACGAATGAAGGACAAGAAAATGCATCTGGCTCTTATACATATTCCTCAGCTCTTAAGAAGGCGATAATAGTAATCTACGCTTCTGCCACTTTTCGAGAGTATGGCATAATTATCTATATAAAAAGTTAAGTGAATCTATATGGAAATAAAAGCCTAAGTAGAGAAAATTCATTTGTAGATTAGATTTACCAGGAAAGCTACATGTCCAAAGAATAAATATATTGCTCTGATATCTCTCATAAAAAAATCTCGCAATGAAGATCACTTACGCTAAATATGGAGAAAATAAACAAATAACAACACGGACACTGCACGGACAGACATCATTTTATTCAAATTCAAACAAAAATAATCTTAAGGATATAAGGTTTACTTAGAATATATCAAATCTTGAAATAATTTAAAAAAAAAAGAATCCGAGATAAAATCGAGCAAGTGGCCGTACACGTTAAAGACACATTACAACGGAAGGAAGGGATCCCATTCAAAACCCGGTGCTGTGACAAAGAACCGTTTCGGCGAGTAACTATGCAAACAAGCGAGCACGCGAAGCCTTTGAAGGAAAAGTAGCCTCATCGAGATAAAAACCTCAAAACGTGGGTGGGTGAATGAGCGCACTCTGAATGAACTTGATATCATGTCGGGGGAATATGAGAAAAAACGTCATTAACACAATAGGTAAAAAAAAAGAAACTGGTGGGAAGAAAGTACATCACAGACTGAGGAGAAGGGGAAGAAAACTTTCGAAATTTTCTATCATGCCACAAAGGTGGAGCTGAAAATATTAGCATATGCTTTAAAATAAGAATGAAAGGTAAATGTGAACCAGACAAGGAAGAAATCGCAGAAGAGGCCCTGAAAGACTGAGGGGAGGTGGAGTGGCTAGAGTGGTGGAAGATGAGGAAAAGAAAACTGAATGAAAAGAGGCAGAGGCGGAGGCGGAGAAAACATCACAGCTGAAAATTAATAAGCATATTGTTAAGTCACACGAAAAGGAAATTAAACTATTAAAGGTAATATTACGAAGAACAACCCAGAAATTAAATTCTTTGGTTAATGGCACTCTTTGTGAAATATAAAATGTAAATTAATTATTTTGATACACTATTGAAAAAGAAAGGTATGCATTATAGAAGATCCTGTGCATAATTATGCGTACATGTTCAACTGGAAAGAATGCTGCCATGGTAAATTATGTTATGATTTGATCTAGATTTTGACTCTTTATGACTAAATTAAAATTTTTACATAAAAATGTGTTGGACACTTATTTCCCTGTTTTATTTTTATGATATTTTATGTAAGTCAAAGTATGAACGGGGTTGCTACCATACTCTCAAGTTTTCTGGAACTACCTCATAAGTAAAATAAAAGCTTAATGTAAAATATTTAGGCATACATACATACACACCTACATACATACATATAACAGAGAAAAAAATTCATCACATCATTAGGTATCTAGAAAATAAGAGCATATCACCAAGGAAATCCCCAACATGGTTATCACAATTGGTAAGAACTCTCTTGCTTCGCCACTTAGAAACGGGCTGCTGGATTGAAGTAGGCCAGTGACAGGACACTGTCCCACATTTGGGGCACTTTAAAACATCAATCACTTCAAACAAATGGAAAACCGTTATTTGGTTTTGCCTTACAGACCTTTGACTACTGAATACTGGTTAGCATAATATAGTTTGTCATCCCAGACATGAAAACGATGTCTGCATAATGTTAGCAAAGAACAGAATCTGACCTCAGTGGAACATTTCAAACAAGTTTAACTAGTTTCCAAGCCGAATAAGACAATTTATTACACCGGAAAATTGTCAACGCTGAATCAAGCACGCCAATTTGACCTTGAAATAATTATTTAATAGAATGAGGGGAAAAACGTTGGTTTTCCACCTCCTTGAACAATCGAACAGGTTGTGTCAGTCATAAAAATCATGATCTCTGAGTTGTGGCATTCTGATGGAAGATGACCAGAAAAGGAATGGAGTTGTTACCCATCATAATTGAAAGAGATGAGAAACGTAATCAAGATCACTTGCATATGAAAGCATTTAGTGGGTGTACTTTTCTTCCAGGACAATTAACTTACTAAGCACCGCAGCTGGTAGCGCCTGAAGTGGCCATCTGTAACTCAGAATAGTTGCCACACACCATCTCTTCAACCGACTTTACCTCTTTTGACTACTTAATTGTTTATCAAACTGGAATTCCTCGTGTGGGTTTACATTTTTTGGGACAGTTTGGAATTCACCCATACTATGAAGGAGTATTTCAAGACCATTTTCTACGACGGTAAAGCAATACTTGAACATCAACAAACAAAATTCAGTGAGGTTTCGAGTGACTTCAGTGAAGCCAAGAACTCGAATTATCCTTTCACAAGTGACTAACAAGAAAAGAGCTTTAGTTGAAAACTGTCCAAAAGGCTAGATATCAGAACTGTAATCATTGCAAAATTATCTATTACATAAAATTATTTAACTTATTCAAATCAACTCTTAACCATTTTTGGGTCACAAATAATTATTCCCCTTTGCATATATAAATACTGTCAAGTTTCTTATCGTCTTTATTTTTTTATTTTAGGTAATGGCTTTGGTCCAAATCAAATTGGATATTTACATCCATGAAAAATATATCCCTTTGGGTTCAATCATTTACTTTTGCAGTGTTAGACATCCAAGCAAATATGAGATAATAAATCTTTCCATATTCTTTATTCCGTGATTTTCCCCCAACCTAATCTTAATATTAGCCCACGTCAACACTTCGATATCCAATTTTGGAATTTTATGTTGAGCATTTCCGACGTCCTCTTCCTACCTTGACTTCCCAAATCCCATTAAGGGACTTCAGTCTAGAGCTCAAGTATCGTCACTACTTTGGAAATTACATACAGCATTTTATGTTTGCGTTTGTGCCCTCCCTCCCTCGCGCGCGCACGCACACACACACACACACACACACACGCACACGGATACACACGCATAAACTCATTAAAGGATATACACGTATGCATTTGGAATATGTGAACATACATGCAAATTCTCACAATTCCTTTCAATATTACCAAGTTGGTTTGATATCCTTTAGAAGTGGTTTCTAATTCTATTTCCAACTGACCCACAATAAGCCAGGAGTTTCTGTTAAAATCCAATTGTATTAAATTTAACAAAGCTGGGAATATTTTATATTCCATCAAACAGGTCGAGCAACGGCCAGGTTAGAGTGAGGAACAAGACCTGCAACTTCATTAAAAAGATTTACAGAAAAGCAGTACGTTAACACCTGGAGCCATTCCATCTACAGCACAAAGAGGATACATGTGTGTGTATGTGCATGTGTGTGTTAACGTGTTTAAAGTGTTTGAGTATCGCTATGAATAGCTAAGCGGTATTAGTCAGGGCCCCCATACTAGGTTGGTTTGCTGTGAGCGATCAGACGAAAATCTCCCCCCATCACCAATCTACACTGGCCAGCTTGGCGGTGAAAACTGGCCAAACTTGAGATATGAATTGACATTTCTGAGACCTTTATCCTGCAGTGTACCAGAAACGGCTGCATTTGTTGGTGCTGTTGTATATAAACAGAATTTCATTAGAAATGCAGAAGCTGCCAAAGGCATTTCAGCAGAGGGCAAGAAAATTGGCAAAGAGAGTTGACCAAAAGTTATTCCCCAAGAATAATATTCATAGAAATATCCTATGCTGTAAACATTCAATAGTTTCACTTTTAAACTCTTATAACATCCTGTAAAAATGTGGATATAAAATTTCATGTGCAATGCTAATTGAATTTCGAATGAACCTGGAATTAATAATTTGGGCCATATAGCCCGCCGCTAGGCCCGGCAAGGCCAATTAGTGTTAAGGTGGTAAACAAGATGTAAAATTTAAAGAGATACTGGCCATCAAAACAAGAAGAACTGCTGCGAAAATGGAGGTAAAGTAAAAGGCTGAGAAGTTTATACAACCTAAAGACCGTAGGGACATTGCATTAAGTGCAATGAAGGCACTAATTTCTACGGGACAAACTGCATTCAAGTTTAAATTAAGATGTAGCGCTGAATAGCAAACGACAATAAAGTGAGCAAAACTAGAATATTAGATATAAAAAAGTTAACCTATTTCTAGGAGTCTACCATCAACACCATAAACATCTATTCAAATAACCGCCAAATTCTATTAAGTGTTACCATAATTTGACCGATTTAGTGTTTATACTCATCCATGTTGATTTGACCTTGATAATATAGGATTTTCCATAAAAAAAAAAAATAAACACTTACAAAATTGAATTTTCTTTCTCAATCTGTATATAATATTTCTCGAATTTCTTCAACAACAAACTTAAAGAGGGACGATAGGGAACAGCAGTCAAGGGTTTTCTCCATCTGAAGCCATATTGTCTATTAAACACATACCTAAGACTTTGCGCGAGTGTTTTAATAGCTGCAAAGACTTGTTGATATTATATATTGTACATGGCAAGCAAGTACTTCGTGGCAATAATCAAACCAGTTAACGAAATGAATGATGTCGTTTATTATTTTTTGAGTTATAGCGATAACGATCTTTTCACAATAGCATAATTAACCATTAAATTCAAGCTGCAAATAACCTTCAACGATTATCTTCCAGAAAATGTGTGTGAACTGAAGTCAGTCCAGGTAATGCCTTTGGGCTTCGGTATCTTCAAAATGCCACATGCTTTGCAAGTTCTCAGCAAATTGAATTTCCTTACCAGATCAAAGGGCTTCTCAGGAAGCAAGATCTGGAAATGAGAAGGAAGCAAAGCGAAAAGGGAAAACTTTTTACGAGTAGATGTATGAAGAAGTCTAGAAAAAATGCCCAAGGACAAACTCTACAATTTCAATAAATAATGTGATAGGTCAATGACTTGTTAACCAAAATATACAAATGAGAAGAAAAAATAAAAACCAGATTAAGGCAAGATAGACAGTATGAGTCAGCAAAAATGTATGATGGGGAGAAGACCGACATTAAAGTGAGACCTATAAACGAAAATACGGTATTTATTGAAGGTATCGGTAGTTTACTAACACGTTAAAACTAACAGAAATATAAAATGGCAAATTAATACCGGCACTAAAGATGATATTTTAAGCCCCAAAGCTCGGATGAAGGTACTGTGCAGGTGAGCCGTTAGGAGCTGAGAGACTAGTCGAAACTGTCGACCGCTACAAACTTTCTATGGACGGAACATGAGTATATGTACAACCCATTCCAGTCAAAAACGGCACAAAAAATCAAATACAATTATGCAAGAAAATAAAGGCATGTTTAAGTTATCAGTGAAAGGGGAGAGCGATAACAGAAAAAAAAAAAAAAAAAAAAAAAAAAAAAAAAAAAAAAAAAAAAAAAAAAACTGCCGTTACAGTGCACGAGCTTGTGTGTTAAACGTGCGGTACAGTACCTTTATCATGGACGATGATATATGTAAATGTTTGGTGTAATATCCGCAGATTATCGTACTATCTAGTTGACAAATATACAGATACACGTTGTATTTACTTATAATGTACAAACTGTTCAAAGGTAACTCTTTTATATCCATACATACATACGTATATACATACATACATACAGACACACACACACACATACACACATATATATATATATATATATATATATATATATATATATATGTATGCATATATATATACATTTATACATATATATATACATATATATATATATATATATATATATATATATATATATATATATATATATACATGAATCTTATGTTAGAACTCTTGAAGATGTACAGCAATCCCAAAACTACATAGTGAGAAAAGTTCGCTTGAGAATGGAGTTAAGGCAGGGAGACACCATCTCTCCTGAATTATTCACAGCATGCCCAGTAGTATTTTTAAACATCTAAATTGGGAAATGTAGGAAACAGTATCAATGGGGAATACCCTAACAACTTATGATTTGCAGATGACATAGTTGTGTTCAGTGAATCATGGGAGGAATTTCAAAAGTTGATAGAATATTTGAATAGATAAAGCAGAAATGTAGAACCGAAAATGACTATGAGCAAAACTAAGATAATGTTCAAAGAAAATGCAGAGACAACAAATAAGAATTGTGGACGATTATTAGAGATTGTAAATGAATATACATACTTAGGACAGACAATAAGTGTTTTGCAGGACACGAGACCGAAATTAAAATAAGGATAAAAGCATGGGATGGAGAGCTTTTGGAGAAAAAATGAGGTTAAGAAAAGTAACATGCCCATTTCTCAAAAAATAAAAGTATTTTATGAGATGGTCTTACAAGTCTAGACCTATGCATCAGAAACTTGGAGCTTTGATAAAGCCTTAGAACATAAGCTATTTAAAACTCGGAGAGTTATGGAGAGAATAATGATGGGAATAACACTAAAGGATAGAAAAATGGCAACATGCATACGAGACCAAACTAAAGTTCAGGATATTCTAATAACATGTAAGAAAAAGTGGACGTGGGAAGGACATGAGAATGAAAGATAATAGATGAACATTAAGAATAACAATATTTTCCTAGAGACTGCAAACGAAGCAGGGGAAGGAACAGAAGACGAAGGATTAACAAACAAAGAAAGTTTGCGGGTGCAGACTGACATAGAGAGATCATGAACAGATACAAGGGAAGGGCATGGTTGATGTCTTCGCTCTGCAGTGGACTAGTAACGGCTGCCGCTGAGGATATATATATATATATATATATATATATATATATATATATATATATATATATATATATATATATATATATATATATATATATATATATATGTATATATGTATATGTATATATATCTATATATATATATATATGTGTGTGTGTGTGTGTATACCTGTCTATTTGTTCCTCTTCTTCAGGCTGACACTATTATTTAGAAGCTTGTAAACGTATGATGTTAGTTTATCACAAGAACCTCATGAAGGAAATACAGATCAAACATAACGTACTTACATTTGTAAATATGATGAATTTCCTAAAACACTTACATTAATTCACCCCTATATAAAGTATTGAACTTATAAATCTGCAATATATATATATATATATATATATATATATATATATATATATATATATATATATATATATATATGTATATGTATATATTTACTATTAATTCCATGCACCATAGATGTTTACAGTTCAAGTGCATAATTAATCAAAACCATAAGATAATTCATCCTTATATAAAGAAGTACTGTACTTGTAAATCCGAAAAATATAATTTTTTTCACTAATTCCATGCACCATAAATGTTTACAGTTCAAAAGCATAATTAATACGCAAAGACAAAACTATTTTTTACAAGGTCATTAAAGATCACCTACTGCTCTAATTCTTTGTTGCTGTTAAACAATGGATATTAAATCTTTTTTATCAGACACTATTATAGTTAAATACTTCGATGAATAGTAGATTAGAAAAATAATCTTCAATAAAACATTTAGATTTCTATTCATTCGATTACGTCGTCCTTAGTTTTCAGATAATTCTATTTTCATTACAAGACTGAAACAACGCTTTCCTAGAATGTATAACAATTACTTTCTTCCATATGTCAAATAATAACAACCACTATTCTTTACTTTCAGGTAATCCTGATTAAGATGCATCAATTTTACTTCTCTCTTGGCACATACTGATGCTAAAATTATTATAAATAAAAGTTGGATATGCAAAATAAGATTTCTGAATAATTCGAAATATTCAACTTGAAAGGCAAAACTTTTAAAAACAAATCCATGTATACTATATATATATAAATCTTGATGATCTAATAAAGTTGAATCGTAAGAATGTGTTGGATAACTTAAATTTTAAAGGCGATTAATTTGATACGCAATGACTTGAAATAACATACATAAAAAAATCATGTAAGTCAACGACGCAACAAGTACTGTAAAAACCAAGCTTTAGAGAACATAGCCTTCTGCGCAAAATTTAATTTATAACTGCAATACTGAGAGGCAGCTATTTTGAGTATTTAAATAAGTATTAAAACTTTCATGCAAAATATCAGAACACTTCTGTACAAGAATGATGGAAAATAGTGCATGCAATCATTAAGCAAGGATCTCTACGATACTGGTTCATCTTTGAAAAAAAAAAATCTAAATTCCATTTTTCCTCTGTTACCTCTACTTGCAAGCAAAGAAACTCAGAGGCTTATCATTTATCAAAATTAACTATTTGCAAGTTATCATGGATTGAATAAGCAGTATTTTCAATGTTCCTCAATCTGAAGGAAATATAAAAAGCATTCTAAAGGCGATACTCAATATGCCTACTGTGTCTACAGTAGTCTTCAGTGATCAAAGAATCCCCTCAACTTTCATAGTCAACAGAATGACGGAGTGAAAGAACATTGATAAACAGATAAAATTGACGTTGAACTTTAAGAAACACTGATACTTGAAAGGGAAGCTGAAGAGGCAGGGAATACAGAGAGTTTGATTACAGTCATAAAACTAAAAGAGATGATGATGTATACTGATATAACGATGGTTTAAAATAAGAAGACCACATGTTTGGCAAACAATAAAATCCTACAATGTGTGAGAAAGACAAATAAAATCCTACAATGTGTGAGAAAGACAAATAAAATCCTACAATGTGTGAGAAAGACAAGTGCAGGGGAGGAGACACACCTTTTAAGTATGGCTACCTTGTAATCCAATTTGCTCTCTCCAGCATCGCAAGGAGAATACGACAATGTAGTCTCATTTGAGTTATAGTTGTGCTTACAAAGGACAACTCTATATCAACGTTTACTTTACCAAGCGAAAATATAGTCTGCATTTAGGTTCTCAGCTCTTCAAAAAAAAAAAAAAAAAAAAAAAAACACTAATAACTACATTGATAATATAAGCAGAATTCAACAATTTGCCCAACAATATAATACCTTACGGAACGAAAAATTTTGTAATGAATAACTAATGATTATTTAATAAAGATTGACTAATTAGCCTCAATAAAAATCCTACTAAGAAATTTGGTACCAGAGCCCAAAATATCCAATTAAGCACATAATTGATAAAATCATTTTTCTAGTTACATGTATTTTACATTATGCTCCGGCTCCCTGTAAGCACGCTACACACTGAAGAAAAGATCCCTCTATAATTTGGACTAAATCAAATTACAAATAACACCATAAACAATTCAACCAAACAAAATTCGATTAGTACTGAAATACATGATGCATAACAAAGATTACACGACGAATTAGCAGTGAACTTGAACTAGGCCTCGACCTTTACCATAATGGAATAACAGTATCAACGTAAATCAAATTTTCAACAAAAATTATCAAAGCTATCATTACACACAACTAATGAGAATTTCAGTGCCACAAAAAGTAAAGCATGTGAAACTGCATTATACTACTCTAACTCACTCAAATTTCCAATGGCGGAATTGTTTGTGGAATGTGGTAGAAGAGCAGTGATTAACCGACTTATTCATCAGGAATACAGGAAAGAAAGAGGGCTGGCCATGATTCTTGCTTCCCCTTCCACACAAAATCTATAGCAACTTTTAACAAGCCTATCTAATGAATATTCCGCCATCATTCTTCAACAATATAAGGGTTTTGTAAGTCATGAGGACGTTGGAAAATTAAAGAACTGGTAACTATAATGCCTTACTGTGAGGAACGTGAAAATTTTAAAAATCAGGAAAATTTCAACTATGAACATAGAACTAGAAACAATACTTGATGTGTTCATAAATGTATAAAGTGAAAGCCAAGAGTTATATACGAAAATTACCCCTAAAGAGTTGTGAGTTTTCAAGAAATTATCATGACTATTCATAATTCAGGATTATAAGAATATAATTAAAGATATGAGAGAGAGAGAGAGAGAGAGAGAGA
>NC_090764.1:29261662-29271662 GCF_036898095.1 Palaemon carinicauda
CTCTTCATACACATCTATGTACGATGGTCGATTTTGCATCTTACTGAGATCATTTCAAACAAGAAGGAATAGTTGCAATGACACATGAAGCATGAGAAACAGATAAACAGTTGATATCCCTTAATGCTGTACTGTACATGAAGGAATTACAACATTACCTAGTTGGCAAAAACACACAATTTGCCTTCATGAACATCTATACTTGACTGGAATCTATTCAGCTTGGTAAGATTAGTTGTGATGAAAAGTAAATTTTAGAAGACATTCAGACAGATTCACGGAAAATAAACTAGCCTCCCTTCAAGAACATCTAGGCATGGTCAATCTTTATTCCCACTAAGGCTGAAATTACTTTAAACATGCAAGAGTTAAGATGACCAGATAAGTGCAAAAGACATCAATAGACCGTTAGACATACAGCTTATCTCTCTCCATGCATTTTATACACGAATCTACTTTTGTACCATGTTTCACCGAAATACCTTTAACTGAATGGAGTTCCAAAAATAATGTAAGATTCAAAAAGAAAATTGCAATATACAAATAAAAAAACAGTTGAATGGTCTTCCTTCATGCTGATCAGTTAAGCCGATCTGGCTTTGAGCCAAGTTTGATCGAAATACCTTTAACCGTGCAGGGAAATTTGCAATAAATAGGACTCGGAAAGGAAAATATGAATGGACAGACCAGCAATCATTCTTCCTCCCCCATCTATTAAGAAAATACCTTTTTATCGTATTTGACAAAAATACTTACAAATGTAGAGGAGTTTTGATGACAAGATATTATTTCTAACGGTAAAAGTGATAGCTATAAGGACGGTAAAACTGATCATGATTGTCTTCCATTGCATCATGTATTACTGAAATCTCCATAAACGTGTAATAGGTAATGCAATGACAAGGTTTGTGTGCCACATACACGACTGGACTGACAAAAAGACGATTTCCTCTCCAATACATCATTATATGACACTACTTTCCTTTTCTCAAGTGTAAAACCTTGGGAGGAATTACAACGACAATCTATATGTAAAAACACATTGAAGGACACAACAGCAGAATAACAAACAGATAAATAATCGATCTCCACCCATGGATAGCTATGAATGCATAATGTTTCACCTTTAGAGCATGTATGACTGAAATTCCTCCAACCGTTTAGGATGAGTTAACAAAGTACTTTAAGTGTGACAGACATCCTGATAAAAAAAAAAAAAAAAGAAACATTCTACCAGAGTACCAGGTGTAATTTATATTCCTACATGTTAAAAGTGCATAGGTAAATTTGAAAGTCTCGCTGATAGACAAAGACAGACAAAGAAATCTCCACTAATTCATGTCAATAGTTCATGGTTTAGTTTATACCATCTCAAGCGTAAAAGACATACTGGTGACCGAACTGGCGTGAATAGATAAATTATCTCTTCGTACACATCTAAACACGATGGTCTACTGTTATACCAAGTCGCATTGAAATCCATTTAACAGTATAAGGGTTGCAATGAAAATATGAGAGCGACACATGACCATACACGCGTGTTGCCAGAATGAATCGCTACAAAGCTCCATCCAGATGGGACTTAGGATAATAGTAAGTATTAGGTTAGGCAGGACAACATACACCCGTTGAAATACTGCCGCTAGTTACAGGGTCCTTTGAATGGCCAAACAGTACTACATTGGATCCTTCTCTCTGGTTAAGGCTCATTTTCCTTTTACTTACACACAGAATTGCTTGATCTATTCTTTACATATTCTCCCCTGTCCACCTACACTTGACAACACTGAGATTACCAGATAATTCTTCTTCGCTAAAGGGGTTAACTACAACACAGTAATTGTTCAGCGGTTACTTTCCTCTTAGTAAGGGTAGAAGAGACTCTTTAGAGATGGTAAGCAGTTCTTGATGGACTCCAAAATCAAACCATTATTCTCTGGTCTTGGGTAGTGCCATAGCCCCTGTACCATGGTCCCCCACTGACTTACAGTAGAGTTCTCTTGTTGAGAGTACACTTGGGCATGCTATTCTAACCTATTTCTCTTCCCTTTTTTACAGTTTTTATAATTTATAAATGAAAGATTTATTTTAGTGTTACTGTTTTTTCAATATTTTAATCAATTGTTCATTACTTCTAACGTAGTTTATTTCCATATTTCCTCCTCTCGCTGAGGTGTTTTCCCTGTTGGAGCCCCTGGGCTTATAACATCCTGCTTCTCCAACTAGGGCTGTAGCTTAACAAGTAATAACAATAATACTAATAATAATAAAGTGAATGTGACAAACACAGCAATGATCGTGTAAACAGAAAGGAAGCTGAATTCATACTGACCTTGTCGGTATGGAATAATAATAATTGTAATACTCAAGAGGATACTACTTCAAGTAGCTGGCTGTGCAAGCTGCTATAAGATAATTGTCATGAAATAGGAGAGTAATTCATGACAAGCAGCCTGCCATTAATTTTTAAGGATTGTGCTGTTAGTCTCTGCAGGAAAGAAGGGTCAGGAAATAATGGATAAATATATTTTTAAGTTGTTATTATAAGCATAAAAGGCATTTGAAAAAGAAAAAAAAAGAATTATAGTTATTTTGAAAACTGGCTTTCCGAAAAATGCCCCCTTCTCAATCTGGATTGAAATCAAATGATAAAGATTTCCGAAGCCGTTTTTCAGTACGTAACAGGGTTGACAAAGTAGACATTATCTCTCAAACCTTACTTTGAATTTCTACCAATAACTTGCTTCTATAATTGGAGTTGTATGCGATGCTTAGTTGGGAGAAATTTTCTACGAGCTAATTATTATTTTAATATTAGTAGCAGCTAAGCTACAACCCTAGCTGGAAAAGCATGATGCTATAACTCCAAGGGCTCCAACAGGAAAAAAATATCCCAGTGAGGAAAGGATATAGGAAAATAAATAAACTATATGAAAAATAATAGAAAATTAAAATAAAGATAATTTTAGAACAATAACAGCATTAAAACAATAAAATATTTTAAGAACAGTAACAATATTAAAACAGACCTTTCATATACAGTACAGTATAAGCTATAAAAAGAAGCTTACGTCAGCCTGTTCAACATAAAATTATTAGCTGCAAGTTTGAACTTTTGAATTCCTATCGATTCAACTACCCGATTAAGAATATCATTCCACAACTTGGTTACAGCTGGAATAAAACTGCTAGAATACTGTGTAGTATTGAGTCTCGTGATAGAGGCATGACTATCAAAATTAACTGCATGCCCAGTATTACGAACAGGATGGAACTGTCCAGGAAAATCTAAATGTGAACGATGGTCACAATTATGAAAATCTTAAGCAACATGCATAACGAATTAATTGAACAGCGGTGCCAAACATTAATATCTAAATCAGGAATAAGAAATTTAATAGACCGTAAGTTCCTGTCCAACAAATTAAGATGAGAATCAGCAGCTGAAGACCACAAAGGAGCACAATACTCTAAACAGGGTACAAAGAAAGATTTAAAACACTTCTCCAGAATAGATTGATCAACGAAAATCTTAAAAGCCTTTCTAAATATGCCATTTTTTGTGCAATTGAAGAAGAGACAAAACTAATATGTTTCGCAAAAGTAAATTTGTTGTCGAGAATCACACCTAAAATTGTTAAAGTCATTCAGAATTAAAAAAAAACATTATCAATACTGAGATCAGGATGTTGAAGAGCCACTGTCCTTGACTCACAATCAAACTTTGAGTTATATTAGGATTCAACTTCATGCCCCATAATTGGCTCCATGCACTAATTTTAGCTGGATGTAAAGTAATGGACCAAGAACACTACCCTGAGGAACACCAGATATCACATTCCTATACTCACTATGGTGTCCATCAACAACAGCTCTTTGCAACCTATTACTTAAAATTCATTAATGATGCTAAGGAAAGACCCACATACTACCAATTGTTTGAGTTTGAAAACAAGGGCCTCATGATTAATACAGTCAAAGGCAGCACTGAAATCAAGGCCAATCATACGAACTTACTGACCACAATCAAGTGATTTATGTATAGTATTGGAGGTTGTGAGAAGGGCATCACTTACACCAAGGCCTTTACAAAAGCCAAATTGCAAACTAGGGCACAGATGATTGCCTTTGGCAAACCTATTTAAACGTTTTGCCAAAGACGTTCAAAAAAATCAAATAATATGGGAGTTATGGAAAATGGGCGGTAATTAGTTGGACTAGAGCTACCACAGACACATTTACACAATGAAGAAACATTACCGATTCTTCAACAAGTGCTAAAAGCTCCTCCTCTTGCTAACTTGCGCAAAATAACAGATAATTTTGGAGCTAAGAATTCTGCTGTCTTTATAAAAAAAAGGGAAAAATGCCATTTAGGTCTACACCTTCATAAGCATCAAGGTCCATCAAGAGAGCTTTATTTCACGAGATCGAAAAGCTAAACTAGCTAGTTTAGCTTCACGAAAACAAGAATGACGAAGATCAAGTTTCTCATTAGTCTGTTTACTGTCAGACATCAACCAAAAGGGTTGCCTTTTCCTTTGGATAGCGAGTGTCAGTGCCATCTGATTCAAGTAAAGAAGGAAATGTTGAGTCTACACCAAAGAGTGCAGATTTAAGGGAAGCCTCCCGCTTTTCCAAATAAGCACGTCTGCAATTATCATTGAACCATGGTTTGTCTTTCACTCGGTACCCTAACACACGAGAAAGGATACACCTATCAATTATGTAGACTAGATGCTCATTCAAAGGAACAACAGGATCTACATTTATACATTTGTAACCAATTCAAGTCCAAAAGATCACTCAAAATACCATTACAGTCTGCTTGAGATTTTATATAAATCTTACATGAATATGATACATCAAGAACAGGCTGCCCTGTCTTCACTATTAATGAAATCAAGGCATGATCAGATGCCCCAATTAGAGAACCAACCTTACTTGTTTTAGTACCAGGGGAGTCGGTGTATATGAGGTCGAAGCAGTTACCAGACCTGTGAATAGCTCCACTTATGATTTGCTCACAGCCTATTTCAAAGGCAAAGCCCAAAGCTCTGAATGACTCGCACCAAGTGATACAACTTTAATATGCTTGAAATATGCATTGATTACGCACGATAACAGGGAGATTCTGTTCAATTCCATAAACACACACCAGACTGTATTTCAAGTATGGTAAAAGTTCAGCACCAAACCATAAACTCATGGTTAATGGATTATAATAGTTTTATTGGCGTATATAAGGTACATAAAAAATTAAAGGCAGAAGCGGAGTTATTGGCGACTTACAGGCAACACAACTATGTTATATCTAATTTTAGGCTTTCCACTCCATACATATGACACTTTCTATTTGATACGCATTTCACTGGCTTTTACGTCTATCAATTTCTACCTCTAAGTGAAGTGAGTTTTTAATTTCCCAAGCCACGGACGAAGGAAATTTGTCTTATATGGAGGTCTCATTTGAAAATCATTACAGTATTTTCTTTACCACTTGAGTCATTGGCCTTCAAGTTTGGTTACATAAATAAATATTATATTTAGCCTTTTGATTCACAAAAAAAAAAAAATAATAATAATAATTGCATACCTACATTCATCGACTGATGACTTAATCTGTTCCAGTAACCTTGCATAGACAAAAATTAGTCTTAGAAAACTAAAGATATTCATGTAGATGCTTCATAACATTTTATTAGTAACCATATTTTTTCTAGCTATTCGTGAATTTCGAAATAATTTTCGTAACATATAAAAGCCTACATTTATTTTAGTATGATATAATTTTCTCCCATAGCTTTTGATTTATACTCAAAATGGTTTTCCCGTTAAAGCAATACAAACGAAATAGTACTTCCAATATATCATGTATGACCAGATTCTCGTCTTTGCTTATACAAAACCATAAAAATTAATTTCAACACCTTTCACCTTTCTACGTCTAAAATTCCTTTTCACAATGAAGAGTTGGCTAAAATATCCCTTTGGGCATTTCAAGTTTTATTTCTGTATGTACTCCTGTTCCCTCAACAGTTTGCATACCTGCTATTCCTTTCCTCGCCTATTCCAAGTTATTTCCTCCCTTTCCCTTCTATGCTATATATGTCCTACAAAATACTTGTATGAAAAAAACACTTTCGGCTTTCTTTTAACCAAACTTGCATTCATTATTCCACCTTCCTGGTTTCCAATTACGCTCATAATTTTCCTATCCCCACAAATAATTTAATCTTTCTCCTCTAGCAAACACCCGACTTTTAATTTTGACACTACCCATTAGTCTTCGTGTCCCACAAACTTCCAGCTATACATCGTTTGCTTCATTTTTCAAGATATGCATCAAGATATGCTTCAGTCATTAATCCATCCAAGCCAATCATTCTGCAGCTTAATTTGCTAACATGTTTCATTTTCACCACAGAAACTGCTACAGCTTTCAATACGTTACCTTCTGCAGAATATATACACAATTACCTCCAAATCACATCGTTGCTAAATCCAACAAAGCTTTTCCTACATAAATAAAGGCCTCGGAGGTTTCACCTCCTCTTTTCAGAATTCAAAGTACACTTTCCTTTATAACTAAATCTAAATATCATATTTCTTGTCTTATTTTCACAAATTACCTTCTTTTATACCTCACCTGGCACACGAAGGAATACAATGCACTACACAGCTTATATTCAGCTGTTGCTAGCCGTTATTAAAAAGGAAATCACTCCTCACTCACTGGTTTTTTTTTTCTTTTTATCTAGTATAATTCAAGCACATGTTTCAGCCACTCAGTCCTAATATTACAATCGAACAGCAGCACCTCCCTCTCAATTCAACTTTTGCTTTTCATATTTTTACCTTTGATCTGCCAACTTTGTTCCCTTAAGAACTGCCCTGCCACTCATACATTATTCTGATCTCTTCCTTCATATTAACACCCAAGTTTGTTACCGAAATCTTTTGAATGAGATTGCTGGCCTTGTTCCCTTCTCCTCCTGGCTACAGACCATCATACTTAGCTAATTACTAAACACCCGATTCACTGCTTATGCCAAGAGAGGAACTATGAATTCTCATGAAAATGTTTTAGAAGCCTTCATACAACCAGTCTCCCTCATCCCAATTGAGTTCTTGCTGGAGAAGTGGGGAAAAAGCTTTCATTATATATATGTATGTAAACAATGTATTCAATATGTGTACATACAGTATATATACATATAGATATATACAAAATAACACACTATATATATATACATATATATATATATATTGTATATATATGCATGTATATATATATATATATATGTGTGTATATGCACATACATGTATATATATATATATATATATATATATATATATATATATATATATATATATATATATATATACTGTATACACACACACACACACACACATATATATATATATATATATATATATATATATATATATATATATATCTATATATATATATATATATATATATATATATATATATATATATATATATATATATACATAATATCTGTACATATCTGCCATACAAAAATATATACTTCAAACATTTTAATATAGAAATAAAACAAATGAGTAAATTTTATGTTTATGTGCGAACATGTCAAGAATAGATATGTAATATGCGTAGGTACAAAATCAATAATTTGCACTAACTATGCTTAAAAACTTCTTTAACTATGATGAAAGACTATCCACTCAGCAACCAACAGTGAAGGACACCGATTTGAATAATGTGATCTCAAAATAACCATAGAGAAATACAGACTTCATATCAGTGTTTATGCAGTATAGTCATATTTATATTCTCTTTACTATTCAAATCTGATGCATTTCAAGTAACAGATTCCTAAAATATGAGAGAGAGAGAGAGAGAGAGAGAGAGAGAGAGAGAGAGAGAGAGAGAGAGAGAGAGAGATGGATGGGCAACGGTTTGCAATGTAGTTAAAAAGTAATGCTTGTTAGAAACTTGAAGAGTAATGTTTATTTATAATGATTGCTTTTGTGATTGGCAAAAGGTTCGAATAGTTCAAACAAAAATAAATCATTTACATTTTGAAGTGCATAGGTTTTCAGTGAGAATGAGAGACCCATCAAATCCTCACAGTCATTTATAGTACCATTCACAAGGCACATACCTTAATGTCAAAGTTGTCTTACTATAATAAAAAAAAAAAAAAAAAAAAAAAAAAAAAAAAAAAAAAAAAAAAAAAAAAAAAAAAAAAAAAGCCTGATTTAAGCGTTGTAAGGTACACGCCACATCGGGGAACAAACTATCGGGAAAAATGCCTTATAATCTTTACAGCGATAACTATTGGTAGGGAAATGTCTGATCATTAAATATAAATTGTTTTTCCATGTTAACGAAAAATGAGTATACAATTGAATATATATATGTCCCCGTTACCGAAGGGATACTCATATTCTAAAAGAAAAATTACATACAAAAATGCGATAATGGTAATCCTTTTGATACGAACATGTAATAACAATTCTTAATGCTTGCTGTTCTAAAACGATATAAATATTTGCTTCCTAAATAAACTGCACTAACATTGGTGTTCACTCATTTCTCAAAATACTAAAACTTTGAAGACAAATGAAATGTACTGAACTATGATCTTCACCCTTCTGAGCCATGTTTGCAAACATTTACCAGGAACTGTCGAAGGTGTGAAGAACAAGCATTTGTATATCAGAATATGCATATAGAAGAAGATTCAAAATGCTATATCCATGGCTTTTGCGAAAAAGATTAACAAAATCTACTTCGGTGAGATTCTCGCAGTATATATGTTCTAGCATAACAGAAATGCGAATGTTATCCTGTTCAAGAATCTTTTATCAGCTGCTGTCTCCTGACGGTGGCTATCTTACTCTAATATGAAACCAGGTGACTGATACCAGCCTTTTCTACATTCATTTTCCATGTTATCTAGCACGCTCAGCAAAAACAACGCTGGCTTTATATAATATATAAAGCGTATCCTCTTCAAAATATATAAGAACAATGAGTTGTCACACCATACAAAAATTTCTTATATTCGAGTTTTATGCACCCATACATAAAAGTAAACATATATATACATATATATATACATATATATATACATATATATATATATATATATATATATATATATATATATATATATATATATAATTATATATATATACACATTATAGTTATATATATACATATATATATATATATATATATATATATATATATATATATATATATATATATATATATATGTTTATATATATACATTATATATATAATATATATATAATATATATATATATATATATATATATATATATATATATATATATATATATATATATATATAGGGCTAAATGCTTTAATCTCTCGGTGATATATCATACATATTATCTAGATATGATATATCAATACATAAAGAGATAAAGATTTGATTATAAATAAGTGATTTGAGCCTCGGAATTACTTATAAAGCCACGTTATTTTAAAGACTACCTCCTCTCTACAAAAGGAGATATCTACTATACACTAAACCAGTAACATTAATTCATCAAGTGGGCGCTATAAACAGTATATTATGAGATCATTCTTCCAGAGATATTATTACAGGGGGCGATTCATTGAACCTGTTCATGAGATAGACCTAATACATCACAGATTCTCGGTCATGAGTTAAATCCGTGTCCTGAATTACTCTTATCCCGGGACCAGCAAGATTAACCATATTAACCATAAATAGCTTCTTTACCCTTGATCTTGCATTTACCAGTGTTTAGAGGTGAGTCAGCCAATGAATATTACGGTTATCTAATCAAAATTATTGTGGTTCCCTATACGCATTTCAGAGAGAGAGAGAGAGAGAGAGAGAGAGAGAGAGAGAGAGAGAGAGAGAGAGAGAGAGAGAGAGAGAGAGAGAGAGAGAGAGAGAATCTAAAACACAATTCGGCGAATAAATAAAAAAAAATTATAATAAAAGCC
>NC_090764.1:29279162-29284162 GCF_036898095.1 Palaemon carinicauda
TATATATATATATATATATATATATATATATATATTGCATATATATACAGTATATATATATATATATATATATATATATATATATATATATATATATATATATATATATATATATACTGCATATATACAATATATATATATATATATATATATATATATATATATATATATATATTATATATATATATTATGTATGTTATTTATATATTATATGTATATATATATATATATATATATATATATATATATATATATATATATATATATATATATATACTAAATATATTAAAAGTACATATATATACAATTATATACATATATGTATATATATAGGCCTCTCTCTCTCTCTCTCTCTCTCTCTCTCTATATATATATATATATATATATATATATATATATATATATATATATATATATATATATATATATATATATACTGCGATAATTATCCTTGTAGGAATTGGTTACAAATAAGAATTATGCTTGTAGAGATTGGTTAAATATGCGAATTATCCTTCTAGGAATTTGTTAAATATACGAATTATCCTTGTAGAAATTAGATAAATAAACGATTTATTCTTGAAGGAATTGGTCAAATATACGATAAAACAGTAATAATATACTTACGAATATTCTTTGGGTATAGCACGACGACTATCAGCATTCCGAAGTGTTTACACCTAGCATCAAAGGTGTGCTTAAGAGAGATCTGAAAGAAAAGAGACACAAGAGAATAAGAAACAGGCAACATACAAATAAAAACATAAACAAAGATACAAAAGAAAGTCATTTAAATATTATAATTTCGCTTTTTGTAAACGATGTACTTAAACTTATGAAAGAAAGGGAACAAGTAATACTCCCCAATTGAAAAAAAAAAAAAAGAAGTTTGATTAAAAATTGGTAAGAAAAGGATTAAATGGTTGATTTTCAAGTTGTAATTAAAAGGTTATTGTGCAGTCTTGCCGCAAAACCATTCGTTTAAATAACCGTTATCCTTTAACCATTTCATACAAGGAAAAACATTACTCCAGTTCACGCCTTATATAAGAGGTTCACGTCTTATATAGTCTTATATAGGAGGTTCACGTCTTATATAGGAGCTTTAATAAAAACAAATACATATATATACACAAATAATTTCTATCTAGAATTTACTTACCTATCTAAATAATTTGGCTAATCAATGACAGTTGGCTACCTCCTACAGCTTCGATCGTAGTATTTCGAATGATGATTGAGTGTAATAACACATAACCTATTAGGAACATAACAAAAGAAAACTGTTAGCAGATAGTTCACTTGTTATTTCTTTTAAAGCAGTGGTTCCCCATGTAGGGGGAGGGATGGATTGATATTCGGGGGCCGGTGAGGCGAAAGCTGCGGTTAGGGAGACAGGGGGTACAAAGATTATTTAAGCAATAGATAGCTTAGTTTTTCGTTTAATAAAATCTTAAAGATAGATCATGTCAAACAAGACAAAAAAAAACTCCTATGCAGTTTATAAATAATAAAATTTACTTTAGAACTATAAACGAATCCATAGCCCTGTTACGCAGTATAAAGTGTATCACAAAAGGTACAGGGGGCGCAAGGACACCATCTGGAAGCGAAAGGGAACCAAACTGAAAAAAGTTCGGGAACCACTGGGGTCTATAGCAAATGCTTATTTGTTCAAATATAATATCTCAAAAAAAGATAAATATATAATTATACTTAACTCCATTCTTTCCATGGTGACCAGCTCTTCGCTTTCCAGCAAGTCTTGAACGTTGTCCATCGATCCCGCCCTAATCTGGTTAACTTAAATGACGTGACTTAATTTCGCGCTGAATTTCAATTTCGGTCAGTCAAATTAAAGTGTTAAAACGGAATAAGCTAAACTGAATGGAAGCAACAAACAAAAATATAAACATGGATTTACCGAACGCCATGCAAAATTAATTTATATTATTTTTTAATCTTTATTTAACCAAAAAAATAATGAAATTTAAATACAATTAACAACTAATCCTAATCTACGGTTTTATGAATTCGCTCGCTTTAGTTAAAAGTAAATTCCACCGGAGAAAATCTTGAGCTGAAATTATAAAGTTTTATTAATCATTTAAATACACAGAATACCTTACCTTTGGGAACCCTTAACGTTGATAATGGTGATTTGCGGCTATCCAGAACGATACACAAAACTATATACAAAAAACTATATATACAGTATATATATATATATATATATATATATATATATATATATATATATATATATATATATATATATATCCATATATACAGTATATATATAAAGGCGAATGAAAATGTGAAAGCGAGTTATAGGAATCCATAGTAAAACCATCTTAATTAACAGTTACAACTAAATTATCCGTTAATTATTTTGACCGTGTTTGTTTTTTTTTTTTTTCTATTCTTCGATCTCTTAAGCAGAAATATGGCAAGGATTTTAAGCAGTTACAAAGAAGACGTCAGAAATATTTGCATGAAAAAAGTATGTAAGCCAGCAAGCAATAAGTCGAAAATATAAATATATGAATATTACCTTAAAAAAATTACTTTCATTATTACGCAAGTCAAATGGGAATATACTTAAACTTTTGTTTTTACTTTGTAAGTCAGGAGAAAATTTTCAAGCCTTTTCTTTATCCTAAAATAAAGATTGTATTTATCTTGGTAAATAAAAGATTAAGTGACATTAATCTTTTTAGCATCAACCAACCGAGAATCAAAAAATTACATTTACTCTAATAACGTTCTGGATAACCTGCTTTATACTGTGTACTGATGGAGTCAAAATACTTAACAAGAAATGCAATCATAAAAATATAAACATTAAAGATATGACAGCAAATCAAAACATTATGACACAAAATGTCAGAATGAAAAACAACAATAAAATGTAAATAATGTAAAAACAAGAACATAATAAAATTGCATTTATCAATAAAAGAAAACATGTCCACTAATAACATAATAAAGTGTCAATATATCAAAATATGTAATAAAAATCGAATAAAACACAATCAAATATTTAGAACGCATAAAATGCAACAATCCGATAAATACGAATAATCAACTATACCCACGGATAGTAATTGACATAAAACACCTGTCAATATTATCATAAACATGAAATATACCTATAATCCACTAATATAAACCATAATAAAATATACACAACGCTTATACTTGTACAAATTAGACTGACGTCGCAACTGCCGAAGGTCATAGACGCCAATCTCAAGCATTATTCTACAACTTTGCGTTACAACTGCTAAGGTCATTAACGCTATTGCCAGGTGATATTCCCCATGATATTGTGATGTGCATGTATAGTCGAATAAGGGCTTTAATAACTTGATGAATTTTGGTAAGCTATCTTGAGGTGTACATTTATAGGCAAATGAGATCAATTATAACTTGATGAATTCAGTAAAGTATCTTGGGGGTATTCATGTATGTGCAAATGGGGTTAATCAGGATTTGATGAATCTTGATCAAATTGAAATTTTGTCAACATTATCAACAATTGAAATTAGCATATAATAGAAACTCCAACAGTACCACAGCATAAAACCACTTACCTTTGGAGGATGAAAACCTGAAAAGACAAAAAAATATATATCTATAAATAATCAAGAAAAATTTCAAATCTTATGAATAATCTTTTATAATAAATGCTGCTCCATTCATGATCTATTCTATAGGAATGGCGACTCCTCTGAATACGGATATGGACAGAGGTTGTCCATATCCGTACTCAAACCATAAACAAAACCACAATTTCATTCCGTTATAATACAAAAGTTCAGTAGTGGCATCAATACGAAACTTAAGAAATCCGATTCATTAAAAAGAGGCTGCGTCCACACAAGCCGCAGTTAGGCGAGTACAGTCTGGGGTGGCTGAAACTTTAAATTCAAAATACAATTGTTCCAATCCGATCTTGCAAGTGTCTTTAAGCTCTGTCAAACCAGACTCGTTAAAATCGATGTTTATTCAATTCAGATCCAGCTCACTCTTGCCATTATTTATTCTCGCTATTAATAATGACAATAGTATGACGCAGTTGGGATTTAGTAATAGGGAGGAACATTCCCTCTCTCTCTCTCTCTCTCTCTCTCTCTCTCTCTCTCTCTCTCTCTCTCTCTCTCTCTCTCTCTCTCGATAAGAGCATTTGTAATTTATCTTAAGCCCATAACATTCAGTCTCACATTAATCTTGCAACATTCCATACCTATGACATCGTAAAGAACACGTGGATATGGTTAGATATTGTACATGACAAACATTTGAGTTATTCCAAAATTGACTCTTATTCAAGAAATGCATTTCATATATAGAGTGGTAAACGGTGAGAGATAACATAAAATTGTTACATTCGACGGGGTCTCCATCAAAATCACGTATTTCCTGGAAGGTTAGAAATGACTTTTTGCCTATGGTAACCAAACAAGTGTAAGGAAAATAAGATGATGAATAGAAAATGACAAATAATCTAAATTAAACTAAAATAAACATTACAGTAATAAACCAAACTTCAATAATATCAATACTGAAATAAATAATAATAAAAAGTATTCTACGACACTGAATCGGTGAAATCCTAACTGTAAGCCAATAGATGAACATCATTTATAACCAGAAAACTAAATAAATCGAAAGGGTCACTGAAATTAAGGTATAACTTACAATCTTCCAAAGGAGGAACCTCCACGTATTTTCTTCTTTATCTTTCGATGAAAATCTGAAAAATAAGAAACAAATTAATGAATAGCAGTTTAACCATTCACGAATGACTAATAACAGCCTGTGAAAACTTGAATACACAAAAAAATATCACCACATCAAAATCGATAAAACTAATGACATTTTTCAATGGCTAACCCAATCAGAGTACAATCTAATCATTTCCTTTTGCTTTTAATTCTTCTTAACATCACCTAAATGCATTCCTGTTACTATTATTAGTATTATTACAAGCCAAG
>NC_090764.1:29289162-29306662 GCF_036898095.1 Palaemon carinicauda
TTTCCAGGAGCAGTCCTGAACAACTCCTCCCCGAGCTTCAAATGACTTCTGAAGACCTGATCTTCATTTTTTCAAACGTAGCCTGCAACACCTCACATGATCTGTATGTAGCTGGCGAAATCTAACCAAGGAATTGCGCGTCAACGGGAGTAAGGGGAAATGAGTTGATGACTGGGAGGAGGATTTCACTTAACTCACAGAGATCGCGTTCTGGCGGAATAGGAAGCTGCGGTAAGAATTATATGTTACGTCTTCGGAACACCATCATCTACAGATGGTTTTGGTTGCTGCCGAAGATGCCGATCGTTCGTTTTATATCGCCCGACCTATAGAAACACACGGGATCTTCCGTTGGCAGCTGAGCTTTGAAGATCAAAATGTATGCGCCTTGAAGGGTCCTTTGCTTGGGCTTTTGCGACGATGACTTATTAAAGGAGACTCTTGGAAAAAGTACGAGGCTTTGTATCGGTGCAAAAACGGATTGCGGGGAATGAGGATGGAGGCAGAATGGTTCAACTGAACGGTGAGTGACGTGTAGTTCTTCAACAGGATTGTCCCAAAATTCGCCATTGAAGTAAGGACATTGGTAAATATATCATGTTGCTCGTCATTTACTTTGGCATGATAGTGTATGCGGAGAAATCGATAGTCTTCATCTCTTTACTCATTGCCCAGATAGGTAAAGAATAAATGCCTTCGATTTCCCTGAGGAATCTGAGGAAGTGAGGACTCGCGGCACTGAAATCTCTTTTGAAATCTAGAAGGACACTGACGAACTAAGGAAAAGAGAGAATGAAATCTCGAAAGAAATAAATAATCTAATGAAAGATGATCTTGAAAATTAGAAGACAGGAGAGAACAGCGAAGAGGAGCCTCTAATGACAGGTAAGACACCTAAAAATAGAGAGCCTCTAATGCTAGAAGTAAGGCACCTCAAAATATAGATCGAAGACCTTCTAATACTAAAAGTATAGAACCTAGAAATATATGTCAAAGAACTTCTAATGCTAGAGGTGTGGGAGCTAAAAAGAGGTCAAAGAACTTCTAATGCAAGAGGTGTGGAAGCTAAAAAGAGGTCAAAGAACTTCTAATGCAAGAGGTGTGGAAGCTAAAAAGAGGTCAAAGAACTTCTAATGCTGGAGGTGTGGGAGCTAAAAAGAGGTCAAAGAACTGCTAATGCAAGGAGTGTGGGAGCTAAAAAGAAGTCAAAGAACTTCTAATGCTAGAGGTGTGGAAGCTAAAAAGAGGTCAAAGAACTTCTAATGCTAAAGGTGTGGGAGCTAAAAAGAGGTCAAAGAACTTCTAATGCAAGGGGTGTTGGAGCTAAAAAGAGGTCAAAGAACTTCTAATGCAAGGGGTGTGGGAGCTAAAAAGAGGTCAAAGAACTTCTAATGCAAGGGGTGTGGGAGCTAAAAAGAGGTCAAAGAACTTTTAATGCAAGGGGTGTGGGAGCTAAAAAGAGGTCAAAGAACTCCTAATACAAGGGGAGGAGCTAAAAAGAGGTCAAAGAACTTCTAATGAAAGGGGTGTGGGAGCTAAAAAGAGGTCAAAGAACTTCTGATGCAAGGGGTGTGGGAGCTAAAAAGACGTCAAAGAACTTCTAATGCAAGGGGTGGGGGAGCTAAAAAGAGGTCAAAGAACTTCTAATGCAAGGGGTGTGGGAGCTAAAAAGAGGTCAAAGAACTTCTAATGCAATAGGGTGTGGGAGCTAAAAAGAGGTCAGAGAACTCCTAATGCAAGCGGGGGGGGGGAGCTAATAAGAGGTCAAAGAACTTCTAATGCAAGGGGTGAGGGAGCTAAAAAGAGGTCAAAGAACTCCTAATGCAAGGGGGGGGAGCTAAAAAGAGGTCAAAGAACTCCTAATGCAAGGGGTGTGGGAGCTAAAAAGAGGTCACAGAACTCCTAATGCAAGGGGTGTGGGAGCTAAAAAGAGGTCAAAGAACTCCTAATGCAAGGGGTGTGGGAGCTAAAAAGAGGTCAAAGAACTCCTAATGCAAGGGGTGTGGGAGCTAAAAAGAGGTCAAAGAACTTCTAATGCAAGGGGTGTGGGAGCTAAAAAGAGGTCAAAGAACTCCTAATGCAAGGGGTGTGGGAGCTAAAAAGAGGTCAAAGAACTCCTAATGCAAGGGGTGTGGGAGCTAAAAAGAGGTCAAAGAACTCCTAATGCAAGGGGTGTGGGAGCTAAAAAGAGGTCAAAGTACTTCTAATGAAAGGGGTGGGGGAGCTGAAAAGAGGTCAAAGAACTTCTAATGCAAGGGGTGTGGGAGCTAAAAAGAGGTCAAAGTACTTCTAATGCAAGGGGTGGGGGAGCTAAAAAGAGGTCAAAGAACTTCTAATGCAAGGGGTGGGGGAGCTAAAAAGAGGTCAGAGAACTTCTAATGCAAGGGGTGGGGGAGCTAAAAAGAAGTCAGAGAACTTCTAATGCAAGGGGTGGGGGAGCTAAAAAGAGGTCAAATAACTTCTAATGCAAGGGGTGTGGGAGCTAAAAAGAGGTCAGAGAACTCCTAATGCAAGCGGGGGGGGGGGGAGCTAATAAGAGGTCAAAGAACTTCTAATGCAAGGGGTGAGGGAGCTAAAAAGAGGTCAAAGAACTCCTAATGCAAGGGGGAGGGGAGCTAAAAAGAGGTCAAAGAACTCCTAATGCAAGGGGTGTGGGAGCTAAAAAGAGGTCACAGAACTCCTAATGCAAGGGGTGTGGGAGCTAAAAAGAGGTCAAAGAACTCCTAATGCAAGGGGTGTGGGAGCTAAAAAGAGGTCAAAGAACTCCTAATGCAAGGGGTGTGGGAGCTAAAAAGAGGTCAAAGAACTTCTAATGCAAGGGGTGTGGGAGCTAAAAAGAGGTCAAAGAACTCCTAATGCAAGGGGTGTGGGAGCTAAAAAGAGGTCAAAGAACTCCTAATGCAAGGGGTGTGGGAGCTAAAAAGAGGTCAAAGAACTTCTAATGCAAGGGGTGTGGGAGCTAAAAAGAGGTCAAAGTACTTCTAATGCAAGGGGTGGGGGAGCTAAAAAGGGGTCAAAGAACTTCTAATGCAAGGGGTGGGGGAGCTAAAAAGAGGTCAAAGAACTCCTAATGCAAGGGGTGTGGGAGCTAAAAAGAGGTCAAAGAACTTCTAATGCAAGGGGTGTGGGAGCTAAAAAGAGGTCAAAGAACTCCTAATGCAAGGGGTGTGGGAGCTAAAAAGAGGTCAAAGAACTCCTAATGCAAGGGGTGTGGGAGCTAAAAAGAGGTCAAAGAACTTCTAATGCAAGGGGTGTGGGAGCTAAAAAGAGGTCAAAGTACTTCTAATGCAAGGGGTGGGGGAGCTAAAAAGGGGTCAAAGAACTTCTAATGCAAGGGGTGGGGGAGCTAAAAAGAGGTCAAAGAACTTCTAATGCAAGGGGTGGGGGAGCTAAAAAGAGGTCAAAGAACTTCTAATGCAAGGGGTGGGGGAGCTAAAAAGAGGTCAAATAACTTCTAATGCAAGGGGTGTGGGAGCTAAAAAGAGGTCAAAGAACTTCCAATACAAGGGGTGGGGGATAGGTGTTGCCAACGAGGCTTTGGGGAAGGCACGGCGGCGTCTGTGTTCTTTCTGAAGCGTAAACTTGATGAAATATAAGTAAAAACAGGGAATTAAAAACGTATTATAAATACTAAACTCTCTAGACATCTTGACAGCACAAATGAAATCTTACAAGTTCCAACATGTAACTAAGCGCTCCGAAACACGAGTCAACCTTTTATTTCTGCTTGGAGGATATCCTCGCAAGTTAAAGGTAATCATTATGAATATGGAAAGAAAGATTTGCTTATACTTCTACCTTTTGCTTCAGAAAATTACCTTGTACTTCTACCTTATGCTTAAAAGGATATCCTTCATTTTTATGAATACCTCCCAATATCTACATCAGACCTCTACGAACAATTGCAGCTCTGAGAAGATAGACGAAAGAAGTGACACACATAATAGCCGAGTCGAATAAAGGTAGCAGGGTGTATGAATAACAAGTTTGCAGAGACTTAAAATTGTCTGACTTTAGCGCTGCAGGATAAAATATATAATTTGCATCTTAACTTGCATAATTATCAAACTAAAGCCTATCATACAGTATGTGGAGGGATTTGGTTATGTTCAATTTACTCTTACAACCAATGTTCCAATCAAAATTCAGCTTAACTGATCTCCATTAAACTAAAAGAACAAAATTTAAAGGAGTGGCATTCCATCACTATGCTCTGCAGCTCAACTGGGCTCGCCATAATGTGTTGTTCATAATTTTTATGAAAATAGCCAAGAAAGATATATATAAACAGTATATAGGCCTATATATATAAACAGTATATAGGCCTATATATATATATATATATATATATATATATATATATATATATATATATATATATATATATATACGCTTGAGTGTAAAGTAATAACCATTTTCCCGTAAAAGGTGGTGACAACAAAGAAGACAAAAAGAAAAAAATCCCCATATCACATTCATTTTCAAAGTTGGATCTGTGATGAACACTTACTGTATGTTACCCATAGCATACGCCTACAAAATAATCTCATCTGCACTGCGGTGAGTAAAGGCCAATCATTTTTAATAAGTTTTACTCAATCAGCCCTTTCTGTCTCCTCCACATATCACAAAACACTGTTCAATGTTTCCCAGTTGCATAACTCTTTGAAAATCCTTTCATTGGTCTTTGCATTATCTACTCACTGTCTGCAAACATTAATGGTTCCATACCATACTATACTCTCCGACATTTGTATCTGTATCTTAAGTTCTTTTTAAATTATCTCTCTCCATCCATAGATATCGAACAGCCACAAAGACAAAATGTATCGCCCACGTTTTCAGACTAGTCTCGTGCCTGAAAAGCATAAACACGTAACCTTCACAAACTTCACTATTAATATCGGTCACAACAATTTATTCTCTATGACAGATACTCAACACCTTCCTTATTGCCTACCAATTCTACCATAAGCTTTTAACGAGCTCTAGTATGCCAGTACTATCATTTTCCTCTTAATTTTCTCACTTGCCACACACGTATTTCGTTATAAAGCCTTGAACTAATATTACTTGCCTAAAATGAATGGTTACAAAATAGACGTTGATGATATGTAAAAGTATTCGGGAGTAAATATATAGTCGATTGATGGTAGCAACAAAAAGGAAGTAAGTCTCATAGGTGAAGCAATAAAGCTGGCAGGGGTATAATGCGAAAGATTGTGAAAAGACTTGAATTGTCTGTGAAAGCTTGGGTTGGTGCGTAAAGTAACTTACGGGGTTAACTTTCTCTTATGGAAATCAAATGTGAATGGTTAGTGCGAATAAAGTAATCAAAATAAAAAAAATAAAATTATGAACTTTTCGTAGTGTGCAATATACCTAGAATTCATAAGGCGAGACTCATGGAGATACGGAATTGGATATTTACAAATGGCGTGTTCTTGTTGAAAGAATGGAGTGCGATTGGTTAATGATTTTGTTAAAAAGTTAGAAGAGTCCAAAACAGGAAAAAAAGTTGGATAGACGACGTGTAAAGGAAGGCCTTAATATCTAAAAACACTAAAATGCAATATACGTAGAACAGTGTGTATTTGTTTGATGGGGATTGGCAAGAAAACTTAAATATATTAGAAAAACTTACAGTAAGTACTTAAACAACCTCATTACTCTTTTCTTAGAAAGGGAAACACCGCAATTCATGGCATAATTCGACCAACACTGGCTGAATTTTAGGAGGTAATCTGAGAATCGGCCAACCATGAAATATTTCATCGCATTTATCTTTAAAAGTTTGTGAGATATATTTTGTTTGAACTTATGTCTAAATCAAGCACTAAATTTATTACATTTTGGTAGTTATTCCAGAGAAAAAAATATGATCAATAGTTTTGTAACTGAATATTCATTCAAAAACAAACTTTAAAAGTATATAGGAAATAATTATAGAGAAAGAAATTGAAGAAATTATGGAAAAGAAACATGGTTCTAATTAGAAACAACACGAATATGACAGCAGGAAAAAAACAAAACCATAAAACCTATCACCATAAAAATCCTGTCAAATGTGTACGTGATAAATTACCAAAATCTAAATAATCGATGGAGTAAAACTCACAACAATCTTTATCGAAGTTTGTCTTTTTAAATATCCATTGCTACAAGTGGCGGTTCGTGCCTACTGTGACAACAGCGTTGCAGGCCCTTCTAACATTCGTTGCCCGATGTACGATTTATATAGAGAACAGAATGATATACAGTATTATTATTATTATTATTATTATTACTATCCAAGCTACAACCATAGTTGGAAAAGAAAGATGCTATAAGCCCAGGGGCTCCAACAGGGAAAAATAGCCCAGTGAGGAAAGGAAATAAGGAAATAAATAAATGAAGAGAACAAATTAACAATAAATCATTCTATAAACAGTAACAACATTAAAACAGACATGTCATATATAAACTATTAACAGCATCAAAAACAAATATGTCATAAATAAACTATAAAAGACTCATGTCCGCCTGGTCAACAAAAAAGCATTTGCTCCAACTTTGAACTTTTGAAGTTCTACTGATTCAACCACCCGATTAGGAAGATCATTCCACAACTTGGTAACAGCTGGAATAAAACTTCTAGAGTACTGCGTAGTATTGAGCCTCGTGATGGAGAAGGCCTGGCTATTAGAATTAACTGCCTGCCTAGTATTACGAACAGGATAAAATTGTCCAGGGAGATCTGAATGTAAAGGATGGTCAGAGTTATGAAAAATCTTATGCAACATGCATAATGAACTAATTGAACGACGGTGCCAGAGATTAATATCTAGATCAGGAATAAGAAATTTAATAGACCGTAAGTTTCTGTCCAACAAATTAAGATGAGAATCAGCAGCAGAAGACCAAACAGGAGAACAATACTCAAAACAAGGTAGAATGAAAGAATTAAAACACTTCTTCAGAATAGATTGATCACCGAAAATCTTGAAAGACTTTCTCAATAAGCCTATTTTTTGTGCAATTGAAGAAGACAGAGACCTTATATGTTTCTCAAAAGTAAATTTACTGTCGAGAATCACACCTAAAATTTTGAAAGAGTCATACATATTTAAAGAAACATTATCAATACTGAGATCCGGATGTTGAGGAGCCACCGTCCTTGACCTACTTACAATCATACTTTGAGTTTTGTTAGGATTCAACTTCATACCCCATAATTTGCACCATGCACTAATTCTAGCTAAATCTCTATTAAGGGATTCACCAACCCTAGATCTACATTCAGGGGATGGAATTGATGCAAAGAGAGTAGCATCATCTGCATATGCAACAAGCTTGTTTTCTAGGCCAAACCACATGTCATGTGTATATAGTATGAAAAGTAATGGGCCAAGAACACTACCCTGTGGAACACCGGATATCACATTCCTATAATCACTATGGTGCCCATCAACAACAACTCTTTGAGATCTATTACTTAAAAAATCAATAATAATGCTAAGAAACGACCCACCCACTCCCAACTGTTTCAGTTTGAAAACAAGGGCCTCATGATTAACACGGTCAAAGGCAGCACTAAAATCAAGGCCAATCATACGAACTTCCCGACCACAATCAAGGGATTTCTGTACAGCATTGGAGATCGTAAGAAGGGCATCACATGCTCCAAGGCCTTTACGAAAACCAAATTGCTAACTAGGGAGTAGATGATTACCTTCAGCAAACCTATTAAGACGTTTTGCCAGAAGACGTTCGAAAACTTTAGATAATATGGGAGTTATGGAAATTGGGCGGTAATCAGTGGGACTTGAGCTACCACAAACACATTTACATAGAGGAGTAACATTACCAATTCTCCAACTAGTGCTAAAAGCTCCTCTTCTTGCTAACTTGCGCAAAATAACAGATAACTTTGGAGCTAAGAAATCTGCTGTCTTTATAAAAAACAAAGGAAAAATACCATTTGGGTCTACACCTCCATAAGCATCAAGGTCCATCAACAGAGCTTTAATCTCACGAGATCGAAAAGCTAAACTAGTTAGTTTAGCCTCAGGAAAACAGGAATGAGGAAGTTCAAGTTTTTCATTACTCTGTTTACTGTCAAAAACATCAGCCAAAAGGGTTGCCTTTTCCTTTGGACAGTGAGTGACTGAGCCATCTGGTTTAAGTAAAGGAGGAACTGTTGCATCTACACCAAAGAGTGCAGATTTAAGGGTAGACCACCATTTATGTTCCCGAGTTGTACCAGAAAGTGTTTCTTTTATGGTTAAATTGTACTCCTTTTCAGTTGAGGCATAAACTCTCTGACCAAAAGCTCGAAGCTGAGTATAGTTGTTCCAGGTCAAATCTGATCTGTTCCCCTTCCAAAGATGATAGGCCTCCTGTTTCTCCAAACAAGCACGTCTACAATCATCATTGAACCACGGTTTGTCTTTCACTCGGTACCTTAGCACACGAGAAGGGATACGCCTATCAATTATGTTGACTAGATTCTCATTCAAAGGGACAACAGGATCTACACTATTATATAATTGTGACCAATTCAAGCACAAAAGATCATGTAAAATCCCATTCCAGTCTGCTTGGGATTTCATATAAATTTTACAAGAATATGATATATCAGGGACAGGCTGCTCAGTCTTCACTAATAATGAAATCAAGGCATGATCAGATGTCCCGACTGGAGAACCAACCTTACTAGTTATAACACCAGGGGAGTCAGTGTATACGAGGTCCAAGCAATTACCAGACCTGTGAGTAGCTTCATTTATGATTTGCTCACAGCCTGATTCAGAGGCAAAGTCTAAAGCTCTTAAGCCATGGCGATCGGTAGGAGAGATAGAACTTAACCACTCCCTATGGTGAGCATTAAAATCACCAACAAAGACAAAAGAAGCCTTTCTATCATCTTCTTGTATCTTAGCCATAATGGTAAGATGACAATCGAAGATAGAATCATCTATGTCTGGATTCCGGTAGATCGAACACAAATAAAAGTTGTTATGCCTGCCACAAACTTTTATTACCTGAATCTCATGACATCCACATTGATAGCAGGACTTATGAGAAGCAGGGTACTCGGTCCTAATATACACCGCCATTCCCCAGGCCCTAGGGATGGCATCACGTTTCAACATTATTGGCTTCTTAAAACCCGTTATAAGGAGCTCAGATGAGTGCCTCATATTAGAAACCAAAGTTTCTGAGCACAAAAGAATATCATACTGTCTGGACGCAACTGTAAGGTCTTGGATATTTGCATGAAGACCACGAATATTGCAATACAGAAGACGACATTGACGAAATCTAGGACGTACTGGTCCCGGATTTCGCTCAATGTCTCCAGACAGCATAAGAATTAATAGAAATAAAAAAGAGACAGCATACTTAAAAACTAGATTAACAAGAATTATAACAAAAACAATACGTACAGAATTATAAACAAAGTGATTGATGATACCCATAGACTATAGTAAAAAGTCGGAAAAACTGGTCAACATGGAGGAGCCGATACACCATGCAAGGCTAAATACCCTCCAGGATAGCCACTTCAACTGAAGGGAGGACAGTAAGGATGGTTTTGAGAAGAAAAATAATCAGAAAAACGAAAAGACAACCTCTTGATAAACCACCAGGCATCCATGGCCCTTCTATTAAGCCTGCCCAACACACCATTTCAAAAAAACAAGAGGAAGAAAAAAAAATAAGATAGAATAGTGTGCCTGAGTGTACCCTCAAGCAAGAGAACTCCAACCCAAGACAGTGGAAGACCATGGTACAGAGGCTATGGTACTACCCAAGACTAGAGAACAGTGGTTTAATTTTGGAGTGTCCTTCTCCTAGAAGAGCTGCTTACCACAGCTAAAGAGTCTCTTCTTCTCTTACCAAGAGGAAAGTACACTGAACAAATTGCAGTACAGTAATTAACCCCTTGGGTGAAGATGTGTTAAGTATCTCATTGTTGTCGGATGTATGAGGAAAGACGAGAATGTGTAAAGAATAGGCCAAACTATTCTGTGTAAGTGTAGGCAAAGAAAAAATAAGCCGTGACCAGAGAGAGGGATCCAATGCATTACAGTCTGGCCAGTCAAAGGATCCAATACTTCTCTAGTGGTAGTATCTCAACGGGCGGCTGGTGCCCTGGCCAACCTACTACCAAATGTCACTATAAAAAGTTATTATATTATCTAAATATAATTTATCAAAAAAAAATCACAAAAAAAGACCATGACTTAATTTACATTATGTTTGCTGTGCGATTCATTACTTGATTTTCACCTAGGCGCCTCCACCGTCCCCACGATTAACTCAACTGTGGGTAAAATACATTTCAAATGACAACGACAGGAGAAAGGTGATACTGCATTCACCTTTTTTTGGGGGGGGGAGTGATTGTGATAGTTAATGACAATAAAATGACAAATATAGCGGATTCTAGTGAAATAATAATAAACGAGTTTGCTAGTTTGCTATATCGAAGGGCCGCATCCATCTCCCACAGTACCATTATAAATAACCCCGCCATTCTTATTACTACCATGCCCTGGAAATCCATAAGGCCTGAACATCAATTATTACAACTCATATCCAAGGTAGTTCAAATTAGTGTATCCTACCGTTGTGTAAAATTGGCAGTCCATACACCTTAATCTATTACGACCAATGATTTAGAGACAATTGATAATATCAAATAACCTTCAATTAGCTTAGCCACTCTTGCTCAGTCAGCAAGAAACGGTAAATTTTTGTACGGATCAAATATGTGTATCAAAATATTCATCAAACCGATCCAGGAACAAAAATTCTGTAACAACCATTATTCTTAAATACACAACCATACATTATTCAAATCGAAAATCATCTATTCCCTTGCGAGGGTGAATTAGAAATAGTAAACAAATTGACATCAGCAAAGCAGTACTATAAGTGTAGGGAGCTACAATGAAGTGTTTAAAAATAGATGAAAAATTGGAAATTTTATGACATCACAACAGCTAGAAATCTGGCCACGGTGACTAAGGATGGCGAAAGCCAGTCTTGGCCAACCTGCTCATTTTCCGTAGTTTCCTATCTTGTTTCTTTATATATGAAGAAAAGAAAGGGGAATAAGTGCAATTGGTAATGAAGAGAAAATTACTGCCCGTCAGATGAAAGTGCAATGTCAATCAAGTCAAGCTGCGAAAGTTACCGACAACACAGCATGCGTTGTCCGTTTGGAAAGGTAGGCCTAAGGAATTATTTTATCCCCACTTTAAATGCTGTGACTACATGATGTCTATTTCTGTATATGTCGTGACCTTGAGGAGAGGAGGTTTGGTTCTAAGGTCATTATACTAGGTCATTTCAGTTACGTTTGGTGAAAAAAAAAATAAAAACAGCCAATTCCAAAACACAATAACCAGCAACCAAAATATCTTACTAAACTTTTTCTTCGTGTAGCTCTATTCAACTTATGAGAAAGGCAAGTCCGTATTATCTTGGTTATTATTTTTGCTGAAATATACGTTAAAGGAGTCATGTTAGACCTATACTATATATTTCATAATTAGTGTCATTCATAGCCTTCAAATTTTACTTTTCTCATTAACACTATGATCCGTATCACAGGCTATTATGTAATATCTTTAAGATTTGCCAGAAAATTAAATTTGCACAAATGCGTTGGCGTTTTAAGTAATTAGGCCTAATCAGCAAAGTTCGGATAAAATAAACTAGTTATTTTATAGAGGATATCCACAATAATTCCATTAAGTTTTAAACCATAAAGTTTCTTGAATAAATACGTTTTCAGTTTAATGCAAAAGATGGCATTTCTAGACAATTTGGTAAATTTTTACAATAGTTCCAACTCCATTTTTGAAGAGTAATTATATATTTTCGAGTGTGTTTTAATGTGTTGTGAATGGTTACAATAGTAATAGTTCGGGGAAAGAAGTTGTTTTTCAGTTAGTAGCTTATACCCCCCTACTACATCCAACAAGGTTGGGGACCCTTTGGGAACATGGGGTTTTGGGTGGGGTAAATCACCATGGATACAAAACAGCATATGAATTAATGAATTAGGAGCACCTAGAGATCAAACAAACCTAACCTAACCAGATCTAACCAACCTAACCTAACTTGGGACGTGGAGCCCTGACGGGGGCCAGAGCCCCCCGATAGTGTTTAAATGACCTAACCAGATCAAACCAACCTAACCTAACCTAGGATGCGGAGCCCTGACTGGGGGGCTCCGCTGCCCCGTACCCCCCCCCCAATAGTGTGTAAATGACCTAACCAGAACAAACCAACCTAACCTAACCTAGGACGCGGAGCCCTTACCGCATACCCCCCCCCCCCCCCGGATAGTATTTAAATGACCTAACCAAATCAAACCAACCTAACCTAGGACACCTAACCTAACCTAGGACACGGAGCCCTGACCGCATACCCCCGGGATAGTATTTAAATGACCTAACCAGATCAAACCAACCTAACCTAACCTAGGACACTTAACCTAACCTAGGACACGGAGCCCTGACCGGGGTGCTCTGCGCCCCTGTACCTCCCCGGATAGTGTTTAAATGACCTAACCAGATCAAACCAACCTAACCTAACCTAGGACACTTAACCTAACCTAGGACACGGAGCCCTGACCAGGGTGCTCTGCGCCCCTGTACCTCCCCGGATAGTGTTTAAATGACCTAACCAGATCAAACCAACCTAACCTAACCTAACTTGGGAAGTATATTATGTTACAATACTAATTGAAATACAATTAAAAATTTACCTTAATTGGATGGACACAAACGTTTTGATGGTTTCTGAATTGACAGGGTTTTCCACAATTTAAACACTGTACTGCTGCAGGTAGCACTCCATGTTCTCTTAAAAATTCAATGCACCGTGTTTCATTTTCATAAAAATCATGAATTAATCGAAAATAATCAAAATTGCAAGACAAACACAGAGACATAGCTTAATTCTATGAGAGACTTCAACCAAATGACAAGCAAATATGGCTGACAGCTGTCAGATTTTCACCAGGTCACGTGACTCCTAGACATACGATGTAACTACCTACAATGCAATTTTAAGAGGGAAAAATTCGCATCAGAACCACAATGCAGTTCCAAACAAAAACAAATTCGCATCACAGCACAAACTGCAAACTGTGTCTGTGATAAAGTAAACAAAACACTTCGAAATTTTTCGAGGATAGGAATTCTATAACCATTCATATCTCGCATATGGTGAATTTCCCCAAAAAGTGTTCAGAGACAAAGTTTAACAATTTCTTATGCAAAATGCATCTATAATACTATAATTATTATAGAAAGAGTTGGAACTATAGTAAAATAATACCGACAATTTAATAGGTTCATTGCAAAAATAAAAAATGAGGACTATCCTCGCAGTGTTGTTTTCACCAAAAATATTTGAAATATTCCACAGTCCACTTACCAAATAGGGTCAGTAAAAGTTTTATAACAAAAGTAGTGAAGTGGGTAGTGACGAGAAAAAAATTATGAAACCCAACAAACAGGATACAATTAGATTACTGCCTTGCAGTGCACCGCAAAATACACACTACAGAAAGTAGACCATTTTCTGTATCTGGATTAATGAATCAGTTATATGGTCTGGCGTTAGGGTATGAGAGACCATTCATCACCCAGCTGCAATGAGAACCTTGCAGTTGCACTATGAAGTACAAGTCAGGACCCTGGTTGGAAAGCAAGATGGAAGACTGAACGGGGATTTAAGAGGTAGAGTGAAAACCCTTATAGTAATGCTAACAGCATAGTGAAATGCTCTAGGTGCACAGACGGCACTAAACCTGTATACTCGGACACACGAATCTATCTTATTTCTCTTCCTCTTGTTTTGTTAAAGTTTTTATAGTTTATATCGGAAATATTTATCATAATGTTATTGTTTGTAAAAAAAAAAAAATTTCCTTTTTTCCTTTCCTCGCTGGGCTATGTTCCCTGTTAGAGCCCCTGGGCTTGTAGTATCTTGCTTTTCCAACTAGGGTTGTAACCTAGCAAATAATAATAACTGGAGGTTCAATGTTGCACCGTAATTTTCCAAATAGCCTAAATTTTAGGTAAAAATTATGAAGATTAAGATTTATCTTCTGTTACGATCTTGCAGATTTTTCAATAATGTATTGGGGTCTGGTTATCACAATGTGCATAACATTCTCTAACTTCCTTGGGCTTATCAATTATGATGTTCAAGTATTGGCAGTTTGGTAATACGAAAACGCTCAGGAAACGTAGACTTTATAAGATAAATTGGTCATATAAAATTCAAATAACGTCACGTTGTCATAATATTACTAAAGTTGTTATTTTAAAACAATCATCACTTCGATTCGAATCATAAAATAAGTATCACGGAATATAAGCGAATTAGCGGGAAACAAGGGCCTGTTTCAAGATAATGTTTGGGAGTGGAACAATACGGTAAGGAGACGAGACCGGAGAAGCCCTTCCGCGCCCAGATGCAAGTACGTGAAAAACCGATCGGTTGCAATAAGAAGTTTCGTTCGTTCGTTCGTTTTAGATTTGCCAGCATCAAGGCGGACCATGGGGTAGAAGCCCTGAAGTGGCAGCGAGAAGCTGATCATATTCTAGTTAGTGTTACTGTGCATGATTGGCACTGGGTGATGAGATGAGGTACATGAGAGAGTCAGAAGCTTGAGTCTGGGGGACCGTGGACGTGCAAAGCCACTCGCTGTCTTCCCAAATCCGTCCCTTCGTCGGTCCTGGATATCTTTTTTTCTTATAAAACCGTCCAAATACAACGACGTCGTATTGGGGGATCAAGGTTGGTGGGAGGCGACTCATACGAGATGGATGAAAGGAAGCATGAACGGAGGTAAGGCTGAAGGCTAAAAATTGAACGCTGTTCAAGTTACAGGTAGGTCGAGGGGACCCATGGAGCCTTTAGGTCGCTTCGGGGGTCACCCGCAAGACCCAAGAGAGTGCCAACATTGTACAGTGTGAAGGGCAGAGGTGGCGTACCCAGTAAGATTACTAACTTTGGGATTTGCTGTAATTATATTTCGATATGATACATTTGAACCTAAGTAAAATTTATTTTCAACTCCTTAACCACATTTCGCGATTTGAAAAAGGCCGTATAGATAAATCTTACGTTTCGTTTGACTGGCTTTTACCACCATTGTTCCCGCTCATTTCCTCATACGGTAAAGTTTTAGATTCAACCAAATTGGGAAATGTATTATATTAATATATTTTCCAGGTAAAGCACGTGATAACAAAAAACTTTCTCTCAATACATTATTGACGCTAATGTCTACTTACAGAGATAATTATTCAGTTATTGTAGGCCTGCATTTTATTTCTAAGTGTTCTGTATACCTTTACGCTGCCACGGGACCTAGCTCTTGTTCGTTTGTATGTCTGTTTTCATCTTACTTGGCTCCGCCCCATTGCGTAATGTGACAATAATTGCTTGAATGCGCATTTGCCCCTCCCACTAATGTCGCTCCTCCAATCTAAATACTACTGGGTTCTTTTCAAGGGTTATTATTGGACGATTCATTGGTCTCTCAGTCTTGTTTCAAGGATCTGTTTTTCGTGCAATATAACATTGTAAACGATAGTATTTTGTTTTTTTCCCTATTTCATTATGGGAGAAACCCGTGATTGTCGTTTGTCTTCGGTTTTCAAAAGTTCCGGTTTCTATATTTTCAACACACGTCACTTAACTGTCATGGATCCTCCGGTACGGTTGTGTGAAATATGTCGTTATTCCTATTTTGATGTGATCGGCCGATTTCATGGGAATTATAATGGAACTCCTGAAGTAGTGAATCGTTTTCTAAGGGAGCATTCCGTATTACCTTTAAGTATCCAGTGTGGTAAATGTGATTCGCCTTTTAATCAGAGGCTGAACGTATTCCAGTACTTGATGATTCAGAAGAGGGTCAACCACAACCTTCCACATCTTCATCGTCATCTTCCGTTTAAGGTAAGAAGTGATTTAACAAAATATATATATTCAAATTTACCCCTGGTTAAAGGGGGGGTCGCAGGGGGGGCGAAGGCCCCCCCCCCCCCCCCGGTAGGGGTACAGGGCCCCTAGGTTAGGTTAGGTGGGTTTGTTAGGTTCTGTGGTGCCCTGAAAATTACTGTGGCCTTAAGGGGGGGTCGCAGGGGGGGCGAAGCCCCCCCCCCCCCCCGGTAGGGGTACAGGGCCCCTAGGTTAGGTTAGGTGGGTTTGTTAGGTTCTGTGGTGCCCTGAAAATTACTGTGGCTTTAAGGGGGGGTCGCTGGGGGGCCCTACCCCCCTCCCCCCCCCCGGTAGGCCTAGTTAGGGGTATGGGGGAGGGGTGCTGGAACATTAATTATTCATTTATTGCAAATATCATTCAATGCCCCAACACCCTCCCCCCCTTCCCCCACCCAAAACCCCGGTTCCCAAAGGGTGTCCCCCATAATTGGTGGGATGAACTAGGGTATACATAGTAAATCTCTAAATCGGTTGGTTTGCAGTCAAAATAAACGTTAAATTCATTGAAACCACACTATTTCTGATGCAACAAATATATTTTTATTGCATTTTTCCAAATTTGGCTGAAACTAAAAATTTACCCCTCATACTATTAAACCTTATAACTTTAAATTCGTCGAGCAAATGCTGGCTTTCGCCTGCGGCACCTAGGGGCTGAATGACCTACCAAGCCCCTGTACCACATACAAATCAAAATAAAACAACCAATGTTCCTTATACTGACAGGGTAAAATAACTAGGCCTAAGGTCAAACTATTGCATCAAGCCTACCATTCTAGCAAATACAGATAGCAAGTGAAATATATAGGCCTAAGACCAACTACATTCACAGCATTTACCACCTAAGATCAGCTGCTCCAATAGATTTACATACACTTTTTGAACAAGCTATCTACGTACAAATAATCGGGAAACCATGATTTTTATAGACAGGACGTTTACCTTAAATCCAAACCCGCTACGGTGGAGCCCCAATAACAAGGTTGCGCACAGTTATAAAGTCAACTCGTAAGTGTTAAGTGAGACTGAGTCGTTTCAAACTTTCGGACGGTTACACAACTAAAAGGAGAGGGTGGGTGGGGGTAAGGGAGGGAGAGTGGGACGGACTGATGAATGGGGAGGGGAGGGAGAGAAGATGTCTTCCTGTACACCTTCCACTGTCTTGGTTTTACTCGAAAACCAAAACAACTTCATGAAGGAATTTTTTTTCCTTTTGATTTCGCTCATACCGTGAATTAAAATAAGCTAAGTAATAAACCATGTATATCATGTATTCCTTTGAGTAATAATCTTTTTTTTTCAGGTAGTAATTTTGTAGTACCTGTTTCATTAGCATAGATTTATTCATCAATAAAGTACACAAGTTAAGCGTGTATCTTAAAGTTATGTTGATTATTCTTACGGAAGTTTTCCTTAAATGTGTTCTTTTTTATGCGTGTGCGAATTAAACATCAAGTGGCTTCCCCGAGCAGGGGAT
>NC_090764.1:29316662-29326662 GCF_036898095.1 Palaemon carinicauda
GTCATTTTCTTCCCCATCTCTGGATTCATAGTCAAAAATAGTTAACGCTTACCGCATCGTTTTTGTTTTAAGAGCTCCCTTTACAGAACGGCCATCACCTCAATGGAACCTCTTTTTAGAGCACGCACTCAAATCCTCGCCTTAAAATACTCCATGAACAAGGTAAACCCTGGCTGGGTGTGTACTACAGACTCAGTTTTTGGATAGTGCTGGCTGTTTCAGTATGAACGCAGTAGCATTTCGAATATGTATGCTATTTATCTCGTGTAGGTAAGGGCTGGAGGTGTTAGTGTTCAGCTAGCTGAATTAGATTTTTAAATTTGTGCTACATAATCCAGGGCTGGGCCTAGCGCCCAAGTGTACTTAGAGCAAAACATTGTAGTTACATTTTGAGGTAAAAATTAGAAAAGGTTGGCCAGCACGATGGAAGAGAGAAAGCAAGAATAGAATTAAAGTAGAAGATATAAAGCAAGTGCAGCTGTGGGCCAAAGGAACGCCATAAACGCCCCCTTAGATAATGTTTTTGGAAGTAGGCTACACTGACATCACCATCCTTCTATCGAGGATAGATTTTAAAGTTTCCGCACGTAGTTTTCGGATGTGGATACCAACTCCACACACTTTTCCATTGTAAAAGCAGCATGCTACAAGCAAAGGCTCCTTATAAAGAAACGAAGTAAATAACACACTATTAAAGACGAATAAATTAATAGTAAGTTAAATAAAACTTCGTTAGATAAGAAGTCCTGCAACTAGATTTCAGAATATTTCATAAATATTCATTCGCGCATTGTAAAATGCATCCGGATAATCCTCTTCTCTGAAAAGTATATTTAAATCGTTAATGATATCCAATTGCATATCACGAAGACCAGGATTAAATCTAATGGGCTCCGTGAGCGAGAATGAATTATGAAAGTTAATTAAAGCAATATGTACATTTTATTTTGACGTAAAGAGAGAATGTTGGGAGTCAAAAGAATATTTGGAGTTAAATGGCAAGACAGGATTATAAATTAAATTATATGAGAGATTACTCGAGTGCCATATGTGGATGAGATCATGAGGGGTAGATGGAGATGGTTCGGGCATGCTCTTCGCACTCCCCAAGAGAGATTAGCTCACCAAAAGTTTAACCGGGCTTCACAAGGCACTGGAAGAGCTGGAAGACCCAGGCCTATATGGCTGAGGTGCTATGAAGCGTGAAGTAGACGATGGAGAAGTATTGATTTTTTATAAAAGCACAAGATAGAGACGACTGGCGAAAGTAATTAAGGCCCTTTGCGTAAATAGGCGTAGGAGGAGATAATGATGATGATGATGATGATGAGAGAGAGAGAGAGAGAGAGAGAGAGAGAGAGAGAGAGAGAGAGAGAGAGAGAGATCGGGATCGTCTACGTAATGTATCTGAATCAAAGTCATAACTTTTTACTTTTTTTTTTCTTTTTGCATAATTTGCATTAATGAGCGCAGATCTCATTAGACCCATATTATTATACATGAAATGGAATTTTTTTCAGAGATAATAATGTTAGCCAACCAGACAAAACCAGTGAGCGTAGTTATCTATTTAGAAGATAAAAGCAGGACAATATTATACTTATTAAAGGACGCTTTAGGGAAGATTCATACTCTTGAATTTTAAAGAAATAACAGACATTTTTATTTACTGACTTGTTTATGTTTCAGTTGTTTTAATGGAATATTGAACCATGGGCATTACGAAGTAATTTTTTACTCGTATCTTTTATAATAATAAAAACTACAAGGTTTTGTGTTAAAAATTATACCAGATGGTAATAGTATGTGGTGTCCACCATCCCATAACTTAAAAGTTCGTGGTGTAATACTCAACATTCTCTGTCATCATACTTTCGTTGGAAAGGGCCAGTACTTATCTCGTTCTTAGTTGGGGGACTGTTGACATTTAAAGGTTTTAAAAGTTTAAGGGCTGCTCATGAATGACAGAGACAAGGAATAGTGATATTGCCCTAACAAGCAGGACAATGATTTAGAGACTAACCTTATAAACATATGATCAGCGCCCTAGCCCACTCTCCACTCAAGCTACGACCAAAAAGGGCCGGGCCTTGGCTGCTGATGACTCACCAGATGGACCTATGGGCTCCCCAAGCCCCCCATCCTTAGCTCACAAGGATGTGAGGTTGCAGCGATCAAAGAAACTAATGACTTTGAGCGGTACTCGAACTCCAGTCTGGCGTTCACCCGTCAAGGACGTTACCACAAAGGCCACCACATTTGTATGTATGAAAGTCAAGCATTTTAGCGGTAAAAATTTATCCTAGATAATCACTTGTTACAAACTAAATACTGAGCTACCATGGTGGAGATAGGTTGATTGAACCACAACACTGATTCCCAAATTTCACATGAATATGTAGAGTAGAGTTGGATTGAACTTCTTACTATTACTACTATTAGAGAAAATACACCCATTCGAATTCAGTAAACTAAGCATTCTGAAGTGGAATAGAACTTCCATTGGAGACGAGGCAACCATCTTTACTTATTTGTAGAATCTGTTATTTCTTTTTCACCCTCTGTATACACCCTATTGGCTTTTGGTAGCAAATTTCTACAAATTTTGATTTGCAGCGGAATTGATATCTTATCACTGATTAATCAGTTACAGGAAACTTCCGAAGAGAACCTGCTGACAATAAATAGAGACATCGCCAACTGCGCTTGCCTAGAGTTGCTCATTGTTAAATGGTCAGGTGGAGAATTGGAATTGATATACCAGCCATATTCACCAATCGAGAGCGATGGGTGATTTGTTTTAAGAGTCAAGTTGCAAAGCAGGGGAGTGGTTTTATTAAAAATGAAGTAGGAGCGTATGAATATTTGTGCTTCCACACCACTCGAATATTATTATAAATATTTATATAATTCATCAAAATGTGGAATTTAGTATTCGGACATAAAATATGCAATGGTATGGTTGATGGTGAAAGAGAATGCATGTCTCTATATTAATGGATTTATACTTGTTACCGTTCCATCAGCATGTGTTTGACTGAAGAGGGTGATTTCCCCTTTGAATCTCATCTATGCAATGTTAGAAAAAAATGTAATTTTCATCTGAAATTCTCCGTAAAAATGTACTATTCTCAACCGTATTTCAGTAAAATACAGGCGACTGTAATTTTACCTTACTTTGTTTTAATCTTTTAGGGGTTGGTGACCGCAATATCACTCTTTTGCGTCAATATAACCGTTTTTAAAACGCAAAAAAATCCTCGAATAAATGTTGCCAGACTTTTACCTTTTTTTCTAATGCAAATTTTCAACAGTGTGTCTTTCTTAAAGAGATAATAAAACATTAGTAGATTCTGCTCCTATTAACTGCTGTTACGACAACGATGTTTATTCATTATTTTGATTGCAATTTTGAAGAAAAATCAACATTCTGGAAGACAGATAAACGTAAGAACAACAAAGTAAACAAGAAAAATTGAAAGTAATTTCCTTCTAGAATTTAAGTTCCTTTCGTCGAAGTAATTTTTCAAAACGTTGACCGAGATTATTTTTTTTTTTTCTTAGTTTGCCGGACAGCTTCTCTTCAAATGCATTGTAACTGGAATTCATCTTAATCAATAGAGGGTATTAGATGGACGTAGAGTTTAAAAAGTTTTGTTTTTAAATAAAACTGACACTTGTAACAATGCATATATTACCATCAATATTGTCTTTTTGAAAGTCGGTAACTGTCGTATTACCTAGAAAATTTTAAGTAAAGGAGATTTAATATCATATTGCTTTTTCCAAACTAGGTCACAACGCAATAAATAGAAGAATATTCTTTTTCGAAATAATACAATTTTTTCCAGATCATTAGTATATCTACGTCACTAGAACTCCATCAAACTATTTAAATGAAGAAGAAAGCAGAAATGGTGTTTATTGGAATAATAAGGATGGAAATAATTATCTATCAAATAATAATATAAAATGAGGATAATAACAATGATAAAGATTATGAAAATTATAATGATTATGATGTTAATAAAGAGCATAATTTCAATATCTACAATTTCCTTCTAATTGCATCATTATTGCAATTATACTCGAACAAATGTATATATATATATATATATATATATATATATATATATATATATATATATATATATATATGTGTGTGTGTGTGTGTGTGTGTGTGTATATATATATATATATATATATATATATATATATATATATATATATATATATATACATATATACATATATATATAAATATATATATATGTATATATATAATGCATATATTATATATATACATATATATGTATATATATATATATATATATATATATATATATATATATATATATATATATATATATATATATATATATGCATATCTTATATATACACACACACATATATATATATATATATATATATATATATATATATATATATATATACTGTGTGTGGTTGCGTATGTTTGTTCTTTTGTATTATTCTTATAAATGCTTTTTTTTCCCTCGATAAAAGGTTGAGATGATTAAAGATATTGATGGCAATTATCCGCATGTTACACCAATTGCTAGCAATCCCTTTAATCTGCAAGTTTGATTGCCAGATAAAGACGCTAGACACAATACATGAAAAATAATACACGTATGTTACACTTGCTGATCTCGATACAAAATGGAAAAAACATGAAAGAAAAAGGCTGTGTGTAGAGACAGCTCACCCTTAACGTTAATTAAAAAGATATCATGTCAGGTGAGCCTCGCTCACCTGCCAAACGAATGTAGGCAGGATACGTTTCAGATAGCAAAACCGTAAAAGAATTTCTGAAACTGTTGGAACTGTTGCGACGTCACTATTCCAGAATATACCCATTTGTTTTATTTACTTTTTTTGGAGCATTTTGTTTTGTAGGAGATATTCTCCGGTTATATTATTGCCTTTTCAGATCAAGCTAGCGAGCGCTTTTGTGTTCGTACTGCGTGTAACACAAAGCCCTATATTGACCTCTTGACCGACATCCCATGATGCTAAATAAACTCTTTCACATTTCCGACATTATCCAGTTGTACTCGGACTGTCTCTTAGTAAGATTTCATGGCGATTATTTAATTAATAAAGAATAACAAATCAAGAGGACTGGTGGTATATATGATTATTCCGTTTTATAGAATTTTACCACCTATTATATTCTCTGATTGTTGGTGACTAATTGGTGTAATGATTGGAAAACCGGTAAAAAAAATTTCCATTCTTCAATATCGAGTGGTCATTGATGAGAATCTTTTGAAGTTTATATCAATTTATGATATCTATTTTCGTTCCACGTATTTTTCATATCGTTTATACGTTGTCAAACCAACTATATTAGAAATATATCACTTCAGAGGAAAGCACGCAATTGACAGGTGAGGACAGTAAATAATGCAGCTTCCTGAACAACAGAGGGAAGTTATGTATTAAAAATGGGGAGATTTACCCAGCTAATGAGTCAAGGTCGACTCTTACAAATCTAACCCGATTAAATTTTGGAGTAAAATATATTTATATTAAAGCTGAAATATAAAAATAAAATTATAGTAAATAAAAGGATACAAAAGAATCATGAGGTAAAGATTAATCATAGATATAAATTTAAATCTTATCTATAAAATCTGTTTGTTAAAAAAAAATGAAAATCTTGAAAACAGATATAGGGAAGTAAAACATCATCGGTGCTCGACATAAACCAAAAAAAATTGAGCCATTAATATCGCCAGCCATCAATCACATTCCCTTCGTATATCAGTGTTGCAGTATAAAGATTTGACCTTATTCTTTAACTATCGAAATAAAATAACTTTTTTAAGGAATGCAATATAATTTTCACTTTTATCAGACAAGGTTATTTATTTCATATTTGTCTTTCAAATAGAGGGTAAAATATCAAGGTAACTTCAAGAAAATTATCGGGGAATATATCAAAGATAGAGGAATGGTGATCAAAGTAAAAAGAAAATGATTATTTCATTGTCAATCAACTCCGATCTTTGGATGCCTGAAACTTAATCGCTATAATAACTGATGAAAACACAAATTATTTACAAAGTACTTTTTAATCAAAGAATAAACCGAATGCTTTGTTACTCGAGTGTATTTTTTTTATTTTTTTTTTTATCTGATATCACCAGAAATCCCCTCAATAATTCAAAATTTCAAATACTGGATACATTGCGTACTTGCATTTTAATATTATTATTATTATTATTATTATTATTATTATTATTATTATTATTATTATTATTATTATTATTATTATTATTAGATAAGTTACTGCCCTTGTTAGAAAAGCAGAATGCTATAACCCCAAAGGCTCCAGCAGGGAGAAATAGAAAGTAAATAAGAAAATAAAGAAACTACAAGATAAGTAATGAATAATTAAAATAAAACACCTTAAGAATAATATCAACATTGAAATAGATCTTTCATATATAATATATATAATAGACTTATTTCAGCCTGTTCAATCAGAGAACATTCAGTGCAAGTTTGAAATTATAAATTAACATCATACAAAATCCACCTGCATTGATACGTCCAGCAAATAAAACATGAATAATAAAATATGCATAACATATAATTTGCTCTTTTTCTTTATTCCAATCATAAGTGTATAGAAAACACAACTTGGAATTTTCAAATAATGTTCGTGAGTATTCATTAGGGTTTTATTGGTAATGTTTTCCTTGTGACTTGGGATAAACGAATAGTATTTTTCTTCAAATCTTTAAAATATTGCTTTGCTAATAAAATTATAATTTTCCATTTATATTTCAATCGTTGGTAAGGTTATATATAGATTTTACTTTTTCATGTTATAATATATATATATATATATATATATATATATATATATATATATATATATATAGTATATATATATAAATATGTATATATATATATATATATATATATATATATATATAACTTTTAACTGGGCTCCATAAGGCAATAGAAGAGTTCGAAGACCCAGGCCTACATGGCTGAGGACTATGAAGCTTCAAGTAGTAAGGGAATGGAGAAGTATTGATTTAAAAGCTCAAAATAATGACGACTGGAGAAATCTAACCGAGGCCCTTTGCGTCAATAGGTGTAGGAGGAGATGATGTGTATATATATATATATATATATATATATATATATATATATATATATATATATATATATATATACATATATATATATGTGTGTGTATGGATAAATATCAACACAACATCGTGCTCAAACAGAAATAAATTTCTACCTCATACTTGGGATCGAAAGCTAGCCCCTTCTAATGAAAGGCCAGGTCGCTTCCAACCATACCACGAGAGGCGATAAAAGAAGTCGGAACCTAACTGCTAATCTGCAGTTCAGGATTTACCTGGTGAGACACTAGTGGCATGGTTGGAAGCGACCTGGCCTTTTAATAGAAGAGGCTAGCGTTCGATCCCAAGTATGAGGTAGAAATTTATATATATAAATATATATATATGTATATATACATATATATATATATATATGTATATATACATATACACAGTATATTATATTTCTATATATTCATATATATATATATATATAATGTATATATATGCGTGTGTGTGTTTTATATATATATATATATATATATATATATATATATATATATATATATATATATATATATATATATATATATGTGTGTGTGTGTGTGTGTGTGTGTGTCTATACTGTGGTTTAAATTATGCCTCGACGGCGAATGGAATCGGATTCAAATGGCGACAAAGTCCTCCATTTTGCTGCACTTTACCAACGCAACTGATTAAGTTTGCAATTATTATTTTAATGTGTTGGATAATTAACAACCCCATCCCTAAAGAATTGCTCATAACAGGAAAATCAATACACTGAACACCCACCTACATTAAAAAAAGAATAAAGTCTAAGTTGAAAGAGAGATATTCATTACACATAAATTTATAATTAGACAGATAGAAAACCTGTATTGAGTTATTAATTTTAGCTTGGCAATATCAAGTTAATAATCAAACTGAATTACTATGAAGTCCCTTACATGAAACAGTTGGAGGTAAATGTTAAGGGACAACAGGGACTATTTCGTTTATCGTTACGTGCAATATTTAGCTAGTCATTGTTTTACGTATTCATTCCTGTCGGTGACGAGTTATGTTATTTCAAAGGTCACTCATATTTGATAAGTGAAAATAGGATGGCAGCTGTGGCTTGTTTAACCATTTAGAAATAACTGTATAGAATATCAACCATTGGGATTTAGTGATCGCTACGTTGACATATTGTCTTTTATAAACTCAAATATGGCTAAAGATTCTTCACGAATAATTGATTTGTTAGGCACTTTTCTTTTTGGGTTATTGGAAGGTAAGAGACACGGAAAGTAAATGGTTAGAGAATAAAGAGTGATGATTATGAAGATACAGCTCAATAAAGAAAAAAAATGAAAACTTTATTGTTTCCAAATACAAAAACCGAAACAAAAGAATCTCGTAGAGACTATTTACTTCAACGTATAGGAGGAGAAAGTATTTTGTTTCAATGGTTATAAAGCAAGGAGGAAAAGAATAAAAGACTGTAAATAGGAATAACTGGATGATATAAGAAATATAATACAGATGGAAAGGGGATTACTAATGAAATGTTCTCTTATTTCTATCCATTCATAACACAAGGGATAGAGATGGATGAGATAATCAGAAATGTTTCCTTCTACTTGGGGAAATTTACGAAAGAATTCTGATTGATAGTGTAAATAGTACAAATGGTATATCGAAAGGTTTTGAAATCAAAATAATATCCTCCCTTATTATTATTATTATTATTATTATTATTATTATTATTATTATTATTATTATTATTATCATTATTATTATCATTATTACTTGCTAAGCTACAACCCTAGTTGAAAAAGCAAGAGGTTGTATATATGATAAAGCGCAATTATCTGGCTTTATATATACAAATGTATATATATATATATATATATATATATATATATATATATATATATATATATATATATATATATATATATGTTTGTGTGTGTGTGTGTGTGTGTATAATATACATATATATACAGGGTATATATATATATATATATATATATATATATATATATATATATATATATATATATATATATATATGACCTTTCCGGTCATGCTTAGCGACATTGCTAGACGTATACCTACTCTACTATCTCTTCCTGTCCCTCGGGTAGGCGGGAGAGGGAGTAGTCATACTCTGGTGAGAAGGGGTACCCAGATAGGGGAGGGGTATGTTGGAAGGGTTGAATCTGTGTGCACACGTGAGCGTGTGTGTATGCCTGTCTAAATATTTAGCCGTAATTATTTACGGGTCGTGTACACTAGTATTTTATAAAAATTCTGAGGACACTAATACAATGCAAAATACTTTATCAGATTTACAGCAAATATCAAGTGAATTTACTCAAGCCATATCTTATTTATTTACAGAAATAAGTCGAAAATTCTTGCGATGTAAGTCAATACTGCATTGTTGTTCGGTATAATGAACGATGAAAAATATGTATTAGTTATAAATATTTGAGAGAGGTGATGATCAATAACTGATAAACTTAGTTAAATATTAGCGGATAGTAAAAAAAAAAAAAGAATTGGGAAGAAAAGAAATAAATGATAGTTAAACTACATGAAAAGATTACTGACTCAAGTAGTCACTATAGGAATGAAGTTTAAACTTAACAGCTGATATAGAACGAAGGTATGAATATTGATATTATTAGTGCATGAGAAGTAGTAGAAAGAGTATGGAGTCACAAACATTGGGGTCTCGCTCGGTAGAAGGAATTAGAAGAGCAGTTTGGTACCAGACTTACTTAAAAGCTATGTGGTAGAATCAAACAATTGTTGTGGGAGAAATATAAAAACTCGGGCGGTGAAGAGGCTATAGTGATAGCAATAGAAGTTCATTAGCATTA
>NC_090764.1:29331662-29334162 GCF_036898095.1 Palaemon carinicauda
TTATATTCTGCATGCAAGTGATGCCAATTAGAATGGCTCTTTTTATATCTCCATCTTTCTTGACCAACACCACATCCTTCTATGACTATCGGTCTATAGAGACGTCGGTCCCATGCACTTATTTAGCATTGATTAAAAAAGAAAACCTATAGCTGGCATCATTAGCATACTTCCCATATCTTATTTACGTGAATGCTGCAGAAATCGACTGACCTATTACATTGCCTCAGCAAACATCTGCCACATGTTGAAGGGAAAATCAATCTCTCTCTCTCTCTCTCTCTCTCTCTCTCTCTCTCTCTCTCTCTCTCTCTCTCTCTCTCTCTCTATTTGTTATGAATGATTGCGACTCGTCACGTGATCTGATGTTCAGAAAGCAATCTAATGAATGCGTGTCGGGTGTTGATGGTTTCCCCTTGACGAATGGCTGTTGGCGGATTCTGTGAACGTCCATCAGTTACCCAAGTATTTGCTCCCTACCCGATTCTGTGCTATTGACGGCAAGCCGTTTGTCTTCGGTTACGCACGAGTTGGCTTTCTTTTTTTTTACTACTTTGTTTTCTTTACTTCTAACGCTTATATAGTTTGGATATGAATTTTTATATATAACAGAGTTTTACAAACTGGATTCGAGTACACTTATCCACTTCCACATGATCCAGTAGATGAATTTTCCTTGTCACACGAACTATGCATTGTGACTATTCACACTAAAAGTGAATAAGGTAACTGATAGTCAGTCGACTTTGGTGAGTTCTAACTAGAGTGGGGTAAAGTTGAGAACTGAGAACTCGAAGGTTATGACATGAAGCTCCCGCTTTTGAGGGGAATAATGGTTATATATATATATATATATATATATATATATATATATATATATATATATATATATATATATATATATATATATGTATATATATACATATATATGTATATATATATATATATATAAATATATATATATATATATTTACAGTATACTGTATTTATGTGTATATATATATATATATATATATATATATATATATATATATATATATATATATATACAGTATACTGTAAATATAGATATATATATATATATATATATATATATATATATATATATATATATATATATATATATATATACAGTATACTGTAAATATAGATATATATATATATATATATATATATATATATATATATCTATATATATATATACATACATATATATATTTATATATATATATATATATATATATATATATATATATATATGTGTGTGTGTGTGTGTGTATATATATATATGAATATACACCGACTTATAAATATATATGTGCGCATGCGTCCGTATTCACATACATATGTATATATTATTACTATTATTGTTATTGTTAAAATCCAAGTTGCAACCTAGGTTAGAAAAACAGAATGCTAAACCCCAGGAAACCAGTCTGGAAAGCAGCATAGAAAAACAAAGAATAGATTATAAAGCATAAATATATATGAATGAAGATAAGGTAGATAACAAAGACATGTTAATGATTCTTAATTTCTTGGTACCAAAAAGCTAAAGAAAACAGCAATAAGAATGTTGAATTTCTTATCTCTTTACTTATGGTCAACACTTCAGCCAACAACGATTGGCTTTTCCAATGAGTGACAGAGACATCTAGTTTAAGCAAATGAGGAACTGTTAAGTTTACATAAAAGATTTGAATGTAGTCCGCTATGTTTGTTCCTTAGTTGTAACTAAAAAAATTCTTTTGTGGTCGAATTATACTTATTTTCAACTGAATTTTATAATCACTCAACACGAAATTCAAAACTGCGTAAACTTTTCCAAGTCATATATAGTCTTTTAATTTTATCTAAACATTATAAGCCTCAGAATCAGGCTTTGGAATTGATATTGTAATTCTACACTCGTGAAGGATATATTTAGACAACACTTCCATTTACAAGATCAACCAATTCTTTTTCTTTATACGACAGTGGTTAATTCAAATGTAAAAATAAAACACTCAGAATGGCAATCCAATATTCTTGAAAGACTATAAATAACTTCCAGATATACGACACGAGTGGGACAGCCTTCATTAAAGGATAATCAGAAGTCCAAATTGAAGACAAGATTTTGTTTGTTTTAGCACCGGGTGTCAGTGAATAGGAAAATCAAGCAATTGTCGCACTTCAGCGAGGGATTATTTTTTATTTGCTTTCGGCATGAATCGAATTATAGACAAAGACTTTTAAGCAACAGCTGTCAGAACGAGAAATAGGATTGAAATCACTAATATAATGGAAAACGTTATATTATGTGCATCTATCTTAGCTATGATGCTAAAAAAAGGCAAAAAACAATAGTATTATCTATGTCTCTGATTTGCGAAATATAAGAAATTAAACGTTGTTATGCATGCCACTATTATTTGTTGTTTGAATATCACATCTGCAATCATAATAGGGAATATGAGAAGTAAGAAATAATCCCTTTTATAGACTGCAATTCCCCTTC
>NC_090764.1:29339162-29346662 GCF_036898095.1 Palaemon carinicauda
GAAGTAATTACAGTATAAATCAATTTACAGAGAAAACATGTAAAGGTCATTCATTACATTCAATCAAATCATTAATAATCTCCTTTTATTTGATTCCTTAGAAAGCGAACGTTGTCACTGTTTGATTCCAACGAAATTGAAAACTAATATTAAGTATAGCCATTTATCTTTAGGAAATAAATTTGCACGATAAAGAGAGTGTTCTAGAATAGCATAGACTATATCTAATTCATCATTCTACCAGGCTAAATTAAACAAGTTTTTCCCATTTTGCGATTCACTCGAGTCATTCGGTTAATTAAATAAAGCAACGTAAAACAATTTTTGAATATGATTAAAAGTCACATTTTCCTTTCAGTCTGAAATACGTGGGATTTTAGAGACTTGTAAATAGAACTGATATTCAACAAAATTTGGAAAATATATTTCATACTTATGCATTTATAGATTTGTCAGATCATTGTCTAAGGCATTTCAAGAGGGATTTTAGATTCTTCTGCTTTTCATTACACGAATGAAAAGTCTGACTTCAGTGGAACTACTACTTTTTTCATTGTGTCTTGCACTATAAGGCCATCACACTTCTCAACTAATGCAGGCCTCTGATAAATAGGAAATTATACAGTCATTTATGTTCCTTCTTTGGAAAAGAAACTCCTGCCCTTAACGATGGTTTCCACACAAGTTAATCTGTTATCAATTTTTAATAGAATTCCAAATCATCTGAGTTTTTTTTCGAAGTGGATTAAAATCCAAACTAGTTCAGATTGAATGTTGGATTCCTTTAAAATTTAACCATAAGAATGGTATTCTTATACTTCTTAGATTAGATGTTGCATGATATATACGGGAATTCTTTCGTTGTTTTGCAAGTGATGGGGTGAATCTTAAGTTTGTCATTTATTCCAATTTTAAAAAGTACCACAGAAGCCCTCAAAAGTTACATGCATTAAAATCTGCTGGTATTACAAATTAAGAGACCTCCTTAACAAATTTTATTCCAAAGGGGTAAATATTAAAATGTGCTGGATTCCGCTTCAGGTAAGTTGGTAGCCATGCCACTGCTAAATTAACAATAGATTTACCACAACTTGGCATTAATCTACCTGTTAAGAACTATATAACCATCATAAAACATTTCATAATAAGGAAAAGACAAAGTAATTGGAATAATGTATCCAAGATAGACATTTAAATTAATACCAATTGTTTCTCATTGGGAATCATCAGAATAATTGAAAGATAAAACCACGGAAGTAATTCCAACAAGATTTCGTATCGGTAATACGAAATTGACCCATGGATTTTTAATGTGCCCACCTCATTAGACAGTTCCCAGAAGCAATGATTGTGACATGATTTTTTTCTGATCGTAAAGTTTTTTTAGAAGTCAGTGATATTTTTGTTTTTGGTGAGAAAAGTTGTTTGACATTTTATCAGATTCAGCGCTTGCTTGTTCTCAAAAGTTTAACATTAAGATGCATAGGTTTTATAGATAAGATTTGAATTTTTAATCATTACAGATTTGTAAGTTTTTATTTTTCTTTCTTCCCTTAATTTTACTATATGATCATTTTCTTTTATTCATTAGATTTAATACAAATGCACGTACACACACGCACACACACACACTATATATATATATATATATATATATATATATATATATATATATATATATATATATATATATATATATATATATATATATATATATATATATATATATATATATATATTAGTAATAATGAGAGTTGTTCTGGTGCTTCCCACTACTGGTAATACAAGGATCGTATTTCTTGTCTGAATTTGGCAAGGAAATTCACGCAATAAAAGGTATTTGATCAGTATTACCACTCTCTCTCTCTCTCTCTCTCTCTCTCTCTCTCTCTCTCTCTCTCTCTCTCTCTCTCTCTCTCTCTCTCAATACTATACTTCGACAAACAGTCATGAATTTGTTCACTTATCATTACGCTGACGACCTAAGGTGATACACTTTCCGTCAAAATGAAAATCCGAATGAATCACGAAATTCCCAAACCAATTTTTCGAAGCAAAATTCAATCCTTTGCGAGCGTTATTTTAAGAGGGAATCTCTTTTTAATTGGAATAATTAAATTGTGATTTCGGGGGATTATCATCACAACGTTTACTTTGGCAGAATAAATATTAGTCGATCGATTCCCGAACAAAAACTCGTCTCATCTCCGTCGAGAGATTCGTGATATTAGGACAACGTTCGCTCTTGTTTTTTGGTCCATTACTTCTTCCGTTTTAGATGCAATGGTAAACAAACAGATTACTTTCGAAATCCTGTTGAGGACGTCAGTTCATCGAACTTCATTATTGTCTCAAAAATTCTTTTGTTTTCCTTATTACCAGAGGAGCTTTTTTATATATGAATGCCACCAGAATAATTTGAGATTATAATTCAATTGTTAGAAATATAAGATATTAGACATTTAAACATAGTTAGAATATACCAATTTGATAATCCCCAATATATTTTATTCATGTTCAGGACGTTAATTTATCGAACATCATTATTGTCTTAAAAATTCTGTGATGTTTTCTTATTACCAGAGGCACTTTTATATATGTAAATCTTTTAGAATAAATTGAGACTATAATTCAATTGTTAGAAATATAAGATATTAGACATCTAAACATAATTAAATTAGAACAACTTGATAATCCCAAATATATTCTATTGATATGTATACGAAGGAAAATCAGTGAAAATGTAGTGAAAATAGTTGCTTTATCATGCTCTTTCGATCATTCATAAAGCATATGAACTTGATTATCATAAAATTAGCAATGTAAACAAGAGTTATAAAAGTTGCTTAGAATGAAAATGTCTGTTCCATTCTATATTACTTTACGCTATAGAATATTTGCAACGTTATTTTTTCTTGTTTATTGTAATACGGAACAGTCTTTCGGAAAACTTGCCACTAACTGCTTTTCAATGTCATTTTCCACAATTAATTATAGAATGTAAACCGCTTTTTTGTAACAGTCAAGTCATTTCATATTCCGCATTTAGTTGTTTCACGTCCGTTGGTGGCCATAAAACCTTTGGCTGTGTCACAGTCGCTACCTATAGGGCCATAATCCAGGGTTTATTCTAACGTGCAGTTGTACCCCTTTTGTGCAGTTGTAAATTCAAAATGTGAGGTTGTAAATCCAGATTCGTGCAGCTGAAAATTTTTACTTTGAATTTGCATGGCTAGGGTGTCGCAAATTAGGAACTTACCACAATAAAAGTTACTGATAGCTGACCAGTGCTTATTTTTTATTAACCTTACAATATAATGCAATAATACATATTACATAAATCCCAATATATGACATAGACTACCACATTTCACATTAAAGATGAATATCTGAAACTGTATCAAGAGTTACAGTAGCCACTCTTAAATGCTTGAAATTAATTATATATAGTTTTCTTGGAAAATAGCCATGTATGACACATGGCCTCGGCCCCCCCCCCTCCCCCCCCCCCCATCCCAATTTTGAAACCAGAGGTTTAAGTCTTTTGGGTCTCTCATCAGAGTTTGTGCAGATGTAAATTTTCCTTAAAATAAACCTTGCCATAATCAACCTCAACATTTACTTCCATTGAAAGTGTTTTTAGAGACGCTTCACGAGTTTCATTTGTACTTGTATCATTCAATTACTTATGATTAATTTTGAAATCTAATTAGCATTTGATTTTTTTTTTACATATTTCTACTTCTTTCTTCTTCGTTTATTTCTTTCTTAATTACACACGAGCTTCTTATTAAGGAAAGAACGTTCGTAGTCTTTTGCTCATATTCTAAAACGGCTAAAGATATGAAAACTCCATTACCTCTGCGTTTCTTTACTATTATTTATTTAATCAGTATTTCAGTGTGGAACATTGCAACAATGATTTATTGATTATTTTAGATCACTCCTTAAGTTTAGATACAGGTTATTAAGCTCATAGAAGTGAACAAAATCTGTTAAGAAAGGAAAACAAAAATTCATTCTCTGAACAATCCAGTCCAGTCAAAGGAAACGCTTTCCAGCATAGTTAAACGTTCGCTTAGCTACCTCGCCTTGTGTAGCTAAACAAAAGCAATGCTCGGGGAAACGATTTATGAAAATCAAAAGCAAATATTTGCATTTCTCAGCAAACATTTAATGCCGAATTGAAAGCAATCACTATATCGTAAGATATTTCCAATTTCTGCCTCGAAGCGTCACAGGGATCAAAATGTAAACACAAGTTAGAAAATAAGAACAAAGCAGACTAATAATATTGTTCGTTTTGTTCCGTTGAGATTTTTCTTCTTGTTACACTAAGCGACATATTAATAACACCTTCGCTTAGTTATCAGGGTTATATCCAGGGTTTAGGGCTATGGTAGCCTATTGGAAATGTCCCTGCCTGGCGGTCTGCTGGATGAGAGATAAAGTCTCGCTCAAGCTCGACAGTTTCTTGTTTGCAAGCTCGGCATCCTTATGAGCTAAAGATGGTTGGTTTGAAGAGGCTATGAGTCTACCTTAGTAGTCATCAACATCCATTGCCTATCCCTCCCTGGTCCTTGCTTGTGTGGAGAGGGGGCTTGAACTCTGATCACGTGTATGGACAGTATATGTGGTTAGTCCCTATTCAATTTTTCTGCTAGATATAACAATGTCATTGTCTCTTGCCTCGGCCATTCATAAGTGACCTTTAAACTTTTGATAAGCATATACACACAACTGCCAGGTCATCTGAAGATTGTATCCTGGTAACATCCGTTACGGAATTTAAAAGAAAATATCTTGCATATTGTGGTTCACTTTATGATTAGAAATATTGATAATGCTTTGTATTTTATTAAAGTAAGACCACTTGATTGGCGTAAGGAGTATGACTTTATAGGTGGGTAATTTAAGTACTAACTGTATATATTACTTATCTTTATAATAAAATTGTTTTACTCTTAATCATAAAAGTACACATAATACAGTAAAGTTTAGAAGATATATTTTCAATATTTCTATATCAATGGATCCTCTTTCTATATGTATATATTGCCTCATCAAACAATGTATCTGAATAACTTCATCCAAAACTAGTAATTCAAACTTTGAAATAAAGAAAAACATATTAAGATGTTTATAGTACAAAATATTTAGACTAGCCAACGTCACACATACGTATGAAAATATATTCAAGGTATCCGAAACACTTCCACGTTATTTCTTGAAATTTTTATAAAGAACGATGCAAAAATCTATCTTTTTCAAATCTCTTTCCAGAAAGGTTTTGCTTCTTCTGAACAGCATAAAAGAAATCATGTAAATTTCATACGGCAGTTATATCAAATGTTAATTGAATCACATTTGCTTACAAGACAGATGAATTAAAGATGGTCTCTGAGCCCCGGTCATGCTTCATAAATTGTCTTTGATTCAGAAATAGATTTAAAAAACACAATTCTCTTTTGCATATTGGATTTATAAATCACAATTGTCATACCTTTGAATATTACAGAACGTCGTTTCGGAGAAACAAGTTTGTCACTCATTTTGTCTCTTGGATTTCAATATGTATTGTTTTTTTTTTTTATTTGTTTTTTATTTTATTTTTTTTTTTTTTTTTTTTTGCCTTTTATCTCTGAAGCCTCACGGTATGAAATGTTCATTCTGAACAGTATAACTTTACCAATTTTAAAGTTTTACTTTTTTATTTACTGTTTGTTCTTCATTTTGTCTAGAACATAACACAATAACTTTATATATCTATTGTTTTGTTTATTTTTTATGAAAGTAAATATGAAAAACTTTTACCAGATTTAAACTTTTACTTCATTTTATTTACTATTACTAGAATCATTATTATCATTAAATTTTTTTCTTCATATCTTCTAGATGTCACACACAGTAACATGAAATATCTATTGTTCATTTTCCATAAAAGTAAATATGAGGAAATGGAATAGCGGTTATCCCTCTTTTGGGTGAACAATCAAAGTGCACGTAAATTTCATCGTTTTATATTTTCAACTGTCATAAATCATACCTTTTATGTCTAGTAAATATTTTTTCACCGTCCCTTTTTATTGAAATTCCTGCAGAAATGCAGAAACTACGCTGTTTCAGGTAAAATAATAATTTTTGGTTTCAGTATCGGTACATACGATTCATAGAAACTCATGTTTTAAAATATAATAGACAGAGAATATTTAGAAATAAATCTTTTCATTCTGTAAGCTATATATATATATATATATATATATATATATATATATATATATATATATATATATATATATATATATATATATATATATATATATTATATATATATGTATGTATATATATAAAATAATTTTTTTTTATTTATTCTATATCCTCTCGAGAAAATACAGAGATGTAACGAGGTTTCTGCTTGTATTTTTGCCTTCTTTTAATAAGTTAGATGATGATAATAATTCTTTAACTGATGAAAATTTCTTGACACTCATATTAAACAAAACATCCAAAACCAATCGATACAGGGTTTTTTTTTTTTTTTTTTTTTTTTTTTTTTTTTTTTTTTTTTTAGGCATGCGACCACTTAACCTTTTCAGAAATGGACAGATATATTCAGCGGGTATGGGCAAGGAAAATATTTTAGCCCTGATATTCATTATACACAATATAGTCTGAATACTCATTCACGAGAAAATGAATGAGAAATATCTCAAAGTTGTGTTTGCATTCTTTTGATAAGCAGAACACCATTTATTCTTTGATTTGAAGATTTTGAAAGTATAATGAAATCAACACTGATGGTTTTTTCCAAAGTTTGTATGACTGATTCAAGAATGTTTGATTACTGTATTTTCCTGCACTGACAAACACTCATGCACGTCCCAGAGAATTAATACGTCTGAAATTCAACAACAGCAAAGTTAATCAGATCACCAAAACAATACCAAACTAAAGGATATTTTTGAAATAGCTTTGATAACCTAAGTCTCATCAGTATTATCCCTCTCATCTCCCTAGAACAATGAGGAACAGAAGGAAGATTAGTGTGGGAAATAAGGTTATAAGCCTTATTTTGCATTTTATTGTTGTCGAGGACAATAATAATGATAATTAGCTTTTAGACGAATGAAACTCTCCCGATTAAAAGTTCACCAAAACTTTTCATGCAGTGTATTAACAAAAGCTTAAAATAATCCCAATTGTGCTATTAATTTCGGTCTAGGGATTATTTTTTCGCATCATTTTCATTTTTGACTGCCTGAGGTCGCTGCAACATGAACGACTCTCTCGAAATATGACTTGCTCCCTTTGCAGTTTTATTTCTTAAATCTGGATGATCTGTCTTCCAAATTCTTAATGCTATTCAAATTCAGATTCTGTATGAACACAGGCGTAGTAAAAACATCGAGGCGGAAAAAATACATTAGTATCAAATTATTCTGAGTAGGCCTATGCCTATAATTCTACCTTCGTTTTTTGAGAAGAGAGTCGAGAGAAAAT
>NC_090764.1:29354162-29388963 GCF_036898095.1 Palaemon carinicauda
ATAGGACAACTTCAAATATATGAAACAACAAAGATTATCTGAATTATATGCGCGTGCTTTGATGTTCCAATTTTGATATTTTTTTAGATTTTCATTTTCATAACAAAACACCAGAATTTCACATAAAAATGGGTAAAAAAAAATACTTCCACCAGTAATTAGAGGCAAGTTATGTAATTTCCTAATTGGTCACAATTTCGTAACGTCCCTTCATTAAAGCAATAAAAGGAAAGTGGGTTGAAATGTCAGAGAGAGAGAGAGAGAGAGAGAGAGAGAGAGAGAGAGAGAGAGAGAGAGAGAGAGAGATAAATGGATTATCATATAATCGTATCGTTAACTGAAAGAACTTGTATGCCGTTCATTAAGAGCTTGGATGGAGGATGTAAGTTTAACATAATCACCGCATATTGAAGTCTGGCCGTAATTGCGATCGCTTTTTGTAACGGGAAATGTTAGCTTGACCACAATTCGCTCTCGTGCATCGCTAGTTCTATTCGCCCTTGTTGATTTATCAATCCTGCAGCCAGGGTAATTCAACAATAGAGATTCTTTCCATTCTTTCTTTCTTTCACTGGGCATAATGGGATTGGATAAATGGTACCAACTTTATTTAGTTTTTTGGTGGTAAAGGTCTATAAAGATTTCAGTTTGCCTATCTGTGCTTTCATTAGTAACATGCGTAACTAACACAGATTATATACATGTTTATATATATGTATATATATATATATATATATATATATATATATATATATATATATATATATATATACATATATATATATATTTGTGTATATATAAATGGTTATATATATATATATATCCTATATATATATATATATATATATATATATATATATATATATATATATATATATATATATATATATATATATATATATATATAGGATATATATATATATATACATACATATATATATATATACATATATATATATATATATATATATATATATATATATATATATATATATATATATATATATATATATATATATATATATATATAACCAAAATCTCATACTGTAGTATCTACTTTAATCATAATAAAAAAGACTGATAGAAAAAAATCTATATATTATGGAGAGAATTAACAGAATCGAGAATAAAAATGAAACAGGAAATAAGTAAACACTAAAAAGGTGTAGGCTACTTTTTAGTGAGGAACCTGTTACCTTAGACTCCCAGGGTCTGAAGCGAATCTTCCTAAGGATTATCTCTGCGGGAAGCATTTCAAGAGCTTTACTTACCTTTAGATCTTACAACTACTGTATGCTCTTTCCACCTGGCTTCATCCTAGCGATCTTAGAAAGATGAACAAACTATAGGTGCTTTGGTAATGTTGATATGACAATTAACGAGGAATAGGCTGTGTAATACTCAAGATACATAAGAAGGTATAGGCCTACAACAAAAATATTTTATGCCCTATAGGGATTCCTTGTTTGATATGACAAGGAAAACAAACCTTAAAATAAAGAAAGGAATTTCGGCTGCTCAATTAAACTTAGCTTTTAGGTTAAGCAATGTTTATTGGAAATAACAGAAAAGAAACATGAAAAAGGCCCAACATAGCTGTTATAAATGAAGTTCGTGTTTGAAGTTCTTGGAACTGGTTTTAGGGATAAAATAAAATCAGCACAAAAGCTTATAAATTACCGGGTAGTGTAGCCTTAATGGTGAACATATTGAATTAATGAGTTGTCCCTTAAATTGGTGAAATTAGGGGTGCATTATATTAAGATGTTAAAACAATGGACGTAAGTGTTCCTGAAACTGTGGCAATTAAACAAACCACTTTCCTCTGAAATTTTTAGTAATCCTTATGAGAGACAATCTAGATTGCAGATGATGGGGGTTAAATCTTAAGAATCACGAAGCATTACAAATGTGTCATCTAGAGATTGGTTTCGAGTTTTCTGCCATCCTGACATCGGTCATTGAGGCCGCTGAGTTTGTATAATAAGGTACAGAAACCAATCATGAAAAAAAGTTTCTCGTATAATATGATTTTGTAAAAAGGGAAAGTTATGGGAAGCACAAAGGTTAAAAGAAACTTTTCCAAAATGTAAACAAAGTGAAGAAAAGAAAAGTTAAGCTAGTGTAAAGAATTTTATTAGATATGATGTTCTATATTAGGCATAGGTTTAAGAGTTAAAAATTATAACATAGCCTAATGTAAGTTCTTTATTTTGCCTCGACTATGTTTGTTTTTATATCAGATTTTATACATCGGATGTAATCATACATTTAATGTATTTCGTGTATTCCTGTATGTATCATTTCTGGATGGGTATGATTTAATTGAAAGTAAGTTGAAATTAAATGTTTTCCAAACAAAATGTCTTTCCATTCTCTTTTCTAAGAATCAATTCCCTGTTCATTAATCTTTTACTATATAGAAAGGAAACCCAGCAAAGTTAAGTAGAACATGAAAGATCCTAACATGTAAACATCATTTTCGATTTTACTGTAAATTGAATCTGATGGAAATTTATGAAGCTATAAAATTAAGGTAAGGAAGATTACGTAGGTATAAAACGCTGCACATTTCATGATAACGACGGTGAAATGTAGTTGTTTAAACTTCCTTCCATACGTTTCAAGTAATTATTATGTTCATTTGTACCTGAAATTAATAGGTTTTAAGTGAATGCACATTTTTTCTTGACAATTTGTAATAATTAGCCGAACTGTAGTCACAGTCCATATTCATAGAAAACGGGAATTTCAATTCCGAGTTTCTTAAGTTCTTAATGTTTACTGTATTTTTGTGTAGTGTTGTTCACTTTGGAATATTTTCTAGCCTAAGATATATTTCCACCATCAAACCTGACCTAGATCGTTGTGCCCCAGTTTACATTTTACAGGAAAGGCTGCAATCCCTTTATTCTTCACGATCCCTGAAAAATACAATGTATACTTGAGCTATTGTAAGCTCATGAGTCTAGCCTTCAGGAGTAACATATACTGTTTCTTAAGTAAGTGATATAGTTTTTATCTAAAAAATACATGTTCGGAAAAATCAACATAAAATGACATTGTTTGGTACGTATTTTGTGTCAATATATAATATAATATATAAGCTTTCTATCCTGTAAAATCAGAGTAGGCTACATGAGGAATTAAGGCAACTGCAAACGAAATAATGTTTTATTTATGCTAAGTGTTATGTTGTCTTTATAGGTAATATTACGTTGGGGGCCAATGTTCACAGAGGGTTAGCAATTCCCCCACCAATAAGTAAACAAGGGGAGGTCCTTGTCCCTGTCTTAGCTGTTAGGTTAGGTGGATGTGGTAAGGTTGGCAATAAGGATAAATGAGCAGGAGAAAGATCCGCTAGATTATAGAACACGGAACGGTAAAGTTTTACTGTATTACAGATTCTGGTTTCGAAGAGAAAATATATGTTTTCCTGTAGTAATTAACGTGATTTGACCGAATTTGACCTTCATTTCAACCGCAAACCAACATAACAACCAGTTCGACTAACTTTGAGTAGCCGAAATGGTTGCTGTTATTATGGATGAAATGAAAGAGAAAACTGGTTAAATCACGTTATTTTCTACAGGAAAACATATATTTTCTGTTAATATGTCTTTTATTATATATATTTTGTTAAAATGATTAAATATAATGACTTGTTCAAATTCGGTGACACTTCACTCACGTATGTACTACGAACGATAACATTAGCAACGTTACCAACGATACACAGCGTTACCAACGTTACGGTGATACACAGCGTTACCAACGTTACGGTTCATTAATAACGTTAGCAATGATACGGTAATATCATGTGTATTTTAAAGAATTTTTAGATATACCCTTTACACAATATATAAAGTACAAAAAGGGTACAGAACCTAACAAACCCACATAACCTAACCTAGAAGTTCCCAGGTCACAAACCCAATATAATGCCCTTTGTTATATCACTTCACTTACGTTATGATAACGTTAGTACTGTTACGATAACATTATATATACAGTAATGGTTCTTGTTCCGCCATTAGCTCGCTTCGCTCGCATAAAAGTAAAACATCAAGCTCGTATGTACTGGCAAGCGGTAATGTTGAGCTGCGCACGCTAACATTAGTAATGTTACGATAAGATTAGCAACGTTAAATATAATGGTTCTTGTTCCTCACTTACGATCAGAGGAAAATAAAACATCAACCTCGTATGCACTGGCAAGCGGTAATGTTGAGCTTCGCACTCTAACAAAATATAGTAAAACTAACACATTAAAGTTAAAGAAATTAATGACTTACTTTTATGACCGTGACAACGTAACTTGTGGATCACGAGGGTGTTTTGACTGAGTCTGTGGCATCTTTACTGCTTTGACTTAGTTTAGAACTGCACTTGGAACACTGTAAAAGTATGTATATTACATTACGTGATTTAAGAAAATGATCAATATTGGAATTCACCAAAATACTTTCAAGTATGGATTACTGAAGGCGTTACAATTATCTAAAACTTCGATCGTAAAATACGCAAAAAGACGTCACATGAACTAACAAAGACCTGACTTTGGCAAAGATTTCCACGGAAAAGGGATTGTTGGAAGGTGGGGGTAGGGAAATATTAACCCCCCTATGCAAACTTTACATACGTATGGGTTCGTGATTGGTTACCGGAAAAACAACAGAGTCTAGAGAATAAACATGAATGAACAGAATGGGAAACTTGTCCAGAGCAAGTATTTACTGTATGTGAAATCTGGGAGTGACAAGGTAATAACAAAATGTATAAAAGTAATATATGAAGATAAAATGAAATGTATGACAAATAATATTTGATAGGTATATAAAATTAGGTGATTTTATAAGGTATCGGATAATAAAACGAGTAATACTGGGGTCAAACGAAATATGTATCCGAGGGTATTACATAACTAATCAAGTAATAGACTTGAACAGAGCTGGTGGGGAGACGGATAGTTACATTTCTGGATTAGGAAATCCTATTGGTGAAGGAAAAGTCTCTGCGTAGGGAGGCGGGGTTTTTGCGTAAAAGGTCGAAACCTGCTATGTACAAACGCACGAACGGGAGCGACTACAACCGGCAAGTTGAATGAGAAAAATTAAATGAAAAACACTGCTAATGTTAGCATGTTACGCTAACATTTGATCTGCATCTCACGATGGCAGCTCTGGTTACTTTATTTTTTCATGAGACATAGCCTTTGCAACGGCGCCACCAAAGTTTATCCAGTTATACTGTTTTGTTTTTCCTCCGTTTATTATACATCCAAGAAGGTAATGATTAGAGAAGAAAATGCTTTTTTTACATTTATATATCGTTTCCCCAGTAGGTTTTCCTGACCCAAAACCCCGAGTTCCCACTGGGGGTCCCCCATTATCGTAGGATATAGATATATATATATATATATTTCTGAAACTATTTATTTGCGACGGGAACGAGTGTCATTTTCGAATAGAGCGTAATTTTTTCAATAAGGAAAAGTAGTTTTTTTCCTAGGTTACATTGCCCTGTAATACAGTAAAATAATACCCACAGGACAACGTTTTTCATATGAAAAACAGCTTTTCCTACAGTAAATATTGTGCTCTCAATGAATTTGACCGATACTTCTACTGCAAATGAGTCGTTCTACTGATATGGACTCCCCCTTTCCTGACCGAGACAGGGGGGAATCCGGGACTTTGGGGTTGCGAAAACGGGACAAAACGAGAATATTTAACACTTTAGATTTTTGAAAGGCCACAGAACTTAACATATCTACCTAACCTAACCTATTGTCAATTCTTTTTAGTGAGGCAGATTTGCACCGACTCTCAGAGGTGCCCTTTTAGCTCGGAAAAGTTTCCTGCTCGCTGATTGGTTAGACGAAAATTCTAACCAATCAGATAGCAGGAAACTTTTCCGAGCTAAAAGGGCATCGCTGCGAGTCAGTGCAAATACGCCTCATTAAAAAAGAATTGAGTTTAGTAGTTCCCAGGTCACAAACCTAGCCCCAGGGAGCAAACCACCAGGATCCCCCTTCCCAGGTCCCAGACCTAGCCTGGGGATAAGCCCCCCGGACCCCCTCTTCCCAGGTCAATAACTAAAAGTAAATCACAAATAAATCCGTACCAGAATTGCATTTAGGACACTTTAAACTTTGAGAGATAACACAATGAGCTTTTAAAAAATTATTCACTACACCAGGAGTACTATGATATTCATCATGAATCTCACCGTGAAACTTGACAATAGCATCGAAATAGCCATAATGGCAGCCATTGCACTTTGTTACATTGGGCTTCATAACGCTCACCCAACACGGATCACAGCTACTAAGGAACTGAGAAGTTGTCCTAAGAAAGCGGGGTGTGTTATAGAACTGTCTACGTTACGCTCGAGCATACATACATGCCCAAATATGGTAAACTTCGTCGTATGGTATGGGAAGGAAAGAGATGGTGCTACTTACAAATGAACGAACTGGAGTAATTCCATTGGTAGAAAGTGGAAGGTTGGCTTGTGCGCAGGAAGTATAAAATCGTTATCGCGCAACAAGCTATGCACAAACAGGAAAGATACGTCTGAATTATAAAATGTAAACAAATGAGTGAAATAAATACATTACAGTATATCAGGGGAACAGGATCTCAATATTTTGGGCAATTTTTTGTGGATTTATTATGCATCCCAGAGAATAATGTATAGAGAAGAAAAGATTAGTTTTTCCATTATTTATCGATAAGCCAGTAAATTTTTCCCACCCAAAACCCCTGGTACCCCCAAGGTGGCCACCATTATCATAGAATATATTAGGGCATATCTTATTAACTATTTATTTGCGACGGAAATAAAGGCCATTTATAAAAAGAAACGGTAGTTTTTATATATGTATAACTCCATTTCTTTATTAATAAAGTTTTTCTTGTGTTTTTCTATAATGATAGAGGTGAAGGACCCTTTAAAGGTTTAAACCCCACTCATGAATGGCAGAGGTAAGGGACAGTGACATGCCCTATCAAGCAGGACAATGCCTTATAGACTGGCCGTGTTACATATCAGTGCCCAAGCCCCCTCTCCACCCAAGCTAGGACCAATGTGGGCTAGGCAATGGCTGCTGATGACTCTGCATAGAGACCTATAGGCTCCCCCATACCCCCCATCCTTAGCTCACAAGGATGGTAAGGTTACAGTGACCAAAGGAACTAACGAGTTTGAGCAGGACTCTAAGCTCAGTGTGGCAATCAACAGGCAAGGATGCTACCACCAGGCCACCACAACCATTACAATTAGGTTGTTAGGTTAGGTGGGTGTATCCCCCCCCTCATATATACATACATACTTACATACATGTATACACACATACACTGACAATGTTAACCACCCAGTAGGAACTCATGATTTTGGTTGGGGAAAATATACTGGGGAATTGATATACAGTACAGTAATGATAAAACAAACCTTTTCTTCTCTATACATTACTTTCTGTGACGCGTAATAAATCCATGGAAAATTGGACAAATCAGTTACATCCTATATAACATGGATATTTTTCATTTGTTTGTTGACATTCAGTGAAGCGGTAGTATTCGCTCCCGTTTGTTCGTATGTATATACTGTACTTGGTGCGTACTAACAATTTTAATCTTTCTGCGCATTTACTCCTGTCGATATGTATGTGCATACCTTTGTTGCGTGTTAACCTGTTTAGACCTTTCGCGCATGAACCTCTCCCCCCACTTTCTTTTGACCAATAGGCTTACTCATGTTCTTATGGGCCCTCTCCCATCCTACTTTTACTAATACGATCGGAAATACTTTTTTACTTGTGACATTCAAGTCTTCTACGGGACTCAGCCCTTCTAATAATAAAATGTATGTATTCGTTGATGCAATACCCACGGGTGTACATCTGATTTTTTCAAGTTTAAGCCAGTTACCCCATCCTGTTTCAATTGTTTTCTCCCTTATTACAACATTTCAATGTAATCCTGATTTCCCGGTTTATTTATTTATTTATTTAATTTACATTTTTCAATATTTAACTTAGCCGGTGATTATAATAGCTGCAACTCTGTTGCCCGACAGACAACTCTAAGGTAAAAACTCGCCAGCGATCGCTACACAGGTTGCGGGTGTGCCCAACAGCGCCATCTGTCGTCCAGATACCCAGTGCTCAATGTAAACAAAGACTCAATTTTCTCTCTGTCGTGCTATCGACAAGACGTACTTACTCGCTGTTGCTAAACTGGAGTTTTTTCACAACTAATTGGTGAAGTACATTATTCTAGTTTTGAGCTTTCGCTGTGCAGGGTTTCTCTTCACACAAATCCTTGAACTCTTTTTGATAACGAATTCTTTGTTGATGACTTTTTGATAGTTTTTTGAATTCCCCTTTGACCAATTCAAAATGGCTGACCCTTCACAAGTCCCAAAATTTAGGAAGTGCAATGCTAGGGACTGTTCAAGGCGTCTTCCGAAGGCTTCTATCGACCCTCACACTGTTTGTTCCAATTGTCGGGATAAAACCTGTCAATTGGAAGATCGGTGTGAGGAGTGCGTTGGGCTTTCGGAATTCGATTTTATCGAATTCCAAAAATATACACGTAGGCTAGAGAGAGATAGAGTTAGGAGAAGTTCCTCTCGTTCTATTGATATTTCCTCTCCTCATGCCCCACAACCTATTCCTTCCCCTGTAGTGGTTGCTCCTAATCCCCCTCCTGGCACTCAGGAACCTTCGATGGCTGATATGATGCGTGCCATCCAATCTCTGGGTGAGAGAGTTGAGTCCCTTGCTAGTGACCGTAATCAGCTCATGGCGGATGTGAAGGAGCTGAAGTGCAAAAGTGCAGTGGGAAGTGATAAAGTGCCGAGTGTTGTGGATAGTGTTGCGCTTGAGGGTTCGTCTGTTCGTGCCTGTCGTCCTCCTAGTCCGGGACCTCTTGCAAGCTCCCAAGTCCAGGGGAGAAGCAATGTCGTACGACAAATGGATTCGAGAGGCTTTAATCAGCGAACAGACGTTCCCTCCGTGGTATCGGGCGTATCTACCCAAGATCGCCCCTGCCTAACTAAGACGAGAGAGCCCATTTATACCTCGTCTTCGGAAGGTGTTTCTCGCAAGAAACCCTGGACCAAGGTCTCACGACCGTTAAAGCGCAAGTCGGTCCCTTCCGCACAAGTCCAACGGCCCAGTTGTAGCCACTGGGTCAGTTCGGACTCGCTGCCGTCATCCGATGCCTGCTCACCGCCTAAGAGAGGCAAAGCGGTACCGCTTCAGACAGTTACACCGTCTGTCGCCGCACCTGCTCCTGTAGACCCTAAGTGGTCTCTACTGCAAGACATGCAGTCTAAACTAACGTCTCTTATGCAGAACTTTCGTGCGGAGAAGGTTGCTGCCGCACCAGCTAGTACAGCTCCTTGCCTACAACCGCCCACACGATCGGTTGTGCGTCCTGTGGACGCTGAGGTAACCTTCTCACGCACACCAGTCGAGAGAGTTCCGCCACCCATGCGTTCCAGTGTGATCTGCCAGCCGCATGTTGACGTTCAGCGACGCACGGAGGTCTCCGTTGACGTTCGTGAGGTTCAACAACCGTCAGAGTTGTTTTGTTTTGACGCGGTGCGTCAACCTCCGCAACCCAGTGTGGTTGCCACTGCTCACCCACATCAGTCCAGACAGTCTGGAGTAGACGCTGTGCGTCCCCGCGCTGCTATGGTTGTTGCCAGCTCACAGACTGGGCAGCAGTTCCATGACGTTGCGTCCGGCTTAGTCACGCATGCACCCGTGCGACCGGACTCAGCTAACCAGCCGTTACCCACTCCGTTGCCGTTCCTTCATCAGTTATCGGATGAGGGACTTTCTGATGATGATGTTGCTGCACACGTAGATGAACCGCATTCAGAACTGGACGAGCCTAAGTCTACGCAACCCTCTTTGGACTTTAGGAAAGTTTTGGCCCTTTTCAAAGAGATGTTTCCGGACCAGTTTGTTTCTGTGGCTCCGCGTTCTCCTCCGTCAGAGTTTGTGTTAGGCATGCCGTCAACCACTCCTGCCTTTACTAGACTCGTCCTCGCACGCTCGTCCAAGAGAGCTTTGCGGGTGATAGGAGAATGGCTGCAGTCCAAGAAGAGTTTAGGGAAGACAGCTTTTACGTTTCCCCCTGCTAGACTCTCTTCTAGATCGAGCGTCTGGTATGCCACGGGAGAAGTTCTCGGCTTGGGAGTTCCTGCCTCTGCCCAGGGCGACTTCTCAAGTCTTGTAGACTCTCCCCGCCGCCTTGCCACGAGACGCTCAAAGATATGTTGGTCATCTTCGGACCTGGACCACCTTTTGAAAGGTATCTTTAGAGCCTTCGAAGTTTTTAACTTCTTAGACTGGTGTCTAGGAGCTCTAAGCAGAAAGATCTCTCCGACAGAGAAGGAGACTTCCTTGCTCATTATGTCCTGCATGGACAAGGCCGTACGTGATGGGTCTAATGAGCTTGCTGCATCATTTGTGTCCGGAGTCCTTAAGAAGCGTGAAAACCTATGCTCATTCCTTTCAGCTGGAGTTACACCATGCCAGAGATCCGAACTTCTGTTTGCTCCTCTTTCCAAGTGCCTTTTTCCAGAAGACCTGATTAAGGAAATTGCCGCTTCTTTGATACAGAAGGACACTCACGATCTTGTTGCGTCCTCAGCTCGCAAAGCCACCCCTTTGCCTACCTTGTCAGCTAGACCAAGGATGGACACTCCAGCGTCTCGTTTTATTCCGCCGTTTCGTGGCAGAGCCTCCAGCAGAGGAGGTGCTCGTGCCGAAGGGAAACGAGGAAAGAAGAAAGGAACCAAGTCCTTTAAGGGCAGAGTCTGACTGCCAGCTTCTTCAGACAGCAGTGGGAGCCAGACTCAAGAACTTCTGGCAGACCTGGGAAAAGAGAGGCGCAGATGCACAATCTGTGAAGTTGCTCAGAGAGGGGTACAAGATCCCGTTTGTACGGAAACCCCCTCTAGCAACGTCTCCCATCGATCTCTCTCCCAGGTACAGAGAGGAAGACAAGAGACGAGCCTTGAAACAGGAAGTGTCTCTTTTACTAGAGAAGGGAGCGGTGGTCAAAGTCTCGGACCATCAAACCCTGGGATTCTACAACCGCCTCTTCTTGGTGTCAAAGAAGACAGGAGGGTGGAGGCCGGTGCTAGACGTCAGTGCTCTGAATGTCTTTGTCACAAAGCAGACGTTCTCCATGGAGACCACAAAGTCGGTTCTAGCAGCGGTCAAAAGGGAAGACTGGATGGTCTCTTTAGACCTAAGGGACGCCTACTTCCACGTCCCCATCCACCCGGACTCCCAACCTTTTCTGAGATTCGTTTTCGAAAAGGTTGTCTACCAGTTTCAAGCCCTGTGCTTTGGCCTAAGCACAGCTCCTCTTGTGTTTACGAGGCTGATGAGGAATGTAGCCAAATTCCTTCATTTAGCGGACATCCGAGCCTCCCTCTATTTGGACGACTGGCTTCTCAGAGCTTCTTCCAGTCGTCGGTGTCTGAAGGATCTAAAGTGGACTCTAGATCTGACCAAGGAATTGGGTCTCCTTGTCAATATGGAAAAGTCACAAGTGGTCCCATCCCAAACTATTGTGTATTTAGGGATGGAGATTCACAGTCTAGCTTTTCGGGCTTTTCCGTCGGCCCCCAGAACAAGCCAAGCCCAGTTATGCATCCAGAACATGCTGAAGAAGGAATGATGTTCAGTCAGGAAGTGGATGAGTCTGATAGGGACGCTATCATCCCTGGAACAGTTTGTGTCATTAGGAAGACTACACCTCCGTCCTCTTCAATATCACCTAGCATTTCACTGGAAAAAGGACAAGACGCTGAAGCGGTCTCGATCCCCATTTCCGAGAAGATGAAGTCTTGCCTGACGTGGTGGAAGGACAGCATCAGCCTCAGAGAGGGTCTGCCCCTGGCTGTTCAGACTCCCAACCACGTTCTCTTCTCGGACGCATCGGACGTAGGCTGGGGCGCGACATTAGACGGTCGGGAATGTTCGGGAATATGGAACTCGAGTCAAAGGACAATGCATATCAACTGCAAGGAGCTACTGGCAGTACATCTGGCCTTGAAAAGCTTCAGGTCTTTCCTTCAAGGCAAAGTGGTGGAGGTGAACTCGGACAACACCACTGCTTTGGCGTACATCTCCAAGCAAGGAGGGACCCACTCACTGACGTTGTACGAGATCGCAAGGGACCTGCTCATCTGGTCAAAAGGTCAAAACATATCGCTAGTAACGAGGTTCATCCAAGGCAACTTGAATGTCATGGCAGATTGTCTCAGTCGGAAGGGGCAAGTAATTCCAACAGAATGGACCCTCCACAAGGATGTATGCAAGAGACTTTGGGCCACTTGGGGCCAACCAACCATAGATCTCTTTGCAACCTCGATGACCAAGAGGCTCCCAATATATTGCTCTCCAATCCCGGACCCAGCAGCAATTCATATAGATGCCTTTCTCCTAGATTGGTCACATCTAGATCTTTACGCATTCCCACCGTTCAAGATTGTCAACAAGGTACTGCAGAAGTTCGCCTCTCACGAAGGGACAAGGTTGACGCTAGTTGCTCCCCTCTGGCCCGCGAGAGAATGGTTCACCGAGGTACTTCGATGGCTAGTAGACGTTCCCAAAACTCTTCCTCTAAGGGTGGACCTTCTACGTCAGCCACACGTAAAGAAGGTACACCAAAGCCTCCACGCTCTCCGTCTGACTGCCTTCAGACTATCGAAAGACTCTCGAGAGCTAGAGGCTTTTCGAAGGAGGCAGCCAGGGCGATTACTAGAGCAAGGAGAACATCCACCCTTAGAGTCTACCAATCGAAGTGGGAAGTCTTCCGAAACAGGTGCAAGTCAGTATCTGTATCCTCGACCAGTACCTCTGTAACTCAAATAGCTGACTTCCTCTTATACCTGAGGAAAGAACGATCACTTTCAGCTCCCACTATCAAGGGTTACAGAAGCATGTTGGCATCAGTCTTCCGTCACAGAGGCTTAGATCTTTCCAACAATAAAGATCTACAGGACCTCCTTAAGTCTTTTGTGACCACGAAGGAGCGTCGTTTGGAATTTAGACGTGGTACTAAGATTCCTCATGTCAGACAGGTTCGAGCCGCTACAATCAGCCTCCCTGAAAGATCTCACCTTAAAGACTCTTTTCCTGGTATGCTTAGCCACAGCTAAAAGAGTCAGTGAGATTCATGCCTTCAGCAAGAACATCGGATTTTCGTCAGAAAAGGCTACATGTTCACTACAACTTGGTTTTCTAGCCAAAAACGAGCTGCCTTCTCGACCTTGGCCGAAATCGTTCGATATTCCCAGCTTATCGAATATGGTAGGCAATGAACTAGAAAGAGTCTTATGCCCTGTGAGAGCTCTTAAGTTCTATTTAAAACGAACTAAACCTTTACGAGGCCTTTCTGAAGCTTTATGGTGTTCAGTTAAGAAACCATCTTTGCCTATGTCAAAGAATGCTTTATCCTATTTTATCAGACTGTTAATACGAGAAGCTCATTCCCATCTGAGTGAGGAAGACCAAGCATTGCTGAAGGTAAGGACACACGAAGTTAGAGCTGTCGCAACTTCCGTGGCCTTTAAACAAAATAGATCTCTGCGAAGTATAATGGACGCAACCTATTGGAGAAGCAAGTCAGTGTTCGCGTCTTTTTATCTTAAGGATGTCCAGTCTCTTTACGAGGACTGCTACACACTGGGACCATTCGTAGCAGCGAGTGCAGTAGTGGGTGAGGGCTCAACCACTACAATTCCCTAATTCCATAACCTTTTAATCTTTCTCTTGAAATGTTTTTATTGTTGTTTTTTTTGGGTTGTCCGGAAGGCTAAGAAGCCTTTCGCATCCTGGTTGATTTGGCGGGTGGTCAAAGTCATTTCTTGAGAGCGCCTAGATTAGGGGTTTTGATGAGGTCCTGTTGTATGGGTTGCAACCCTTGATACTTCAGATCCTAGGGGTCGATTAGCATCCTAAGAGGATCGCGAGGCTCCGTAAGGAAGACGTACTTAAAAAGGCAGAGTAATTGTTCAAGTCGACTTCCTTACCAGGTACCTATTTATTTTGTTTTTGTTATTTTGATAACTTCTAAAATGAAATAAAAACTCTTAGCTCATAATAATGTAAACATATATTGCTGGTCTCTACCCACCCCCCTGGGTGTGAATCAGCTATTATAATCACCGGCTAAGTTAAATATTGAAAAATGTTATTTTGATAATAAAATAAATTTTTGAATATACTTACCCGGTGATTATAAATTAAAGGACCCTCCCTTCCTCCCCAATAGAGACGCAGTGGAACGAGGAGAAAATTGAGTCTTTGTTTACATTGAGCACTGGGTATCTGGACGACGGATGGCGCTGTTGGGCACACCTGCAACCTGTGTAGCGATCGCTGGCGAGTTTTTACCTTAGAGTTGTCTGTCGGGCAACAGAGTTGCAGCTATTATAATCACCGGGTAAGTATATTCAAAAATTTATTTTATTATCAAAATAACATTTTGTTGCAGCGTAGATACAAACTCTCCGCTATTTATAGGGGTATACTTTTGGCGTAGCCGAACGACGAGCCATGATAATTTTAGTGAGGGATAACTACCCCATCTGCTAGTTAGCGAGTGAGGGGTGGGGTAGACTGGCTACCCCGCTCACTCACACCTCTCGGCTGAGTAAACACTTTACATTTTGGCTCGGTAGAGGATGGGCATGCTGCCGTTCTCTCCCGCAAAGACTCCTTGATTTGTTTTGTGTTATTTTTTTTTTCTTCTTTTTCTCTTGTGTGTGTTTTCATTTATCTTTTACACACACACACACACACACACATATATATATATATATATATATATATATATATATATATATATATATATATATGTATATATATATATATATATATATATATATATGCATGTATATATGTATGAATGGAAATATACATTTATGTTGTTACAGTAGACACTTTTAACTTTAATTTCTGTTATCAACGTGTCTGACGGCCTCCGCCATAAGGGAGTTGTCATTGTGTTGATACCAGTCCCCCACCTTGCCGCCCTACCCTACGCTGATGTTCGGCAGGTTCCCAACACTCCCATGTGTTTGTTTCATTACAGTACTGAGTTGAAGTGTATAACAGTTCAGCTCCCTTTCGAGGAATTATCTTACAAGGAAGGTGATTTATTCCCCGAATAGTTCATTTGTTCCGTAACCGAAATACAAACCACGCTATTTACATTGGGTTTACCTTTTAGCTAGCTTAAATGGCAAGCCATTAGAATTTAACGAGGGTGTATTACCCCCGCGCTAGTTAGCGGGGGGGTAGGGGAGTGGTAGCTAGCTACCCCTCCCCCCCTAACACACCGGTGAAGCTCACTTTCACTTTTGGCTCGGACTGGGACAGACGTCTCTGTCTTTGTCCTCGCTTGGCAGCCATTGGTTTTGTTTTGTCTTTACTTAATCACTTACTTTTCTTTTACTCAATATGTATGTAAACATTTTTTCATGTTTGTATATATATTTGAGTATAGAAATCAGTAAGTTTCCTTTTCAGAGTTGTGTGTGTAGTGTACGATATCTCCGTGGAGCCCTCGGCAGTTTAGGCCACCACTGTGTAATTTTATGGGTTGCGATCGAGTTTGACTTCGGTCTTTCTCTCTCTCTCTTGAGGTCGTTCACCCTTTTACTACGTTACTACGCTTTCGTAGCTTCCTTCCCGTGTGGGGGAGTTGCTACGCCGTACGTTTTGTCTCAATTAGTTTATGATTCTAATTGTATTTGTTAATTTTTCAGCTTTGTAGAATGATTCCCTTCGGGGTTTTCGTTCTTTCTTAGTGTTCATTCATTTTAATTACATAATTACATAGTTACATAATTATAATTGTTATAATTCTGTTTTGGTTACAGCTCTCCTTACGTGAGTGTAAGTGGTTGTGAGGGCACGTGCCTGTTGTGTAATTCTTGTTTTCCTTTCCCTCGGGATTCCTCTTCGGAGCCTTCCCGGGGGAATGAATGTGTACTAATGATTTTTGTTTTATTTTTTTACAGTTACCGATCTAGTTTGTTTCTGAAATATGGTAACGGTGTGAGCTGTCTTGTTGAGGCGTGGGGATTCGGCTGTTGCTGCCTACCCTTTGGATTTTCGTCAGGGGCGTGTCTCCTTCTACTGGAAGTACTCCCGTGACGATTGACAGCTCTCAGTTCATTTTAGAACTCTCAGGAGGCTCGCCTCCTTGGGTGGGTAACTTTCCTTCCGAGGGAAGTTTTTCCTATCCAGGCTTGAGTTTTTCCCCTTTTGGGGGGTTCTTCTCTTGGTATTTTTTCGTGCGACTATGCTCTTGGTGCTGAGCGGTCGCACCCGCAGTTTCGCTCAAGGGGCTGGGCAACTGCAGGAGCCCCTCTTCGGAGGATTGCTCCTTTTAGGTCACTGGCTGACTAGTCTCTTCTACGAAGTGTTTCTCTTTCGTTCGCGAGAGAGTACACTCATAGAGACTCCTCTTTGGAGGATTCTTTTGCTGCTGTTGCTGTTGGCCTCCTTCGCCGTAAGGCTCACCGTCCGCCTCGTCGTAAGGGCCTCCCAGCTCCCTATTAGGGTGCTAAGAGGCGCCTTTTTGAATCTCCGTATGCAGCCTACATCTCCTTCTTCTTGATCTTCCGCCCCTGGTGCAGATGGACAGCAGTCTTCCCGACGGACAACGGTCTTCCGACGGACATCAGTCTCCCGGCGGACAGACAACGGTCTTCCGATGAACATCAGTCTCCCGACGGACAACGATCCCTTCGGGGCAAAGGGTTGCCTCCCACGGGGGTTCTTCCCTTGCGTGTCAGGGTTCCCCTGCGCGCCCTTGAGCTGTGTTCTCTCCTGCTCAGTGTTAGCGCACAGGCGCTCTCCTGCTCCTGCTCAGTGTTAGCGCATAAGCGCTCTCTTGCTCATCAGCGCTCTCCTGTTCGCCAGCTCTCTCCTGTTCGTCAGCGCTCTCCTGTTCGTCAGCACTCTCATGATGATCATATCTGCTGTTCCTGTTGGTTCCTGTTACGCGCCCTGTGCGCCCACGTTCGCCCTCGCGATCTAGAACTTCGGTTCAGGTCTGGGAAAGGTCTCTTCTTCTACGCGCAGGCTTCCACGCGTTGCCTTCTGCTCGCCAGCGATCACCAGCTCGCCAGCGACCTTAGACGCGTCAATGTTCTCCTGCTCGTCAGCGATCTCCTACGCGTCAACGATCGCCATCGATCTGCCACGCGTGTCAGTTCCCTTAAACACCATCAGTAGCGATCTAGCGCTCGCCTGCTCTGGACCACGATCTCCGGTAGCTAAGTCTTGCCGTAGATCTTCCTCCTTCTGTACGCCAGCTTTCTTCAATCGCCAGCGCACATCTGCGTGCCCTTCTTTGCCACGCACCAATGGGCGCCAACGGTTTTCGGACCGTCTAGGATCGCATAATTAACAGCTTGCTTCAGCGCTCACCTTCCTGATGCTCCTGCGCGCCTTCTGTTAGCGCGATGCGCGCTAACCATCACTAGTCTCTCTCGCGTTGGCAACCGCCTACGCGCCCGCGCGATTCTTCACCTGCGCGCTAGCGTTTTGTTAACGCGCCACCGCTCGCAAACGCGCCATCGCTTGCCGACGCGCCATCGCTTGCCGACGCGCCATCGCTTGCCGACGCGCCATCGCTTGCCGACGCACCATCGCTTGCCGACGCGCCATCGCTTGCCAACGCGCCTCCACTCTCCTACGGGCTATCGCTCGCCAGAACGCGCCATCGCCCGCCTACGCGTCATCGGTCTCCCGACCGCCTGCGCTCACCTGCGCGCCCACGTGCCTGCATGCCTACGCTCATGCGCGACCGCGCACATGCTCTCCAATGTTCGCCCGCGCGCGAACCAACGGTATTTCATCGCGCGGACGGACGGTGTGCCGTCGCCCGGACAGACGGGTTGCCGTCGCCCGGACGGACGGGGCGGCGTCGCCCGGACGGACGGGGCGGCGTCGCCCGGACGGACGGGGCGGCGTCGCCCGGACGGACGGGGCCCCGTCGCCCGGACGGACGGGGCCCCGTCGCCCGGACGGACGGGGCCCCGTCGCCCGGACGGACGGGGCCCCGTCGCCCGGACGGACGGGGCCCCGTCGCCCGGACGGACGGGGCCCCGTCGCCCGGACGGACGCGGTCCCGTCGGCCGGACGGTTACGACCCGACGTTTTGTTCAAGGAAGCTACAAGAAGGTCATGGGTACTTTCCTCCTCTCGGGCTCAAGCACCTTGGCGTTTCGTCGTCAAGTATCGAACTTGCGGGCAAGCTCGATGTTGGACCATCTGGACGCAATGACCGAGGGCCTCCTTTCGGGTGTCTCATCCGTGGATGTCGACAACTTCAGACACCCTTCCATCCTTGAGAAGAGTTTGTTTTTGACCAAGGACAGAGACATAGACAGCGGCTGTGCGGAGGAAGTCGACTTCCGTTTTTCACTCCTCCAAGGCGCTTTCTTCCAGACTCTGCAGGGCTCCAGCGCCTCTTTCTTTCAGCCACGTTGGCCTAAGTTATCGGACCGGCTTCGACAACTGAGACAAGGTGTCCAATTGCAGTTCCCTCCTGTCAGGAACAGATGGCACGGGAGGCTCTCCCGGGGGGGGGCATAGTCGTAGAGGGAGTGGCAGAGTTCATGAACTCTAGGATTGGCCCCCCCCCCCTTTGCAGGTTTCACGCTGGGAGGATGCCTAAGGTTACTCATCCGGATGACAGCTTCCCGATGCCCATTCCTGCACGATCTCTGTGATCAGCCAGGATATCGTGCCTGCCGTCTCTGTCAGCTAATTCAGTGTCTCTGAACCTCTATGCCATAGGGTCGGCAAGAGTTTGCCCGTTTGGGCAGAATGATCCATACCTTAAGAGAAGGTCCTCCATAGGATCATCGACGGCTTCACCCCCGGCTTCTTCAGTCGATCCTTTCTTGTAAGGAAGTATCTGAGACGGGAGTTCTGTAGTCGACCTCTGAGCCCTGATCAAGTTTGTCGAACAAACTTCGTCCAGCGTGGAACAGCAGAATCGATCAGACTGGTAACGAGGTGACAGGACTCCTTAGGCCCTGGATCGGAAAGATAGGTACTTTCAGCTTCCATACCATCCATCTTCCAGGAAGCTCGTGGAATTCAGCCTAGACTACAGGTATTCCTGCTTAGGATGCAGTGTGGCGATCCCGCCGTGGCATCGCAGGTTTTTTTCCCCAGAGAACTCTCCCTGCTTTCCTCATGGCCGCTCAGGGGCAGGCTTCCGCCTCCTTCGCCTTTTGGAGGTCTGGTCAACTCCGGTAGGCTCAGGTTCGACCTTCTTCAGCTCCGGGACAAGCTTCCGGATGCTTACCATGAGTGGGGGTTCATGGTATTTTGCTAGGAGCCTTCTCTTCTTCTGCCTCAACATCTGGAGTATCTAGCCATGATATTGAGTCAACGGCCTTACCACGTTGGAAACCCCGCTTCTCGTCCGTCCAGCGAGGTTAAGCAACATCGGTTCTGGTCGGTACTTGGAGGGGTGAACGCCTGAGGACGCCAGATTCTGTTGCCACCTTCTCCGAGCCTTCCCTTCAGTTGACTGTGGCAAGGCTGAGGAGAATCGCAGTACCTGTTCTCAGTTAAGCAGAGCTTTCAGCCCTACCTTGGAACATTTCCTAGTTCTCTTTTCCTCATTGACTCGTCTATAGTTCCGAGCGGTCGCCTCAGGATAAGTTCCATATGGGGCGGCCCAAGTTCCGGTGGTTTCAAAGCAACGATTAACCGGACGTTGTGGCCCCCATGGGACCAGCGGAACGATTAGACCTGCAATGGGTGTTGACCTATGGAACCTCTTGATGGGAGTGGATATTCTCGTCCTTTCCCCACATTGTTTATGCTGTTCTCGGACTCGTCAAAGAAAGGGGGGGGTGTCATGTTCTGGTCCAGCCCTATGGTCAGGACCTGAAGGATACCTCTCCATCATTCAGGCAGGCTTAGGGGCCGTAGTCTGGCCCCTCTACAGATCCTACAGCTCCTGCCGAGTCGCTCCGTGAGCGTCGACTTCATGGTTCTGGCGTGTTCTAACCAGTAGGGGACGCAATTTCACACCTTCGCATCTTGCAGTAAAGATACCGAGATGATTTGAGATACTCTCAATAACACCATCGGCTCTCTCATTCCGGGCAGAGGAATGTTCTCTCCGACTATCCCAGCAGAGCCTCGTAGAGAGAGTGTACCTGGGGGTCTTTGGCCTTGAGTAACCAGCAAGTCCTGGTCTGGGGGACCTGATCGCGACAGCTTGGAACCTCAAGCTTCCGCTGTTCTTCCCCTCAGTCTCAGATCCCGAGACTCTGGCAAGATGCATTCCGGTGGTGATGGGACAACATCGACGCCTGGGTCTTCCCTCCTTTGTTGTCTGTTGAGAATGGGTCTCAACAAGACCAGGTTGTCTGTCAACCTTTCAATGGCCCTGAGAGCTCCAGTGGGACTATGCGCAGAACGGTTTCCGGACCCTCTGCTTCCCCTGACGGAACTCCCAGGAGAGCTTCTCCCACGGCTCAGGCTACTCAAACAACCACACTGCAACATCTTTCACGAGCCGGGGCGTCGCTTCGTCTTCATGCCTGGAGACACTACGCCTCCTCCTCAAGAAGAGACAACCCGCTACAGTCGCGGGACGGAGGTCGCGTCATCTGCGATAGTCATCTGCAGGGGTCTTCCAGGCGAAGTGGAGAGTCTTCGGTGGTTGGTGTCGTGGGAGATATACCTCTTCCCTTGAGGCCTTTTCTCCAGCAATAACGATCTTATTGCCTTTCGGCGGGAGGAAACTCCTTTCCGCTCTCGGCAATGAAGCCTGTCGCTTAGCCTTTCCCTGACCTTCAGGCTTAAAGGAATAACTTTTTCCTTCCTGCTGGACCTTTCCTCGCTCATGCGAAGCTGCGAACGTCCCTGCCCTAGTCGGAGTGAGACCTCCAACTTGGAGCATGACTCGGACTTTTTAGTCCCTTAAGAGATCTTCTCAAGACCCTTTACGTCAGGCCTCTGATCACATTCCGTCTTGGGGCTCCTGCTCACTCTGGCCTCGGCCAGTGCGTAAGCAATCTTCTTGGTCTCGTACGACTCCGCCCTTTCTAAGGAATGGGGGAAGGCAACATTCAGGTTCGCTCCTGAGTTGTTGGCTAGACTCAGAATCTTGGGGTCCCGGCCCTTCGGTCCAATTCCTTCAAGATTTCGAGTCACCATTCTGTATCTGATATCCCAAAACCTTCTCCTTCTTGCCAGTAAAGGAATCGAGAGGTTAGCTTTGGGAACAGCTGCAGTTTGTCCTCAGTTGCAGCTGGTTTGGGAGCACAAGAAGGACACAGGGGAGAGTCACCAGTATACCTCTTCAGCTCGGACTCAAGGACATTCATCTCGTCCTGACTCCAGACCCTCCCCCGTCACGTCGCCCTACAGCACGATGTCGGATACATCGCAACGTCCCTTGCCTTCGAGTAATACTACTCTGTGACGCAAGTGCTAAAAGCTGGAGTCTGGAAGCGTCTAATGACCTTCGCAGCCTGCTTCCTTTAGGGCGTGACCCACAGGAGTTTCGATACGTTTTCTATCGCTCTGTGGTGGCTACACAACAGCTGGTCTAACCTCAGGCTCCTTTTTGGACAGGTATCAGAAGGTTGAGGCCATTGTTATCAGGTTTTAGTCTGCATGAACGAAAGAAGTATGTCTGGCCCTTACTTCTTTCTTCATCATCCCCTCTACTGGGAAGCAGCATCCTGGTCTCTTCATAGCTGACCTCGAACCTCTGCAGGTAAACCATGCTTCCTTGTGTTCCGAGTATTGAGTCAATACTGTCGCGTCCCCCATACCCTAACGAGGTGGTATTGGGAACGTCCTAACCCAGAGTTCATTCTGGAACTCCAGGTCAACTGCCTAGAATGGGTCACACTTCTTCCTTCACACACAAGCTTATGTAGGCCACACGATTCCTTGCGGAGCAAGGAACTTGCGAGGTGCAGGGACTCCTTTTCTCGAGTGCGACTCACTCGGATTTTGAGTCCCCGGGTAAAGCCAAAGCCAGTATGGCTGGGGACTTTCCACCCTACCTAAGGGGTAAGTTACCCCATGTAAATAGCGTGGTTTGTATTTCGGTTACGGAACAAATGACAAATTCGAAGATAATTTGTATTTTTCCTAACCATACAAACCTTAGCTATTTACACATATTTGCCCGCCAGCCCTGTCCCCAAAGACAAGTCCTACCTCTAAGTGAAAGTGAGCTTCACCGGTGTGTGAGAGGGGGGGGGGGGGAGCTAGCTACCACTCCCCTACCCCCCGCTAACTAGCACGGGGGTAATACACCCTCGTTAAATTCTAATGGCTCACCATTTCAGCTACGCTAAAAGGTAAACCCAATGTAAATAGCTAAGGTTTGTATTGTTAGGAAAAATACAAATTATTTTCGAATTTGTCATGTTGTGCAGAGGAGCATGTATTGTAATTGATCACAACTTTTATTTTCTTTTTCTACAGATAGCAGCAACGTAGAACACTAGGCCGATGGCTATGGCCTCCCTGTTCATTATCCTGCGCTTCTTGTGGTACCTCGTGAGCTGCCCACGTTAGGAGGTAGCAATCGTTATCGACCCTCAACACTCTTGTTCGCGAGAGATGGAGATTATTACGTCTACGCTTTTTTCCCATAGAGCTGGGAGAAAGCTTGTCTTAAGGCGATGTCCTCCTTTGGGAGGACTTCTCTCTCGTTTGCGAGAGATATTATTACGCCAACGATTTTTTCCCCTAGAGCTGGGAGAAAGCTTGCCATAGGCGATGTCCTCCTTCGGGAGGACTTCTCTTTCGTTCGCGAGAGAGAGATTATTACGCTTACGCTTTTTCCCATAGAGCTAGGAGAAAGCTTGTCTTAGGCGATGTCCTCCTTCGGGAGGACTTCTCTCTTGTTCGCGAGAGAGATATTATTACGCCTACGATTATTTCCCCTAGAGCTGGGAGAAAGCTTGTTTTAGGTGATGTCCTCCTTCGGGATATTATTACGCCTATGCTTTTTTCCCATAGACCTGGGAGAAAGCTTGTCTCAGGCGATGTCCTCTTTCGGGAGGACTTCTCCCTCGTTCGCGAGGTTTCTCATTGCGCTGACCCTTCGAGGTCTCATAATACAGGTATTAGTTACGCTGAACACTTGGGCTCTCGTAACTTTAGTTACGCTGAACCCTTGCGCTCTCGTAACTTTAGTCAGTCTGACACTTCGGTGTTTCGTGACAGGGAAACTTTTGTTTCTCATTGCACTGACCCTTCGAGGTCTCATAATATTAGTTACGCTGAACACTTGGGGTCTCGTAACTTTAGTTACGCTGAATCCTTGGGCTCTCGTAACTTTAGTCACTCTGACACTTCGGTGTTTTGTGACAGGGAAACTTCGGTTTCTCGTTGCGCTGACCCTGCACGATAAATTGGCTCGCACAGCAAATTGATGCCATGACCAATTTGGTGCGCACGACCAAATTAGCGCGCACGACCAACCTTATGCGCGCAACCAACACTATGCGCGTGAAGAACTAAGTGTGCTAGCACGACCAAGTTGGCGCGCACGACTGATTTGGTGCGCACGACTGATTTGGTGTGCCCGACCCGTCTGGCGCTCACGACCGGTCTGGCGCGCACGACCAACCTAATGCGCGTGAACAACTAGGCGTGTGCGCACGACCAATTTGGCGCGCATGACAAAGTTGCCGCGCACAATGATTTGGCGGGCACGACCAACATTATGCACGCAACCAACACTTCTCGCGTGAACAACTAGGCGTGCGAGCACGACTAATTTGGTGCGCACGACCGGAGTGACGCGCACGACCAGATTGGCGTGCACGACCGTATTGGCGTGCACGACCGTATTGGGGCGCACGACCAGTTTGGCGCGCACGACCGTATTGGGACGCACGACCGGTTTGGCGCGCACGACTGGATTGGCGCGCATGACCGGATTGGTGCGCACGACCGGATTGGTGCGCACGACCGGATTGGCGCGCACGACCGTATTGGCGTGCACGACCGTATTGGGGCGCACGACCAGTTTGGCTCGCACGACCGTATTGGGGCGCACGACCGGTTTGGCGCGCACGACAGTATTGGCGTGCACGTCTGTATTGGGGCGCACGACCGGTCTGGCGCGCACGACCGGATTGGCGCGCACGACCGTATTGGCGTGCACGACCGTATTGGGGCGCACGACCAGTTTGGCTCGCACTACCGTATTGGGGCGCACGACCGGTTTGGCGCGCACGACTGGATTGGCGCGCACGACTGGATTGGCGCGCATGACCGGATTGGTGCGCACGACCGGATTGGTGCGCACGACCGGTTTGTTGGATATTCTACTCGACAATTACTGATTTTTTGCTGATTTACTATGGTGATGTACAATACTTTGGTTTTGACTCACGTTTGTATGATTTTGCTTTTGGATATTCTTGGATTACATTTGTATTCAGAATTTTTGACCCTTGCTTGTTGTTTTCTCTCAAAAAATTTTCAAAATGGCCACCCCCCCCCATAACTTTTAGGATGTGTGTGAGTGGGTGTAATACCCGAATGGCTAAGGCCTCTCTTGATCCCCATTCGCTCTCCGTTAAATGCAGAGGTAAAGAATGTGAGTTGGGTGGTCGGTGCGATGAGTGCATTCTTTTATCTGAGAATGAATGGCTTGAATTTAATCAATATAGGCGTAAACTTCAAAGAGATAGATTGAGACAAAATTTTTCTCGTTCTTCAAAAGACTTTTCCCGTGTCACTGAACCTAATCCTTCCCCTGTAGTGGTTGATTCTGATCCCGCTATTGTAACTGCTAATGAGCCTACGCTTAAAGACATGGTGGCGATTCAAACGCTGGGCGCTAAGGTTGAATCGCTTGCGGCGGACAGGATGCAGCTTATGTCCGATGTAAAGCTGTTAAAGGGTGAAAGTGCTAGAAGTGTAGTGAAGCAATTTAGTGCTGTTGAGGGTGCGCTTGCTTGGGTCTGTCCTTCTCCTAGTCTTAGACCTCTTCCAAGCTCCCCAACCCCTGGGAAAAGGAATGTCGACTGGCAAAAGGAGACGAGAGGCTTTAGCTCACTAGCAGACGTCCCCTCAAATTTACCTGTTGACGTTTCACAGGACGTTCACCCTCACCATAGGAAAGGTGAGGTTAAGTTGTCTTCGTTGTCTTCGGATGACGCAGTACCTAAAAGAGGCTGGTGTCAAGCTTCCAGACCTCTCAAGAGGACCTTTGATAAGGCCAACCAGCGTCCTACTAGCACAGCGCAAGCTCCTGGTTGTAGCTATTGGAGCAGTCCAGAGTGGTTTCCATCTTACGTTGAGAGCTCTCCTGCTAAACGTCCTGCCAGGACGTCGGACTCTGCCAAGAATCTTTTGCTTGCTGATCAGTTGTCAGAACCAGGCATGACCTTGGTTCATGCTCCCCCGCAGCCGTCAGACTGGTTATCACCATCTGGACGCTCTATGAGCGGTGAGGAGAGCGATGTGGCGATAAACGTGACGTCCCCGATATCGCAACGAGTGGATCCGAACTTGAACATGCTACAAGAGATGCAACAAAGGCTCTCTTCATTCATGCAGAGTTACCAAGGCCCAGACAGTAAGAGAGTAGCAGTCCTGGATCCTGAACGTCAGGAAGCTTCTCTTCTGGACGCCAGGCGGCGTAAGACTGTCAGTCAAGAGGCTCTGGATGACGAACGTCTTTTCGTTTCTCCTTTGAAATGTCGTGACACTGTTCCTCATAAGGAAAGTGAACATAATCTTGTTCTCAAACGTCAGGCAACTCATCGTGGCGACAAGCGTCAAGCAGCCAGATGTGACATTGAATGTCAAGCTCGAGACAACGAGCGGTCTTCTCAACGCGACATGGAACGTCCTCTAGGACGTGTTTCTGAACGACCACCTAATCGTGACGTTAAGTGAGCAGTTTTTCGTGATGTTGAGCGTCCTTCTATATGAGTCGCCGAGCGCCCTTCTAGTCATAGCTAGAAGGACGCTCAACATCACGAAAAACTGCACACTTAACGTCACGTTTGGGTGGTCGTTCAAGAACACGTCCTAGAGGACATTCCAAGGACGTGATCTTGAGCGATCAACAAAGAACGATGTCGAGTGTCCAGCCAGACGTAACGTCGAGCGTTTTATAGATCGAGGCGCCGAACGTCCTTCTAAGCGTAAAGGTGATCGATATTCAGGACGTGAGCTTGAGCGTCCAGCAAAACATGACGTCGAGCGTCCTGCTAAACAAGACGTTGAACGTCCTACAAAACAGGACGTTGAACGTCCTACAAAACAGGACGTCGAACGACCTACAAAACAGGACGTCGAACGACCTACAAAACAGGACGTCGAACGACCTACAAAACAGGACGTCGAACGTCCTACAAAACAGGACGTCGAACGTCCTACAAAACAGGACGTCGAACGTCCTACAAAACAGGACGTCGAACGTCCTACAAAACAGGACGTCGAACGTCCTACAAAACAGGACGTCGAACGTCCTACAAAACAGGACGTCGAACGTCCTACGAAACAGGACGTCGAACGTCCTACAAAACAGGACGTCAACTGTCCTACAAGACGCGATATCGAACGTCCTCCAGGACGCGTCGTCGAGCGGCAAACAGCCAGGCAGGACGTTGAGCGTCAAGCGGTACACGGCGCTGAGCGCCAGTCAGGACGCGACGTCAAGCGTTTTTCAGAAAGTGACACCGAGCGACCAACATTTTCACGTGTTGCTGGTAGTCAAGAAGTGATACTCGATTATGAGGATGACCACGCACTTCACGATGACACTGGTTTTATCAGATGTCATGATCAGGAACACATTAGTTCCGATCACTTTGATCACGAGCGTTTGGCCGAGCGTCAAGCGTTAGATCTACTAGGTGACAGTCGTGATGATCCAGGTTCTGTTGCTGTCAGAAGTCAGGAACTTCATGAGATGGACCCTGAACTCAATGTTATTGCTCCCATTGGGGCTTTGCCAAAAGAGGACATTGATGATCACCTTTCTCCTGTTGAGCTGTTTGAGGAGGTATCAGAAGATGAAGACTAACTTATTTCGTCCTGCAGTAGATCTGAAAAAACTCATGAAGGTTTTTAATGAGGAATTTCCAGAATCTTTTGTACCCGTTGCCCCACGTTCTCCACCTTCAGAATTCACTCTTGGGAAGGCGTCGAGGAAGTCTCGGTTTACCAAGATGGTCTTGTCACGGTCTTCTAAGAGGACTCTAAGACTGGTGGGAGACTGGTTGGAGTCCAAAAAAGACCAAGGAAAAGCGGCCTTCACGTTTCCTCCAGTTAGACTAGCATCTAGGTCTAATATCTGGTACGAGACAGGAGAAGTTCTCAGCTTGGGAGTACCTGCCTCTGCCCAGGGAGATTTCTCGAGTCTTGTAAACGCTCCTCGTCGGTCGGCCATGAGGAAGACCAAGACTTTCTGGTCTACCTCGGGAGTTGGATCATCTGCTCAAATGCGTCTTTAGAGCCTTCGAGGTTTTTAATTTCCTTGATTGGACTCTAGGAGCCTTGGGCAAGAAAGTTTCTGCTTTTAAAGAAGGTGATACTTCTATCTTAGTCCACTTAATGTCCTGTATGGATAAGGCATTGCGGGACGGATCTAATGAGTTGGCGGCACTCTTTTCAGCAGGAATTCTTCAGAAAAGGGCTCAGATGTGTTCATTTCTGTCGCTGGGGGTTACTCCCTTTCAGAAATCGGAGTTATTATATGCTCCTCTGTCTTCCTCGCTGTTTCCACAAGAACTCATAAGGGAAATCTCGTCCGCATTAACGCAAAAGGCCACACAAAATCTGGTCTCTAAGACGGCTAGAAAGGTCCTACCAACTTCTTTTTCCAGCCGCAAATATAAGGAAGAAACAACTTTTCGTAAGTTCTCTCAGCCCTTTCGAGGGAGGTCTTCCAGCAGGGGTAGCTCCAGGCCCGATGGAAAAAGAGCTAAGAGGAGAGGCTTCAGAACAGGGCGAAGCAGAGTCTGACTGCTTTCGCCTTCAGGCAGTAGGAACCAGACTACTCAACTTCTGGCGAGTGTGGGAGAAGAGGGGAGCAGACCTTTGGTCAGTACATCTTCTGAAGGAGGGTTACAAAATCCCCTTTATAAGGAAACCTCCTTTGGTTTTAGCGCCAGTGGATCTCTCTCCCAGATACAGAGAGGAGGCAAAGAGGCAAGCGTTACAACTTCAAGTGTCTCTATTGTTGGAGAAGGGGGCCATAAAAAGGGTGCGGGAGTTACATTCTCCAGGCTTTTACACCCGCCTGTTCCTGGTACCCAAGAACTCAGGGGATGGCGTCCAGTCCTTGACGTAAGTGCATTAAACAAGTTTGTCCAGAAGACGAAGTTCTCGATGGAGACTTCGAAGTCAGTTCTTGCAGCAGTAAGAACAGGCGACTGGATGGTCTCACTAGATCTCCAGGGCACTTATTTTCACATCCCAATTCATCCGAGCTTCATGCATTATCTAAGGTTCGTATTCAAGGGGGAAGTTTTTCAATTTCGAGCCCTATGTTTCGGCCTCAGCACCGCCCTCAAAAATTTACGAAACTTATGCTCAATGTAGCAAGAATTCTCCACTCAAGAGGCATCAGAGCCTCCCTGTATCTTGACGATTGGCTTCTCAGAGCTCACTCATTCGATCACCGCCTGAAGGATCTCCAGACAACTTTGAGTCTAATGAAAGAATTGGGTCTTCTTGTCAACAAGGAAAAGTCTCTCCTGATACCATCACAAGAGATTCTTTGTTTGGGGATGGTGATTCGGAGTCGGGTTTATCGTGCTTTTCCGTCTCCATTAAGGACGGAACAAGCCAGTTTGAAACTCCAATTTTTTCTAAGGAAGAGGAAGTGGATGAATATGTTGGGAACCCTCTCCTCGCTGGAACAGTTTGTCTCTCTAGGAAGACTGAACCTTCGTCCTCTCCAATTCCACCTCAATCACCATTGGGACAAGGAGAAGGACCTAGAGACAATGTGCATTCCAATTACGGAATCCATCAAATGCTGCCTTCAGTAGTGGAAGGAGTCGGACAAGTTCCAAGAAGGTTACCACTTAGAACAAAAGAACCCAGACCTTGTGTTATGTTCCGACGCCTCGGACTCGGGGTGGGGAGCAACACTGGGTAAGTTGGAAGTTTCGGGGTTGTGATCAGAGACTCAGAAGGACTTCCATATCAACCAGAAAGAATTGTGGGCAGTCCTGTTGGCCCTCAGAAGTTTCGAAGGGTCAGTTCTTAACAAAGTGGTGCAGGTCAATGCCGACAACACCACAGCATTGGCTTACATTGCCAAGCAAGGAGGAACTCACTCGATATCCCTTTACGAAACTGCGAGAAATCTCCTTTTATGGGCAAAGGAAAGGAATGTGGTCCTGATTACAAGGTTCATTCAAGGGGAGAAGAACGTAATGGCAGACAGCCTCAGCAGAAGAGGTCAGATTCTGTCCACAGAGTGGACGCTCCATCAACACGTCTGCAAGAGTCTGTGGCGACTTTGGGGTTGGCCATGCATAGACCTTTTCGTGACCTCAAAAATAAAGAGGCTAGAGACGTATTGCTCCCCAGTGCCAGATCTAGAAGCAGTCCACATAGATGCTTTGCTGTTGGATTGGATCAATCTAGACACATACACTTTTCCACCATTCAAGATCCTTTACAAAGTGGTACAAAAGTTTGTGTCACACGAAGGGACTATAATGACTCTAGTGGCCCCCTTTTCGCCCTCAAGGGAATGGTTTACAGAGGTACTGGAATGGATGGTAGACACTCCAAGAAGCCTTCCATTAAGAGTAGATTTACTCCACCCCACTTGGAAAGGTACCATCTAAGTCTCCAAAATCTTCATCTGGCTGCCTTCAGACTATCGAAAAACTCACAAGAGCTAGAATTTTTTCGAAGGAGGCAGCTAAAGCTATTGCAAGAGCAAGAAGGACTTCAACCATCAGGGTCTATCAGTCCAAGTGGGAGGTTTTTAGAGAATGGTGTAGAGTCAACAATGTTTCCTCATCCAGGATATTTCTCCCTTCAGTTGACTTTAATAAACTCATGAGTTTTTTCTGAAGAGTTTCCATTTTATTTTGTACCTGCTGCTCCTCGTCCCGCCTTCAGAATTTTTTGCTAAGGAAGGCGTCGAAGAAGGAGTCTCTGTTTTCTAAGACAGTGCTGGTAGGGCAGTGCAATAGCACGTCCTCAGTGCAGCATAAAGAACCTAACTGCAGATGTTGGTGCAGCAGCACGTTCAGCTGGAACAGCAGGAAGTGCATTACTGTAGTGCTTTTGTGAGAGAAGGCAGTGTTCCTTTTTTGCTGTGTGCGTCGACAGGATGTCAGAAGTTGGCAAAGGTTTAGTTCAGACTGATACGGATCTTGTTCCTGAGTCTGGTGTTACGGTACATGCACCGCCGCTTCCGCCAGACTGGTTTCCGTATGCTGAAAATGCGGAGCGTTAAGTAAGCGATGAGGAAGGCAAGTTCGCGATCGAAGTTTCTACACTGGTGTCACCTAATGTTGATCCTAATTGGTCTATGCTGCTAGACATGAAGCAGCGGCTATCATCTTTTATGCAGTCTTATCAGCCTGCTCTTAGCAGAGCGATGGTTCGTCATGATTCTTATCAGGACGCGTTGTCGCACAGGCGGCCTACCAGCAAACGCAATGTTGAACAGCGTGATAAGGCTTCTATATCCCATCGAGTGTCTGCTTCTCTTGATACCAGATGTCAAGCGGCCAAGCGTGACATCGAGTGTCAACCTTCCAAGCGCGGCGACGATCGCCAGGCAGCTAAGCGTGACGTCGGGCGTCAAGCTGAACGTGACGTCGGGCGTCAAGCTGAACGTGACGTCGGGCGTCAAGCTGAACGTGATGTCGGGCGTCAAGCTGAACGTGACGTCGGGCGTCAAGCTGAACGTGACGTCGGGCGTCAAGCTGAACGTGATGTCGGGCGTCAAGCTGAACGTGACGTCGGGCGTCAAGCTGAACGTGACGTCGGGCGTCAAGCTGAACGTGACGTCGGGCGTCAAGCTGAACGTGACGTTGGGCGTCAAGCTGAACATGACGTCGAGCAACAAGCTCGTGACGTTGAACGTCAAACAAACCGTGACGTTCAACGTCAGTCACATACTGTTCGAGCTACGTCCAGAGGACAAAGTTCTCTATGGAGACTCCGAAGACTATGGTTGCAGCAGTAAGGAAGGTCCACTGGATGGTCTCTTTAGATTTCCGTGATGCTTACTTCTACTTCCTCATCCATCCGAACTTCAAGCTACTGGAAGGTTCGTGTATAGGAGGAAGTTGTCCAGTTTTGGGCTCTTTGTTTCGGTCTAAGCACCACCCATCAAATAGAGGGTGCGTCTGTTAGGACCTGTCGTTTTTCTTATCCTTAGACCTCTTCCAAGGAATGTCGATTTTGAAACTTCTTCCAGCTCCCTTTTCCCTGGGAGAAGAAATGTCGAACGATAAGGAAACGAGAGGCTTTAGCTCCCGAGACGTCGCCTGCTCGAGCATACCTTTTGACGCCTCCCAGGTCTCTCACCTTCATCATAGGAAAGGTGGGGTGAAAGTTGTTTTTCGTCGTCTTCAGATGACACAGCGCCCAGACGAGGCTGGCATCAACTTCCAGACCTCTGGAGAGGAAGGTGGACATGGTCAATCAGCGTCCTATCTCGACACCGCAAGCTTCTGGTTGTAGTCTTTGGAACAATCCTGAGCGTTTTTTCTTTCTACCGAAGAAAACTCTCCTACCAAACATCCTTTTAGGATGTCGGCAACTGTCAAATAACGTCCAACTCTCTCAGTTGTAGGACAGTTGTCTGAGTCTAGCATGGCTTCGGTTCATGTTCCTTCTCCACCATCAAACTGGTTATCGTCTTCTGGACGCGCTGCATGTTTTTAAACGGTGTAGGAAGAGAGCTTGTGGTACGCTCCGGTACCACAACAGTTTGACCCTATTTTTATTACACTACTAGATTTGCAACAGAAGCTCTCTTCGCTTGTTCTAGTTTATCGGCCTGCATACAACAAGAGAGTTTGCAGACCTGGACCCTGAGTGTCAGGTAACTTCACACCTGGACACCAAGCGTAGTGAGGCTACTAGTCGAGATGTTCTTGATGACCAACGTCTTTACAACTCCCTAGTTAAATGTCGTATTTTAGCTATTTTTTAACCCAAGGAGTCAAACAAACAGACGTGACGTTGTACGTCCACCTAACAGGACGTCGAGCTTCCAGCGGAACAGGACGTCCTGTAGGACGTGACGTCGAGCGTCTATCCAGACGCGACGTTAATCATCAAGCACAACGCGACCCCGAGCGTCAAATAGCTTGTGTCATGGACTTGCACATGTTCCCAGCATTCAAAGTGCTGTACAAGGTGTTACAAAATTTCGTGTCTCCCGAGGGAACCAGGTTGACTTTAGTAGCTCCCTTCTGGCCGTCAAGAGGTTGGTTCACAGAGGTACTGGAATGGATAGTGGACGTTCCAAGAAGCCTGCCATTGAGAATAGATCTTCTGAAACAACCTCACTTGGCAAGAAAACATCTAAACCTCCAAGGTCTACGTCTGACTGCCTTCAGTCTATCGAAAAACTCGCAAGATCTAGAGGATTTTCAAAGGATTCAGCTAAGGCTATTGCTAGAACAAGGAGGACTTTTACCATCAAGGTTTTCCAGTCCAAGTGGGAGGTTTTTAGAGAGTGGCGTAGAGCTAAATCCATTTCTTCATTCAGTACCTCTGTAACACAAATTGCCAATTTCTTCTTAGACCTTAGAAGAAAGCACATTTGTTCCATAACCGAAATACAAACCACGCTATTTACATGGGGTATTACTTTCGGCGTAGCTGAAATGACGAGCCATTAGATTTTTAACGAGGGTGTACTACCCCCTCGCTTGTTAGCGAGGGGATAGGGGAGGGGTAGCTAGGTACCCCTCCCCCCTCACACACCGTTAAACTGATTCACTACACTTTTGGCTCGGGTGACGGTCAGATGCGTCTACCTCACCCTCGCTTTTTGACAGCCTTAATCTTTTTTGCTTTTTCTTTCAGAGTGTGTTCGGAAGTTGGCCTCTACCTCTATCATGCGGAAATGCCCTGGCTTACCCGACCGCCCTTGTGGGACGTTCATGTCGGCGGTCGAGACAGACCCTCACACCTTGTGTCGTTACTGCAGAGGTCAACGGTGTGATAGAGAAAATGTTTGTAGTGAGTACAGGGAGTGGTCTACCTTCCAGTGGGAGAGGTTTTCCCAGCGACGGAAGAAGAAGTTTAAGCGGGATCTTTCTCCTTCAAGGGTTGCCTTGAAGAAGGAAAGTTCCAAGGACTCTTCTTCCGCTGCCCAAACCTCCTCCGAAGCTCCCACTCGATCGGTCTCTTGTGAGAGGCCGGCGAGTGGTAGCGTGTGCCATTCTATTGTTGACCAACCTCGGGGATCGGGAGAGGGAGTTGCCTCCCATAGCGAGGCAACTCCTCCTCCTCCACCGGGGGAGGATTTTGATAACTTTGTTATTAATGATGATTTATTGCAGCTCACGCGCCCCTTCGTCTGCGTGCTCACGCGCCCCTTCGTCTGCCTGCTCACGCGCCCCTTCGTCTGCGTGCTCACGCATCCCCTCGCTTGTGCGCCGACGCGCTCCCACGTCTTCCTCTCCGCGCGGGCGAACGTTTGCGCGTGAGAGCGCGGGCGAACGTTCGCACGTGAGAGCGCGGGCGAACGTTCGCACGTGAGAGCGCGTGAGAGCGCGGGCGAACGTTCGCGCGTGAGAGCGCGGGCGAACGCTCGCCCGCGCGCGATCCCGCGATTTGTCCATCTTGCGAGCGCCAGTGCAACCCCATACGCGATTCTCGACGGGTTTCGCAGCGCGAGCAGCCGAGCGAGTCTCCAGGAGTGCCCACAACCAGGTCATCATCTTCACGATCCCCCCCCCTGCAAGCGCAGGATAGCGCGCTCGCAGGAGGAGGGGAAGTCTTCAGAGAGGTCTAGGCAACTTTCTTCTTCTTCTTTTCAGACAGGCCCTGTGGTGTCTACTCCTAAGGATTGCCCGATCCCCTTCCCTCCAGTGGGAGTCTCTGACACTGCTTCCGTCAGTTGTCAACCTTGGTTTGGGTCCCTTATCAGAGCTGTCGTTCAGGCTGTTAAGCCCGCCTTCGCTGATTTGGGCCTCAAACCACTGAAGAGGAAGAGAGGAGTGGAGTTCGTGGTGACTTCTCCTAGGGTCAAACTGGCTCCCAAGAAGCCCGTAAGGAAGGCTCCTTCCCCCCCTCAGACATTCTCTCCTTCTCCTGTGGACGAAGCTTTTCCGTCCTCAGGAGAATCTATCGAGGTGAGGCCTTCCCCCACCGCACCAATGGGAGAGACCCCACTTCGAGTAGGAGAATCGTCGCTTACTGGGGGGGAGAAGAGTCCTCAGGCTTCATTGCTGGAGTCCTGCATCCCTCCTAGAAGGGAACCGAAGGACTCTTAAGACCATCCCGAAGTCGTCTTCAAGGATTCGATCACAGCCAGCGAGACCCCAGGAGAACGTCCACGTGTCCCCCCAAGTAGAGCAGCTGGGGGCAGGAGACTTTGCTGCCAACTCACCAGGAGGAGAGCAGCATGATTCACAGCACGCCTTCTGGCAGGTCCTGACTTTGATGAGGCATCTCAACAAGTTCAAGGACCCTGAGACCGCCCCTCGTGAAGGCAAGGATGCGGTCCTGGACCAAGTCTACGGCACTCAAATCCAGGAAAAGAACCTATCACTCTAGTCT
>NC_090764.1:29396963-29409463 GCF_036898095.1 Palaemon carinicauda
ATTTATGTACGATCGTGTGACACACGGTTGGTACAATGCCATAAGTTTTGGTTTGCCATGCTCTGTTGATTTTTCGTTGTATAAGAAAATCCCAAACTTGGCGACCGCCATCAACTAAAGTCTCATTTACCAACAGGATACTAATACCAATCAACCCTCATCATTTTTCCACCATCCATACTAAAATCACTTTCTCTATCTTCCTCCTTTCCTTCTTATCTCCTTATTTTACTGCAGGTTACGTTAATCTCCTTTTCCTATAATTGCAGGTACTTTCAAGCTCTCTCATCAGCTCTGCGATTTTTTTCTGTCTCCAATTAGAACAGCAACATCTACAAACATCTAACAAACATTTTCCCATCTTGTGACTTTGCACCTACATCTACATCTACTAGGATGTAATTCACTCTGGTCTCAGACCCACTTTGACAATAAATTAGTCAATCTATTGTCTATATTGTTTATCAAACACTTTATCTTCATCATAAAAGATTTATATTGCTATCAACAACATATTATCTGTACCAAATACTCCAAGCATTATACCCATTGCCTCTATAGATTATAACTTTCTAACTTCTCACACAACTTTAATAATAAACACTTTATTTGCATATCCTCCTCCTTTATCTTGGACCACACTGCTCTTCTCCTGCTAGTCCCTCTGTTACTGTCTTACCTTTTCAATTCAAATCCTTCCATGCACCAATCCTGGTATCATAACAAACATTTATATAATTCTTACAGTCACCTATATCGTCTTTACTTTTACACACACACAAAAAAAAGATTCTCACTCATTATTTTTAGACTTTCTCTCAACCAAACATCTTCTGAAACCGTTAATGTATTTAATAACAATATTACGATCATTAAGCAGCCTCTTATTTGTAATCTCATCAAAACATGAATTCTTTCATTTCTGAAACTTTCGAATTGCCTTTCTCACATCCTTAACAGTTACTGTCATAAGGATACTCTTCCCTACAATAACCCTTTCAATCTTGCATCACTCAGTTTTGCTTATTTCTAGCCTCCAAATCAAATTTAATAAATCTTCAAAGTACTGTATTCCCATTCAGTAGTGTATATATATATATATATATATATATATATATATATATATATATATATATATATATATATATATATATATGTATTGCTCTCTCATTGATCACAGACCCATGGGATAATTGTTTTTATGATAATCACATACGTCATGTATATATATATATATATATATATATATATATATATATATATATATATATATTGATTTATATATACACGATATACTGTATACATATATATATATATATATATATATATATGTATATATATATTTATATATATATATAATGTATCTATATATGTATATATATATATACATATATATACAATAGTGTATATATAAATAAATCAATATCTATATATACATATATATATGAATGTGTATATATATATATACATATATATATATATATATTTATATATATATATTATATATCTATGTATATATATATATGCATATATATATATATATATATATATATATATATATATATATATATATATATATAAGCATAATTTGGAGAGCACGAGACTGTATCCTTTGGGTGTAAATGTACGTCCAACGCCACTGGAATAGGAATCGAGTCCCAGATGAATCCTTTGAACCTTTTTTTTTTTTCGTTTTCCTTTAACGCAGCAGTTTCCTAGAGAAAGATTTTCCCCATCACACGTCAATAAGGGCGTCTTTTGCTGACTTTTCTCCAAGAAATAAATTTCCTCACAAGAAGTAATTTTCTTCTTTTTTTTCATTACACCTTCCAAGCCTAGGGTTATTCTAGTGAGGGATAAAACGATTTTTTTTTCCGAACGAAATGTTAATTAAAGTGAAGAGCGTGAATACATGGAACGTTTCCTTTTTTTATACCCTGCAATACATCCACGAAATTTCGAATCGAATGGCACATTTAATCTAGAGCTTTATAAGGCAATAGTTCTGATTGGTAACGTCTCTGCCTGGTGTTTGCCAAGCGGGGGTTCGAGTCCCGCTCAGACTCGTTAGTGCCATTAGTGTCTGCAACCTTACCATCCTTGTGAGCTAAGGTGGGGGGGGGGAGAGCCTATGGGTCTATCTGCTGAGTCGTCAGCAGCCATTGCTTTACCCTCCCTGAGTGGAGAGGAGGCTTGGGTGCTGACCATATGATATATGGTCAGTGTGTAGGGCATTGTCGTGCTTGCTAGGGCAATGTCACTGTCCCTTGCCTCTGGTATTCATGAGCGACCTTTAAACCTTTAAAAGGAATTGAATTACCATGAGATCTCCAGACTATTGCAGTCTTTATAAATAGGATAAGAAATGAGGACGTTTCAAAGGCACAACCGGATCTAACAACCTACTTTTCAATTCTGTCAACCGGGTACTTCAGCTAATTATCTCTCGTATTCAATGTGTCAACTTGCCTCTCATCTATTTCATCATACCTACTTTTCAATTATGTCAACCAGGTAATTCAATTTCATTTAAGCTAATTACCTCTCATCTTTTTCTTCATTGGGGAAACATGGTGCTTTCCTACCTCTATCACAAGTCGTCAAATGTTTCCCTTATCATTACAGGTGGGTATTTTACAGCACGCGTATCACACGCTTGTACACTGAAACGGTATTTCTGTATATATATATATATATATATATATATATATATATATATATATATATATATATATTGTGTATATATATACATATATATATGTATATATAGTGTATATATAGTGTATATATATATGTATATATATATATATATATATATATATATATATACATATTGTCATTATCGCTCTCCCATCGCACTGATAACTTATTAATACCTGTATGAACTTGTATCAATCTCTTTGAATTTTCGTGACCTTCTTTCACGGAAACTTATTGTAAAAGCTCGCTGTTTGTGGAAATAAAGTCGGTTACATTCACTTCGCTTATTGGTTAAATATCCAACTAGTGCCTCCTCGCGTTATATATAATTCAAATGTTAAAACTTTAGTTGGTGCTATTTGACTTATCGTCTGCTATTCTCTATCAGAAAATCCTATGTTTACTGCTATTCATCAAAACTGCCAGATCTGAATAAAGATTAACAGTATTTGGCTATTCCGTGAACAAAGAGATGATTTAATTGTTTTACTAGTTTTCCTATAAAAATCACCATTTTCTTAGTGTATATTTCCGTCAACGCATCCACTGGCGTATGAACTGAACAGGCAGATCATTCCATTAATTTCCAGTTAGGAAGAAATTAGACGTATGTAATAAGGAGTAAATAAATATACGAAAAAGAAATTATAAAAATTAAATACTTCTAAAAAAACAAACAAGCACTACTCTACTTCTAAATTCACACATTTGAAACAGCCAAGCATATTATCAGCAGTGATACTAAACAGCGTGGAAAAGAATACACAGAATGGCAAACAAGGAAAAAAAATTCCAATCTCTTTCCTCACCTTATTTGAGATAACTACTAATAAACGCCAGCAACAGGTAAACGTATCTCAAAAATTCTCCAGCGTCTAATTTTCCTTATCATAAACTTAACCCGAGATCGCTACGGTCACCAGCAGGTGTTAAAACGCTTGGCCCCTTAATTTACTTGTGATTTACCAGCCATTCCCTCCTACTATATGTTGGATTTACTTATGAAAATAACATTTTCTTCGCATTTCATAATCCTTGTAGGAAGGCTGAGGGGGGTTTTGAGGATGATTGTAGGGAAAGAGAATTCTTAAGAATAAAAAAGGAGAAATTACCTGTAGTCACAGGCAATGCTAAGCAAAAAATAGGACCAAAAAAATATTCATTGAGTTTTATTTGATATTTCATCAAGGTTAATTCTCATCTGGCGAAAACAATATCAAGATTACATTTAGGCTCGCATGTTTCTTCGAAATTATACTATTAATAGAAGTGAAATACAATTATTATGGATATCAGAATAAGTCTTCTTTACCACCGCTATACCTAAATTGTGGGTCTGTTGTCTGATGCGCCCTATCCAAAACCTTCTATCAAAGGCATCTTCTTCCACCAAACCTCTTCTCTCCATACCATCATACATCTTATCACGCCATTTCATTTTCTCCCTCCCTCTCAATCTAACCGCCTCCCACATATAGATTCCTCTCAAGCCCTTCTCATTCTCTCCTCACGACCCATTCTCAACAGATGCCCACACCATCTCGGTCTTGACACTATTTATCATCTCTGTAACTTTACTCGCCTGCCATTCTTCTTATTTCAAGATTTTCCAATCTTTCAACATTCTTATCTCTGTTCTCTCAAGCTTTGCTTCCTCTTTTAGCCTTACACCCCAAGTTTCCGATCAATACATTGACCTTATTACATACCACTCCCGTTACCTCCCTCCAATTTCCCAAGGCTGCTTTTATCCTATTCCCAACTTCAACCTCACATCCTCCCTACTTAGGATCTATTATGAGCCAGGAGACCAGAAAAAGTAGTAGGGATTGAAGGGCGATTTTCTGTAAATCTCTCACAACACAGTCTACGATGAAGCATTGTCAACTGTTGTGTATTTTTCAAACGCTAATCTCGGCATAAATGAGAAATATCTATGGTTCAACCATCCCAAATCTTAATCATCTGCCCATCCCTCCTCTCAATAACCCTTACTTTCTTTCTATGCCTATCAACACAAATTTTATCTTTGGACAGAGTATCTTAACGCTACCTGCTAGCATTGTTTCGAATATTTTGGTTGCTTCCAGCCTGCCAAAGAATGACCTAGCAAAATGAAATGCTATGGGTGATTTTTCCTCCCAAGTCCAAGTATCAATACGCTGTAATGAAGCTCAGCAATTTGGGATTTTTACTTCTTAGTCCTCTAAACATAAAAAAAAAGATTGAACTAAAGGCATTCCGTCCTAAACATGATACTTCCATTGCCACTCCAATTCCCGATTCGTATCGCCTCTCTCCCCAACAGCTTTAAAGCTGCTCATGAATGGCAGAGGAAAGGGACAGTGACATTGCCCTATCCAGCAGGACAAAGCCCTAGAGACTGACCATATATACATATGATAAGCACCCAAGCCCCTCTCCACCCAAGCTAGGACTAAGGAGGGACAGGCAATGGCTGCTGATGACTCAGCAGATAGGCCTATAGGCTTCCCAAACACCCCCTCCTTAGCTCACTAGGATGGTGAGGTTGCAGCGACCAAAGGAGCTAATGAGTTTTGAGCGGGACTCGAATCTCAGTCTGGCGATCACCAGACAAGAACATTACCAAGAGGCCACCATAACCCTATACAGTTACGAATTTGGTTACTGACCAATTGAATTGACCTATTACCTTCCCATCAAACCTGTATTCTTAGCACCTTCCTCCTTTAGCTATATCAGTATTATGCGTTTCTTTTATACCTTTTACCGGTTACCCATTCGAACAGCATACTTACTTTTTTAATTTCTTCAGCGCTTGTGTGGGATTAGGATCAGGATTATTTGTTCATGATTTTATAGAAAGCATGTGAGATACTTATTTATACATTTTTATATCTACATTCAATGAGCTTAGATTCATATTTCCTTAGAAGAATGTACTATGAATTGATAAGACTTACAGAATTGCGCTTATTTCGCCAACCCAATCTTAACTGTCAACGAACATATTGCAATTATATGAGAATGTGTATGACGTGCACTAAAGCTACCAATATGAAAAAATTCCTTTTCAAGAGAATTAATTAGTTTAATACAATCCTAATTATTTGAAACTACACTAACTATTTTTCTATTTTACTTCAATCCGTAAAAAAACACCAATCGCCACACCCAGATTCTGACAAGAGAACACGAACGAGTTTCTATTCGAACGATGACGACTTAGGCCAAAAAGGCCATCATCTCACCGGTTGATATGGTTATCGGTCCAATCTTTTCAAAATGACGTCTAAATTTTACGTGCCTGAGGATCTGTTGCCTATAAAAGACGCTATTTTAAAGACGCCCTTTTTCAGCGTTCTTCTCTGAATGCATTTTCTCAGGGCCGATGGTCGACATTCTTCAAGAACGGAATGTGGAATCCTAGTGTCTGGAAATCTACCCTCACTGGAATTCCATAGAGCGTGTGAACGTGGAATGTACAGCATGTCTTTGGAGATGGAAACGCCTTTTTTAAGGTAATGTAATCTCTGGGTATGTAATTATGTAATTTTTTGTGCGTGCTTAAAAAAATTGTGGAATTATCTTCCTAATCGGGTGGTTGAATTGGTTAAACTTCAAAACTTAAAACTTGCAGGAAATGTTTTTATGTTGAACAGGCTGCCATAAGCCTTTCTATAGTTTATATATGAAATATATGTTTTGACGTCATTAATGTCCTAGTTGGAAAAGCAAGATGCTATAAGCCCAAGGGCTTCAATAGGGAAAAATGAGGAAAGGAAATAAGGAAATAAATAAATGATGAGAACAAATTAACAATAAATCATTCTAAAAACAGTAACAACGTCAAAACATATATGTCCTATATAAACTATTAACAACGTCAAAAACAGATATGTCATATATAAACTATAAAAAGACTCATATTAGCCTGGTCAACATAAAAACATTTGCTCCAACTTTGAACTTTTGAAGTTCTACTGATTCAACTACCCGATTAGGAAGATCATTCCACAACTTCGTAACAGCTGGAATAAAACCAGATGGCTCAGTCACTCACTGTCCAAAGGAAAAGGCAACTCTTTTGGCTGATGTTTTTGACAGTAAACAGAGTAATGAAAAACTTGAACTTCCTCATTCCTGTTTTCCTGAGGCTAAACTAACTAGTTTAGCTTTTCGATCTCGAGAGATTAAAGCTCTGTTGATGGACCTTGATGCTTATGGAGGTGTAGACCCAAATGGTATTTTTCCTTTGTTTTTTATAAAGACAGCAGATTTCTTAGCTCCAAAGTTATCTGTTATTTTGCGCAAGTTAGCAAGAAGAGGAGCTTTTAGCACTAGTTGGAGAATTGGTAATGTTACTCCTCTATGTAAATGTGTTTGTGGTAGCTCAAGTCCCACTGATTACCGCCCAATTTCCATAACTCCCATATTATCTAAAGTTTTTGAACGTCTTCTGGCAAAACGTCTTAATAGGTTTGCTGAAGGTAATCGTCTACTCCCTAGTTTGCAATTTGGTTTTCGTAAAGGCCTTGGAGCATGTGATGCCCTTCTTACAATCTCCAATGCTGTACAGAAATCCCTTGATTGTGGTCGGGAAGCTCGTATGATTGGCCTTGATTTTAGTGCTGCCTTTGACCGTGTTAATCATGAGGCCCTTGTTTTCAAACTGAAACAGTTGGGAGTGGGTGGGTCGTTTCTTAGCATTATTATTGATTTTTTAAGTAATAGATCTCAAAGAGTTGTTGTTGATGGGCACCATAGTGATTATAGGAATGTGATATCCGGTGTTCCACAGGGTAGTGTTCTTGGCCCATTACTTTTTATACTATATACACATGACATGTGGTTTGGCCTAGAAAACAAGCTTGTTGCATATGCAGATGATGCTACTCTCTTTGCATCGATTCCATCCCCTGAATGTAGATCTAGGGTTGGTGAATCCCTTAATAGAGATTTAGCTAGAATTAGTGCATGGTGCAAATTATGGGGTATGAAGTTGAATCCTAACAAAACTCAAAGTATGATTGTAAGTAGGTCAAGGACGGTGGTTCCTCAACATCCGGATCTTAGTATTGATAATGTTTCTTTAAATATGTATGACTCTTTCAAAATTTTAGGTGTGATTCTCGACAGTAAATTTACTTTTGAGAAACATATAAGGTCTGTGTCTTCAATTTCACAAAAAATAGGCTTATTGAGAAAGTCCTTCAAGATATTTGGTGATCAATCTATTCTGAAGAAGTGTTTTAATTCTTTCATTCTACCTTGTTTTGAGTATTGTTCTCCTGTCTGGTCTTCAGCTGCTGATTCTCATCTTAATTTGTTGGACAGAAACTTACGGTCTATTAAATTTCTTATTCCTGATCTAGATATTAATCTCTGGCACCGTCGTTCAATTAGTTCATTATGCATGTTGCATAAGATTTTTCACAACTCTGACCATCCTTTACATTCAGATCTCCCTGGGCAATTCTATCCTGTTCGTAATACTAGGCAGGCAGTTAATTCTAATAGCCAGGCCTTCTCCATCACGAGGCTCAATACTACGCAGTACTCTAGAAGTTTTATTCCAGCTGTGACCAAGTTGTGGAATGATCTTCCTAATCGGGTGGTTGAATCAGTAGAACTTCAAAAGTTCAAAGTTGGAGCAAATGCTTTTTTGTTGACCAGGCGGACATAGTCTTTTTATAGTTTATTTATGACATATTTGTTTTTGATGTTGTTGATAGTTTATTATATGACATGTCTGTTTTGACGTTGTTTCTTATTTTAGAATGATTTATTGTTAATTTGTTCTCTTCATTTATTTATTTCCTTATTTCCTTTCCTCACTGGGCTATTTTTCCCTGTTGGAGCCCCTGGGCTTATAGCATCTTGCTTTTCCAACTAGGGTTGTAGCTTGGATAGTAATAATAATAATAATAATAATAATAGAGTACTGTGTAGTATTGAGCCTCATGATGGAGAAGGCCTGGCTATTAGTATTAACTGCCTGCCTAGTATTACGTTTATTTATTTCCTTATTTTTTTCCTCACTAGGCTATTTTTCCCTGTTATTGCTCTTGGGGTTATAGAATTTTGCTTTTCCAACTAGGGTAGTAGTAGTAGTAGTAGTAGTAGTAGTAGTAGTAATAATAATAATAATAATAATAATAATAATAATAATAATACCTTTTTATTCTTTGTAGTGGCAAGCAAGTTGGAATGTCAGACATTTATTTTCTTACATAATTTTGAAGGTGATTTTTCGTTGAATTCTATTTCTTTTACGGTTATTTCTTAAGCAAATTTGATGTTAATTTAGTTTCATACGTTTCATAAAAAGTATGATTTTGCCGAATTATTATCATTATTATTATTATTATTACTTGCTAAGCTACAACCCTAGTTGGAAAAGCAGAATGCTATAAACCCAGGGGCCCCTACAGGGAAAATACCTCAATGAGGAAAGGAAACAAGGAAAAATAAAATGTTTTTGCTTTGGTTTTCTAATCCGGTGGGGTTTTAGTGTAAACTAAACCCTTCAAAACTTGAGCTTTCTATTTTTCCATGAGTTCATCATAAGCTACGTGCCCTAATTAAGAGGTAATATTTTACCTCAACTTCCAGGGATGACTTTGTTTTGTGGGTTGAAAAAAAAAAATCTTTTTCAGCACGTCATCTAAATGACTTTTGTTCTTTTTTTTCGCAGTATCTGTGGCAACTTTTTTTTTTTTTTTTTTTTTTTTTTTTTTTGCGGGGTGAAATTACCCGTTTGGGACAGGCATAAACTTTCTTATTACTTGTCAAAGCGATTTTCCTTGTTTAAATACGATATTATGAAGACAGTTTTACGATATACCACGATTTTGTGTTACTTTGCCAAGAGTGAAGCCGATTGGGAAGCAAACACAGGGTTGAGACTTAGTCTAGGGCAACTTAAGGGTACGACAGTATAAGGGAGTGTCTCAGCCCCCCCCCCCCCCCTCCCATAGCTAAGTAGGCAAAAATACGGTTCCTAGGTTAGGTTAGGTGGGGGACCTTAGGTTACGTGATGTTCTTATGTTTTTATACCTTTTGGATGTGATTTTTTCAGTCATAACTAGAAATTTTACCAAGGAGGTGGTCCAAGCAATAGCTCCTGAAGACTCACATCAGCAGCCATTGCCTAGACCTCCTCCTTGGTCCTAGTTGGATGGAGAGGGGGCTTGGGAGCTGATCATATACATACATAGTCAGTATCTAGGGCATTGTCCTGCTTAATAGGGCAATGTCATTGTCCCTTACCTTTAAATATTTAAACAACAAATGGGTCTTAACGTCCGTCTATATACTGTCATATCACGTTTGTCTCCCAATCTGTCAAAATCACCCACAATTTTTCTCCTCAAATTAACAAATATAATATTATGTATTTAATCTCTCCTGCATTTAATCCTCGCACATTGAAAATCCTAATACTTGCCTATTTTATTTACTCTCCATTGTATTGGACCGTAAATCTCATGGTGTTTGTATTTGTTGCATTTTACGTTACAAAGTGTTGAAAATGCACTTGATTTTTGTGCCATCGTCCAACAGAAGTGAAAAGCGTGGTTGCCATTAGATTCAGGAAATAAAATCTCATCCAAGTTTGTTTATATAACACAAAACAACAATATTTATAGTGAGTCAGCAGAATCTTGTGTAAGGATACAGAACACCAATCCGACTCCAATTCTATTGTAGGGATATGCGTATATGTTTGCATCTATATAATATCTCACAACAACAATACTCTTAGTGAATCAGCAAAATAAAATCTTATGTAAGGACACAGAACACCGGCTGTAGTTCTTTAAATTTAGGTGATCAACAAATCAGAAAATTAGAAAACAAATATCTGAAAGATTGATTAATTCAAGAGTTCTCCCTTACACAAATGTTATGGTTTCCTTGTTTTTCCCCTTAGTCTAAATAAAACGGAGAATCAGAAAATTCAAAACCAAAAATTCCGTCATGAAAATTGCAAACAAAAATATGTTTAAAACAAAAATAACAGTAGCTGTTTAATCAACAGGTAGATTTTATACCAGAACCAGATAGAATACGGCTGGTTTCCCAGTTCTTGGTTAAAGTATTGAGGAAGTAAATGTTATAGATTTACTGATATTTTTCATTTATATGTACCTTCTATTTCTTAGCTATTTTTATTCTTTCTCTTTTGCTCACAACAAATAAACAAACTTATCAAAATAAGAGGTGTATCGGTTTCACATTGCTCAGACATGATTTCCACATACTTCAAGCAACAGAAATAGTTATGAGAAACAAGATTTCTGGGTTTCTATAAAGAGAAACTTTTATACCTTCTAGAAACGATTTGAAAAAAGAACCAGAGTTGAAATAAAGATAAACATGAATATATTTTTAAAGCTTAAAGGCATATTGTTCGTATGTTTATTGGTAATTCTACTTTTAAAATAAGAATTATACTTCTGGTAGTAAACAAATAATTACTTATGTAAAGTTATTGCTGGCAAGACAGAAGTATGAATGTGAAATTAAATAAACGCTGACAAAATAATTACATTAAAAATAAAGTAATTACTGGAGATATCCATAATCCCCTAAGAATATTAACTGGAACAGCAACTTCCAGCCTCGGAATTAAAAGACTAATTACCCCCAAATTAGGTAGTAAGTTTACGAGACAATTTGCCGGGAAGCCAAAAGAGCGGTGATACACTGGATCATTTGACGCATAACATGAGGATGAAATTACCTCGTTATCAGTCTGGACAGACTTGCGGGAGTGGTTTAATTAATGGAGCCTTAGGAGAAAAAATGGACGAGTTATTGATCTCTGACCATGATGATTAAACACTTTTGTTGCTCAGAGAAGAAAAGTTTTGGGGAAACAGGAACCATTTGATACAAGAGAGAGAGAGAGAGAGAGAGAGAGAGAGAGAGAGAGAGAGAGAGAGAGAGAGAGAGAGAGAGAGAGAGAGAGAATGGTCATAATTATTACTGCTTGTATATTTTCTTCCTGATATTTTCAATGGATACATAATTCAGGTCTAAAAATACCGTTGTTGCTTGTTTACTGGCATAAAAAACATTGAGATAGCAAACAATATTGACGTCTAATTTTAACAAACCACAAACAAACCTTACAATATGAATCTACATTGTCTGTTAGAGAGTAAGATTATGCCCCAGTGTTTTGCATTCTATGTGAGATCAGTAGAACATAAGCAATCTACTTGGAGGAATTGTTTGTTTCAAAAACACATTCCCGGGGACAGTAAAAATCTCTCACCGATGATGATTAAACATACCACAGTAAGACAAATACAGCACCATAAAACTTCACTTACACTTGAATACAATTTCAAAGTTCTCTCTCTCTCTCTCTCTCTCTCTCTCTCTCTCTCTCTCTCTCTCTCTCTCTCTCTCTCTCTCTCTCTCTCTTTAGGACCTTGTTTTCGGGAACATAAATACGTGTCTCCTTTGAATGGCAAAGGGGTCCCATCAAAGTCGAAGTTAAAGACCTAAAGCGGGATTCTTAAGTGGAAAATAAGAGAAGGGGGATCTTGGCAAATGGTACCAACACGAAGCAAGGACGAGGGTAGATTCAACTCTTCATTCTTCATATCTATTATTCCTACTGTTCCTCTATCACTTCCTCCTCTTTCTTTTGATCATTTGTCTTCCTTTGTTACTGCCATCCTCTACTTCTTTGTATATCTCTCTTATCTCTACATTTCTCTTCCTCGCATTTCGTATCCTCTCCTAATTAAATTTTTATGATAACTTCTTTCCCATTCCTCTTATAGTCATTCTCTTTTAAC
>NC_090764.1:29411963-29421963 GCF_036898095.1 Palaemon carinicauda
TTAAAATCCTTATAAAACGATCATACAATTCTATTGACATTCCCCTCGGAAATGGGACCTTTATTTCTAATGTTTGTCATCTAGTTGAAAGTATTTTTATTTTTCTAAATACAGTTATGGGAAATCATTCAGGATTTGTTATCTGTCCCAGAAATCATTACTGACTTCTTACTGTTTTCTACTTTATGGCAATATACAGTAGTATTAGCCGTTTTTTTTTTTTTATTTGTTGTTAACGATTTAAATCTCATTTTACTCACAGGATAACAAAATTCGTGTTTATTCTTGATTATTATATAATTTTCTTTCTTGTTCATTCATGAACTGTAATACAGTTGTAAGATCATTTTACATCAAATTAAATATTATGGTACAACACATTTTTTATTTGACACGTTTCATTTCTTTGTTCTAAATCAGTTTTCCCATTCTAGTTCTTTGAAACAATGAATCAATATTTGTCCCTTTATCTTTGAAGAAACTTTGCAGTTTATCAGAGGCGCTCTTGAGCTATAGCGTCTACCATCACAGAACAAATGTTTCAGTTTATCATTGAAAACCAAAAAAAAATCATATCATCAGATTCGTCGCCAGACTCTCAAGAGCGACCTACAATAAGCCGAGGAGAGCTCTTCGTAGTGGAACAAACAAAAACACAACTCCGTCCGTAAATAGGAAAATAAGGCTGTTGACTTTTCTGTCGTTGGAGTTCACCAGCCATGAAAGATATCCTGTAACGCAAACAAAAAGCATTCCAGGATTTCAAAGGAAGTCTATATTTTGTTGTTTTGTACAGTAGCCGGGGAGAGGATATGTTTATTTGATGTTTTATTTTTAGTCCTCGTTTTCATCTCCAGCTCTTCACACCTACCGTTCTATCTTACACAAGGTTTATAGTTGAAGAAACTAGCAACATGCGGCAATGCCTTATGATATTAGAACGTGGCATGACCATAGCAAGTTCTGAAATTGTTTTTTATTTAAAATGTGCTCAAGGAAAATATGACTAACAGAAATTCATTATTGGAATATATCAAATTGTTGATATCTATTATTATTATTATTACTTGCTAAGCTATAACCCTAGTTGGAAAAGCAGGGGCTCCGACAGCGTAAATAGCCCAGTGAGAAAAGGAAACCAGGAAAAATAAAATTTTTAAGAAGAGCAACATTAAAATAAATATCCTATATAAGCTATAAAAACTTTAATAAAACAAGAGGAAAAGAAACAAGATAGAACAGCATGCCCGAGTGTACCCTCAAACAAGAGAACTCTAACCCAAGACAGTGGAAGATCATGGTACAGAGGCTATGGTACTATCAAAGAGGACCATGTTGACAGCAAGTTGAACGTAATCAGAAGAGTGCAAAATAATCTTGATGATATTCAAAGTTATATTTCAAATTAACTCCCACCTTATACGCCTGAAGAAGAGAAAGCCTATAAATATTGATCTTACTGTCTCTCCTTGACTAAAGAATAAATGTTATGCATAGAATATAAGGGTGTACTGAACTTTTCGTTATATTACAAGAACTTTCAGAAATACCAGTGGTTAATTTCCTCCGCCAACGAAGTTGGAAGGAGGTTATGTTTTACTCCCAGTTTGCGTGTGTTTGTTTGTTAGTGAACAGTTTCCCAGCCACAATTTTAATCGTACACTAATTAAACTTGCGCGGATTAACTGTTATGTAAAAACTGGAAATTATTAAATTTTGGAAGGTCAAGGTTAAAGGTCAAGGTCACGGTCAAGCAAAATATCCAAATCAAGTAATCAGCCATAAGTTTGGACATCGTTGTCACAGAGACTTCAAACTTGGTTCATTTTTGAGTGTATGCAAATCCACGCCAATTAATACATGTTAAGGTCGAAGGTCTGTCGAGCAAAAGGTTAAGAAATAAGCTGCTGCGGCGGAGGTCTGCACTCTACTGGAATGAGTTGTACTTTTTTTTTTTTATAAATACATTAGACTTTACCCATGTTGCATGTCATTACTGTATAGAGCGGAAAGTAACCATCAAAAAAATTTAACATGATCCCCTCGGAACACACTAAAACTGAAAACAATCGAATGGAACACAGTAAAATTTTCGAAAAAAGAGAAGATAACTACCAAAGAAAAGCTAAGAAAGAATTACAACTAAGAATCTCTCTCTCTCTCTCTCTCTCTCTCTCTCTCTCTCTCTCTCTCTCTCTCTCTCTCTTTATATATATATATATATATATATATACATATATATATTATATATACACACATATATATATACATATATATATATATATATATATATATATATATGAGTGTGTGTGCTTTTGTAAAACATTATAAGTAAAAATAACACATCAAAATCACTCTCTCTCTCTCTCTCTCTCTCTCTCTCTCTCTCTCTCTCTCTCTCTCTCTCTCTCTCTCAAATGTTTTATATAAAAGTGTGTGGTTTTACAGCAGACAAAAAGACGTCTGTGCAAAATCAGGTATAAGATTAGTATAGACGATAAATATATATTTCCTAATTTAAAAATGAAAAAAAAAGGCTGAGCACCCATTTTACAATGTACTGTAATTTTACACCAACCTCTACTCTACAATCCCACAACCTCCAAAAGACTGATTCGGGTTAGTTTTGAAGTTCAAACGTATAAATTTCTTTGGTCACGATCATATTTACACATGTTTACTGTTATTAACCATATGTTTCCATTCATTAACTATTCTTTGCTTTCTTTCGCACCTACAGAAATTCTAATTTTGGGAATCCTTCTGTGCAGGATAATAGAATTTGTATTATTTCAGAGATATACAAGCTCATTAGGGATACCAATCGTGATGTATATGATGGTAATGATAATATTTTTATTTATTGATACTTGCTTGAGGGTACACTTGGGCACACTATTCTATCTTATTTCTTTTCCTCTTGTTTGGTTAAAGTTTTTATAGTTTATATAGGAAATGTCTATTATAATGTTGTAACAGTTCTCAGAATATTTTATTTTTCCTTGTTTCCTTTCCTCACAGGGCTACTTTCCCTGTTGGAGCCCCTGGGCTTATAGCAGCCTGCTTTTCCAAGTAGGGTTGTAGCTTAGCAAGTAATACTATTGATAATAATAATAATAATAATATAATCATAGTAGTACACGTAATAATATTGTACAATAATCACTGTGACCAAGCATATCCAAGCAATCACTATTAGAGATTTCCAGGGCCAAAGAGCTACCATCGATTTCTATTCTAATTCCAAGAACGTCCCATTGGAATTCTGTAGTTTGGAAAAGGTCTCAAAAAGTCTCCGTTATTTTCATGTTCTTTTTATTCCAAAGAAAAACAGAAAATGTTTTCTCTAATAAACATTCTAAGAACATCGAAAGGTTTTGGTTGTGCAAAAGTTTTACATAATCATCTTTGAATATGGACAAGGCTTTTTAGAATATTAGATTAGCAATCAAATTCCTTTATGTCAAAAGTTCTGCAAAATAATGTTCAACTTATCTATTAAAAACTGTTATTGAAAAATTCTTGTGGGTTTAAAACACAAATTATTAATACTTGTTTCAGCAGTTGGTTAAACACTACACAGTATTCTAGAAGTTTTATTCTACCTGTGACCAAATTGTGGAGTGACCTTCCTAATCATGCAGTTGAATCGGTGGAACTTTAGAAGTTCAAGCTTCTTAGCGAATATTTTTTGTTGAACAGGGTGACATAAATCTCTCCTCATAGTTTATATATCACATTTACCTAATGGAGTAACATTATCATTCTTCAACAAGTGCAAAAAAGAATCTTTTCTTGCTAACTTCACAGAAAATACCAAACAACTTAGGAGCTAACAAATCACCAGACTTTATAAAAAAGAAAAGGAAAAATACCTTATGGGTCTACACCTCCATAAGCATTAAGGTCCATCAAGAGTGTTTTAATTTCACAGGACCGAAAAGCTAAACCGAAGTTCAAAGCCACTCATAAATGGCAGAGGCAGGTAACAGTGACATCGCACTTTCAAGTAGGACAATGCCCTAGAGACTGACCATATATACATATAATCAGTGTCAGTCCCCTCTTCACCTAAGCTAGGACCAAGGATGGACAAGCAATGGCTGCTGATGACTCAACAGATAGACTTATAGGATCCTCCAAAACCCCATCCTTAGCTCACAAGTGTGGTGAGGTTGCATAGACCAAAGGAACTGGCGATCATCAGTCAAGGACATTACCACACAGCCCACCACAACCCTAATGAAAAAAATAAATGAGAAAGATAGAGTCTTGTTACTTTGCTCAAGCTTTCCGCTCACATTCAAGATGCATGTCCAGAATGTGCTAAGACCTGGTATCGTGATGAGTTCGGGAAAAAAAAGTACACAATTCTAGGTCTGACTAGACACAGTCCCAAGATTAACCTAAGGCGGCAACGGGAATGTTTCGACAATATCTACAATGTTATGGAAACGTTGAGCTAAAAGGGTTGCTCTTTCCTTTAGACAGCGAGTGACCGCCATCTGGTCTAAGTAAAGGAGGAACTCTTAAGTCTACACCAAAAAGTCCAGATTTAAAGGTAGCCTACAAGTTATGTTACTGGATTGTACCAGAGAGCGATCTTTTTTTATGACCAAATTTCATTCCTTTTCAGTTGAACCATTAAATCACTGAGCAACAGCTCTCAGATGAGTATAGTTATTCCAAGTGAAATCTGATCAGTACCTTTCCAAAGCTGATGGGTCACCTGCATCTCCAAATAAGCACGTCTACAATCATCAGTGAACTAGCGGTTGCCTGCCTTTTACTCAGTATTTTAACATAAGAGACTGGATACGCTTATCAATTATGACAAGCTATCAATAATGTTGTGTAGGTATATATATATACATATATATATATATATATATATATACATATATATATATATATATATATATATATATATATATATATATATATATATATATATATGCAAAGTCATTCAAAAGAAGGCAACCGTGTTACCCCATACAAATGGGAAAAAAGCACGCCAATACTAGAATAAGATATATATATATATATATATATATATATATATATATATCATATACATTATATATATACATATATATATTCATACAAGTGTATTGAACACACACACACATATATGTATATTTATATATATATATACATATATATACTGTATATATATACATATATATATATATATATATATATATATATATATAATGTATATATATATATATATGTATGTATATATATATATATATATATATATATATATATATATATATATATATATATATATATATATATATATATATATATATATATTGATTCATAGATGGCTACAACTATTAAGCAAATAAAAGCAATAAACGTCAGCCTTTGATTTACACGTTCTCGTGTTTACCGACCCCACTACAGAGAAAACTCTAGTTCCCCTTAGGAGGTTAGCGCCTCGTATGTGCCAACCTGCAAGTTTGCCTCTTCGTTTATCAATAATTTCATGGAAAGCCTTCTCGTGTGCCAGTTTTGATAACTTTCTGTATCATAATTTTACACATTATATATGAATACAAATTCGACTCTTAAATACCGCTTTAAAGCTGAAGTTTCACTCTCATATATTTGTTACTTCAATTAATATTCACGTATACGGTATGAAATTGTGATCTAAAATGTCAATTATAATGGCCTCCGAGAGAGATTTTTATGATCAGCAAGTTGGCACAAGGAACTGATTTACTAAGGAGAGTTTTCTCCCGTGGTGGTGTTTGTAAAACAGATCGCGAACACATGAAACAAGAGTTCACACACACACACACACACACACACACACACACACATATATATATATATATATATATATATATATATATACACATTCACAATGGGGGAAAAATGGTTAGTGGCCATTATTACTAGCTATGCTACAACCGTAGTTGGAAAGGCAACATACTGTAAGCCCAAGGGCTCCAACAGGAAAATAGCCTAGTGAGAAAGGATATAAAATAATATACAAGAGAACTCTAACCCAAGACAGCGGAAGACCATGGTACAGAGGCTATGGCACTTCCCAAGACTAGAGAACAATAGTTTGAGTTTGGAGTGCACTACTCCTAGAGGAGCTGCTTACCATAGCTAAAGAGGAAAGCAGCCAATAAACAATTACAGGGCAGTACTTAACCTCTTGAATGAAGAATTTTTTGGTTATCTTAGTGTTGTTAGCTGTATGAGAAAAGAGGTAACTGTAAAGAATATGCTAGACTATTCGGTATATGTGTAGGCAAATGAAAAATACCCAGAGAGAGAGAGAGAGAGAGAGATCTAATGTAGTACTATCTGGCCAGTCAAATGATCCAATAACTCTCAACGGGTGTTTGGTGCCTAAAGGCCCTTCCACACGAAGAGCAAATGCACGGTGGGCAGACAATGATACCAATTTTGATATATGGGTGATGATCAGGAGTGTAGTTGACGTCATAGGCGAGGAAACAACGGGTCCCGCCTGGAGTTAAGTTCCAGGCAATCTGAACCAACCAACCAACCAAACAATCGAAGTGCCCCCGTGCCCGTTGGTAAGGCACTGGATGGGCACCGGACTATTGTTTGAAACAACTGACTGCACTCTGCCCTCTGCCCGGCCACTGGCCCAAGTCATACGTTCGCCTGCCCATGAATGCTGTCTGCCTTGGACTGTCTGATCTGGTAATACTGTTTCAAAGCGAAACAATTACGGGCAAATCAGAGTACCCACCCTGCATTTGTCCCTCGTGTGGAAGGGACATCTACTACCTTTACCCTTCTTTTAAGCGAAAGGGATAGTTTGACTTCCAAATAAAAAGGCTGACTGCGGCAAACAAAATTCAATTCAAATCCAATTTCCCTCTTTTACCTCCAACAACTAAAATAGTTACCTGTTAATTATCACTGGTGGTGTAATGCTGCAAGTTCGATCATATGAAATGGGCAACGCTGAATGTGGTCAGAACTTGCATGGGTGACCACTAAGAAGAGATACAGACTTTTGGCACATATGCTATTTGAATAGCTGGGTAAAAAAACAACAACCTGTAAATACTTGCCGAAAACCGAAAGAATATAGCCCGCACTTTAAAATGGAAAAAGAATACAGACTGTATTCATACTGTATATATACAGTATACACACATGCACACATACACTCATATTATATATATATATATATATATATATATATATGTGTGTGTGTGTGTGTGTGTGCATGCATGCTTGCGTGTGTAAGTGTACAACAGTTGGAGAGTACGCTAGAATGACAGAAGGGGTAAAGACGGTATCGGAGTCTAAAAAATCATTAATAGATACAAAATTTTTCATCTTGGGAGAATTGACGGACGAACTAAGTTTCTATTCAAGAAATAACATCTGATTGTTAAATAAAAATTAAAACAATATGAAGCTACTAAAATTGATTTCCTTTTTGATGGAATAAGATTTATTGAAATGGTGAGAAGCTCTGAGGTGACCTGCCCTCCTCAAAAATATCGAACATGATAGATTGATTTAGAGAGATGAGAGAGAGTTTAAAGGTCGCTCATGAAAGGCAGAGGCAAGGGACAGTGACAATATCCTAGCAGAAAATGTCATAGAGACTGACCTTATACATAATATATACGTTCAGCGCCTAAGGCTCCTCTCCACCCAAGCAAAGACCAGGGAGGGGCAGACAATGGCTGCTGACGACTCAACAGGTAGACCTACAGGTTCCCCCCAAACCCTTCCTCCTTAGCTCACAAGGATGGTGAGATTGCAGACATACAAGAAACTATCGAGCTTGAGCAGGTCTCGAACTGCAGTCCGGCAGGTTTACAGGCAGGGACCTTCACAATAGGCTACATTTTGGAATACATTTTGGAGGAGACCCTTATTACCCATAAAGCTCAAATGTGAAATGTGCATTTATGATAAGGATGAATACTTTCCTGTTAAAGGCTGACACAATAACTGTTATAGCTTTTAGAGCACATGCTAAAGGCATCGCTGAATAGTAAGGTGTGTGGGTGTGTATGTATGTATATGTATATATATACTGTATATATATACATACATATGTGTATATATATATATATATATATATATATATATATATATATATAATTTTATACGTTCACAAGAAAGTTGTGCCTTCTTAAATTTCCTATAACAGAAGGCATGCCTTTCCCGTTAAATGCAAATGCATTCTCTATGCTTGCAGACTGGGAACAGTTTTTCTTATCCTTCTGTTTGCATTCTCTATGTTATGAGAAAGGGATCTTTTTTTTCCTTTTTTAATTCATGGTTCTCTCTTCGGGCCAAGAAAATCTTTGAAACTTGGACCCTTTGCGTTCTTTGGTTATCAGCCCTCGGTCACGGAAATATCAATGGCAAGATCGCAAAAGTTGTTTGCCTTTGAAGTCCAGAGTTTGATGAGAGGGACATATTCAAAGCCAAGATGAAAAAGGAAAAAGATTTTAACGATCAAACGGAAAGGTTGAAGTGGATAGCGTTGGGGGTAGATGCTGAAATGAATTAAAATATATTCAGATCCCGATATTTTATATTTTTCGGATTTTTTTTTTCTAACTTTCTTTATCAAGTCATGGCTTTATTAATGTTAACGATTTGGTTGCCCAAACTTTCGGATCACAAGGTAAATATGGAATCATCATCATCATCTCCTTCCACGCCTATTGACGCAAAGGGCCTCTGTTAGATTTCACCAGTCGTCTTTATCTTTAACTTTTAATTCAATACTTCTCCTACTTCACGCTTCATAGTCCTCAGCCCTGTAGGCATGGTTCTTCTAACTCTTCTGGTGCATTGCGGAGTCCGACGTTTAATACAGAAGTGGGGGAGGTGTAAAAAATTGGCTGTAGCTGTTAAATGTTTCTCTGCCCAGATGGACATCTTAGCCTTAAATGGCTCCCATGTCAGACTACCAGGTATATGGGTCTTGGTCCCCATCATCATTAATCGCCAAATTATTTTGTAATCCATTCAAGGTCTGAAAATTGGTTGTAGGTTGTAATCAAGAAAGTAATTGAACCTGTTCAATTAAAATATGGCTGGCTCTATGCTTGTGTTTTGTTTTGAAAGTATTCTTGTAAATATAAACCCCAATTACACTATCAACGGTTAAAAATACAACTTGTTGATCATATCAATTCAAGAGTAACATAATTTACATGCAAATCCTTCGAAATAAAACAGATAACGAGAGTTCTTGTTAATAGATATGTTTTCCTGCGTTCATCATATGCACCAATCTATTCGATGTTAGCAACGAGATTCACAGATTACTCGTTTCCTTTGAAGTCGATCTCTTCTTGCGCTGGTTTCCCTCAAAGTAAAACTGATATGTGCATAGCTTAAATGATCCCTCGCGAAAGGGATCCAGACAGAGTTGGTTTCTGAATCTGTTTGTGAGAGTTGTAACGATTTTCCTCCCCGTGTATATATATATATATATATATATATATATATATATATATATATATATATATATATATATATATATATATAAAAGTAGCCGGCATCAAACATATGAACAAAAGGGGACCTTTCCTCTCTCCGCTCCTCCCAGCCTGACGAGGAATTCAGCCGAGTTTGGCTGGTACTGCTAGGATACCACAGCCCACCCTCCCCCGTTATCCATCAAAGATAAAGTTTCCTTACGCTAAATCCCCTACTGCTGTTACCTCCGCGGTCACCAAGGCGCCGGAGGAAGCAGCAGGGCCTACCGGAACTGCGTCACAATCGCTAGCCATTCACTCCTATTTCTAGCACATATCTTTATATACATTATATATACAACAATAACAAATGGTGCTGTTTCTAGTCCACTGCAGGGCAAGGGCCTCGGACATGTCCTTAGTCACGTCTGAAGTTTGGCCAGTTTTCCTCACCATGCTGGCCACTGCGGATTGGTGATAGCTTACAGCAAACCCACCTAGTGTGAGTGGCCTTGACTAGTATAGTTTTGCTGATCATAACG
>NC_090764.1:29424463-29441963 GCF_036898095.1 Palaemon carinicauda
AAAATAGATATTTTCCAGAGAAGAATACCCAACTATATTTAGTAAAAAGTTAAAGAAAATATTGCGGAATTTTTTTTTTCATATGTTTGCAAAGAATAGGTGTAAAAGCAAGATGATTGATAAAATGGAATAAAGAGGCGTGGCTGATTGTATATTTAATCATTATCTGTTTTTAGGGGACGTTGAAATAAAAGTTTTATATGGAGACGAAGGATTCAAGGTGGAATTTTATAAGTGTTTTAAGTGTTATTAAAACAAGTGACTTTGATGAACTTTGACATTCGCTTATAGGGAAATTATGGATGAAAAAAAGGGCTATGGCTAAGGATATGGAATGCTAAGTAGTAGTATATGAGGATTAGGCCTATGTAACTAACAACAGAAATGCCAAATAAAAATGGCAGGATGGCAAAATTAGACGGAACCTAAAAAAAAACAAAAAATAATAATAACATAATTCTAGAAAAAGATTACATGACTAAAGAGATTATAATGAAGCAGAATACAAAAGCAGGAAAGGAATAGTTAAAGCAAAAGTGAAAGAATAAAGTGGATTTGAGGACAATTTAGGCGTAGATTCATGACTTAAAAGGAAAGATGTTCATTACAGAAATAATTACAAAAAGAATTAAGAAGGTAAAGGTCCATAGAATAAAGAAAATGAATTGTTTTGTGAAGGAGTGATTATTTTGGGGTTTTCTTTAATGTAGGAGATATAATTCTGATAGAACTTATGGATTCGAGTGCATATAGCCCTTTTAGCGCCTATATGCACGTGTGGAGGGGGTTTCCTCAAATCGAGGGGTTGGACACCAAAATGGAAGAAAAGAAAACTAGAAGAGGTAAAAAAGAAAAAGTAATTTCAGTTATGGACCGAGAAGACGCTATAAAGACCAACAATTTATGCATACAGTACGCCATATGAGGTGCACTGATGGCACTGTCCGCTTACGAGGGCGGATATAATGGACGAGGCGACAGTAAATTCCAGAGGGCTTCTGTAACCGAATGTTGAGGATGTAAGTTGACTAATTGTGGTGCTTGAGAATTGAAAAGTAGCGGGAGTTGGAAGGATAATCAGCGAGATGCTGAGGTAAGGTGGTCAACAGGTGAATCGCTGGCTGACTAAGTGACTAGTTCATAACGATACGGAAAAGATTGCAAAGTAAGGAGGAAAGCAAGAAAGGAATAATCATTCCTATGTATCTAAGTGTATGTAATAAACGTGTTTGCAAATATTAGTGGTACACTACCAAGGATACTAGCAAAGGTATAGGTAGAATTTGCATTAGCACACGTAGAAAAATAAATAACAAATAAAGGAGGAGCTGTGTGGCTTTTGTCAGAAGAGAGCGTTTGTTTGCATTGAAACCTTAGTAGCCAAACTTGAGAAAGGAAACGGAAAAGCTGTATGTGACATACATAGGAACCTACCAAAGTCATATGGTAAACTGAAGAGATGCAATACGAGAATGAAGGGTATTGAGCAAGCGGCATTTAGAGGATTATTCAGGCTGAATGAAAGAACAACATTTGAAGATGTTGAAACTAATTGTTTATATAGTATTTGTGGAATAAGAAGGATTCAAAGCATGATAGATGTGAAGATATGGACAAATTATAGTACAAAACAGACCATAGATGAAAAAGATGAATCAGAGAGGCTCAGATGATATAGTGATGCTAAATATGGAATCGACGGGTTAGTGACATGATTTTATTAGAAGTAAAAACCAAGAGAGAGGTGGATAAATCTCCTAGAACAGACAGATTTTGAATTTCGAAGAAGCAAAATATTTGAATATAGCAGTGGGAGTAGGTTAAGTCAACTGACTGTTAATGAACCTCCTGTATGTGGGAGTTTTAGCTCAAAGGGATCATCTGTAATTCAACACAGATACGTAAAGGTTTAAAGGCCACTCATGCTTGGCAGAGGCAAGGGACAGTGACATTGCCCTATCGAGCAGGACAATGCCTTAGAGACTGACCATACAGGTATATACATATGATCATTGCCCAAGCCCTTCTCCACCCAAGCTAGGACCAAGGAGGGCCAGGCAATGGCTGCTGATGACTCAGCAAGTAGACCTATAGGCTCCCCCAAACCCATCATCCTTGGCTCACAAGGATGGTGAGGGTGCTACGACCAAAGGAACTGATGAGTTTGAACGGGACTCGAACCCCACTCTGGCGTTCACCAGTCAGGGACGTAACCACATCGGCCACCACAACCCTAAAACCAACAATGAATATTGATTATGTTCAAGGGTGCCAGTCATTTAGTAACGCCTATTGATAAGTACTGCATGTTTATTTGACTGAACTTATCAATATTGATTATCTGCTAACTGCAATTCAGAAAAATCTTTCAATCCTTTCTAAAGGTTTATACTCTGGTGCCAAAACAAAATGTTTCACATTTCATTTCGTTGTGATGTAGATGATTTAGGGTGGATGGAAAAACGAATTGGGTCCATATGGTCAAGTGATGGGTCTAGGTAGGCCATTTGTCCATTCAGATTCGTGGTGCAAGTGCGGAAAAACCATACTGTTGCACCATGAAGTTAAGACTTTGAGGAGCAAATGGGAAGAAATAAATTTGGAACGAGGCAAAGCAGAAGTCTATAAGGTGGGTGCGCCTAAGGAGTCGAAGAGACAGTGCAAAATATCCCTAAATAATGCCTACAGTGCGCCGTATGAGCCCATTTATGATCGTTGTTATTTCACTCTGCCTGAAATAATTTTTATCAACGTAATCAACCTTTCTCGTTAAAGATACGAAATCGAAACTAGTTTAACAGTTTACAGACGTATTTTTAGTGTTTTGACCAAAAAGTAAAATCTAGGCATTGGATTTATTTCTTTTCCTACAGCCGTCCGTGAAATCTATCCTCCACTTACAATTTCTTTGCATATGCATTTTCAACAGCGCGAGTTTACCGTAACAATAAATACATCCGTTCACGGTATACAAGTTCCTTTATGTCGTGGGCAGTGAATAAATTCATGGAATTCGTGAAAAGAGAATTCAGCACAATATTTCCTACGAGACCTTTATACCAATGGGGGTGCTCTCTCTCTCTCTCTCTCTCTCTCTCTCTCTCTCTCTCTCTCTCTCTCTCTCTCTCTCTCTCTCTCTCTGGAGAATCATCTTCCCGGAAGAGGGTAAATAGATGAAATGATTCATCAATCAGGTAAAGAAATGGCCGATTTATAAATCGAGAGGAACAATGAAAGGGTTTCATAAGGCAAAAGAACAAAGGCAAGGACTCCCGAGAGAGTATAGTCCTTTGGGATGATGAAGGGTCTCCGTTTCCAAAGTGTAAAAGTTTGAAAAGTATAGAGGGATATTTTCAAATACTCTCTCTCTCTCTCTCTCTCTCTCTCTCTCTCTCTCTCTCTCTCTCTCTCTCTCTCACGATCCAGGAAAATCTCGCTACGGAAGTACCAAAAAGGGTGGGAAAATGACATATTGTTCGCTGCCAAAAATCCGATATGAAGGCTGTTTCATCCGAAAGCATAACGTCCAACGTACAAAGACGCCCGAGTTGGAGGAGGAAGTTTATTCATTTGATCCGCCACCGTTTGTTGAACTTTCAGCGGCAGGTTGCGCAAAACACTCCCTGTTTCTGAGCGCAGATACCCCTTCCAGATTTTTACTTGCCCGAGGACATTTTCGGGGATTACTGCTTCTGTCAAACTGCTGTCTTGTCCAGCGCACACTCTTGTTGTTGGGTACATGCTCTATAAACTCTATCCAATCTCACACTCAACACCCGACCCCCACCTCTCTCTCTCTCTCTCTCTCTCTCTCTCTCTCTCTCTCTCTCTCTCTCTCTCTCTCTCAACAAACACCTATATTTGCACATACTCAAGAGACTTTCAGGCATGGCATGCAATTATTTTACAGTCGGAATGAACATTATTACAGGGCAAGAATGTCACTATGAAAAGGTCTAGCTTTTATTCAAGCCTCGTTTCCTTTGATGGCATCAAACGCCTGAAATTGTTTCAAGAAAAAACCTAGTGGATACGCAAACGTGACAAGTGTTAACCTGAAATGAAGAGATGAGAGTTCCCTTCACATTTCTAACATACGATTATCACTGGTATTAAAGGAATTTGCTCTTTTGTATGGAATAAATCATCCTGTGAGAAACAAAAGATCCATGGAATATTTTGCCCTACAATTTTCACTTCACTCTATACTAAATACTTCGATTATTCTTAATATTATTTTGTAAATGAGGTGAATTATTGTCCACTTTTTGTACTTATACTATAACAATGAAAATATCTATTCTCAATGATCTTGAACAAAATGATTATGTCCAATATTATGAAATTTTTATGATAATTTATTAATTATGAGTATGCATCGTCATAATAAAGTGAATGTTAAGTAACATAAATACATAACCACTAATTCTAATGTAAACAATATTTTATAAACACGAAAGCCGGGGATACATAAATCAATATAACCATGATGTCTGATAATTAGTGTGCATCACACGGTAATTTGGGATATCAAGAAGCTGGTTTTGAAAAAAAGAGAGAAAAAAATAAATGGATTAATATATGAAAAATATAATCAGTTAAATAAAGTACAAATAAAATCCAATTACTCCATAAATCTGAAAATTTATTTAAGTCCAAGGTATGAAAAAAGAAAAGAAAAAGACATCCTAACAAATAATAATGACTTGCTTAAGCAGCTGATTTTTAAACAAAAGAGAAAAAGTCAAATGGATTAATATATAAAAAATAAAACCAGTATAAATAAAATCCAATTACTACATATATCTGAAAATTTATGCAAGTCCAAGGTAATACGAAAGACATCAGGAACATATCATAACAAATAATAATAACTTGCACAAGGAGCTGATTTTTTAAACGAAAGAGGAAAAAATTAAATGGATTAATATATATATATATAAAAAAAGCCAAATAAAGTACAAATAAAATCCAATTACTTCATAAATCTGAACATTTATGCAAGTCATCGGTATGGAGAAAAAAAAAAGAAACTGATTATCATAACTTGCAAGAAAAAAAACAATAAACCAAAATTTAGTAAGACCATAATACCCCAAGAGAGCAATGGCAACTTTTTATCTGTTTTCAGAGGTAAAGAAGAGGAATATCACGAAATTTGTGTAGTTTTCTCATACGCAAGGATAGCAAAATAAGCCTGGATTTATTGGCCAGATAGAGTTGAATCCCTGAATATTCACAAGGGCAGCAGATCTTGGTAAAGGTATTAGTTCTCTCTCGTATTTAGGAAGACCCAGGATTCAGAACTACATTTTCATTTAAGGGAAAATATTACTTTTTCTCTTTATGCATATGTATACGGTATATATACATACATAAAAATATGGTAGAAATATTTATATATATATTTACATATAAATAATTTTATATAAGTCTAGATATGTGTACATTTATACTCATATGCAGTATATATATATACATATATATATATATATATATATATATATATATATATATATATATATACTGTATATATACAAACAAATATTGTAGAAATATATATACACAAACACTATATATATATACATACATTATATATATATATATATATATATATGTGTGTGTGTGTGTGTGTGTGTGTGTGTGTGTGAAACTATGTTAATCGGCATCAATCCCTGTTTTACAAATAATCTTAAAATAATTGGTCTCATTTGTAAAGATCGTTCAAATTTATAGTGCAATATATACATATATATATATATATATATATATATATATATATATATATATATATATATATATACTGTATATATACATATGTACATATATATATATATATATAAACGTATATATATGCTGTATATATATATACATATATATATATATATATATATATATATATATACATACTGTATATATAAACGTATATATATGCTGTATATATTTATATATATATATAGATATATATATATATATATATATATATATATATATATATATATATATGAGGTACATTTCCCTTTTTACAGGGATCATTAACAAAAAGGGTACTTTTTTCTTGTACCTAGCAGGTCTGTAAAGAAAAGTTTTCTACCTACATTGTCATTTTAAAGGTAGTTATTTCTGGTTTGTGTGTTAAAATTGTTGCTAAAAAAAATCACCGGCGATGAATTTTTGAAGAGAAGACCATAAATTTTGGTTTAATCAATTTCTCATATTTCTGTATTTGGATAACTTTTTTTTAGTTTGCTAAAGTGGCAGTTGTATAATCAATGTTTCGTCATTGAGGACAAAAATTAAATGTATTTATAACGGGGATTTTATTTGCAATACAGCTAACCAATCATAAATTTAATACATTGCAAAATATAGGAGAAAATACTTAACAGTAAAGGTTTCAAAATCCCTAGAAAGTATTCACGAAATAGTAATGTATTCAGGAATTGCTCTTTTGACAGGGCAGACTGGTCGTATCTGCTCATCTTCCGCAACAAATGTTGACGGAGTAAGCAAGCTCTTTCGAAGCGTGTTTACTGAAGGTAACTTTTTCATATTCATATCATGACATTTCTATGGGCTTTAGTTAACTGAGAAAGGTTTTCTGGATGTACATAGATACAGAGGGAGTGCTTTGAAATGATTTCGAATATATTAGATTATGAGCATTGCGAAATATGATGGCAAATTACAGTACGAAATGTGTTATTTGAATAGCCACTAATATAATAGTCGATTTAACGGCTGACTGATATCATTATTTAGAAATTTAATTGGATATTTAACGTTCATACGTGACAGTCTTTTAAACGGTTCGCGCGTTTGCATTATGCTTGTATATTTTACACTATTACTTATTTAATAATGCCAATGTAACATTGTATTTACTGCACAGACAACAACACTATCATAGTGTTATCAAGATAGTTTTTTTATTATTTGCTATCATCATCATCATCTCCCGCCACGCCTATTGCCGCAAAGGGCTTCGGTTAGATTTGCTATACAAATATCCAAACTACATTAATTTCATTACTTTATTTCTCTGCCGTCAGAGTGAGCTTTTCTTTAAAGAAGATTTTTTTTCTAATCAGTAACACGTCAGTCAAAAACATATATTATTGCTTATAAAACTTCCATAAAAGTAAAAGCTATTTTAACTTCATGCCACACCAATGCCATGTCAGTACCGTTTGGGGAAAGAAAAAAAAACTTCCGCCATGGTTTCTTGGAACAAATATGTCATCGGGATAGACCTGCTATGTCTGTTTCGATATTTAGGGTGGTTCAGAGTGTCAATCGTAGTCGGGTGTTTTCTTTTTTGTTTTGAAGGAGATAGGACCCAGAACAGTTCAGCCTCTTCAAAGGGTTATGTTCTTGTTTCTTCAGAATGTAACCAAGTGTCATCCGGAGGCTTAATTTTGATAAAAATTTCCCCAAATAGTCAAGCATACCAATTCGGTTAATCTTGCTGATTTAAAAAAAAAAAAAATAGCTGAATCAAAACACATAATTTTGTCTGAGGTAATAAATGCCTCTTATTACAATTATACAACATCACGTTTCTGGCTTTTACATTATTATTGATATTATTATTATTATTATTATTATTATTATTATTATTATTATTAATATTATTATTATTACTAGCCAAGCTACAACACTAGTTGGAAAAGCAAGATGCTATAAGCCCAAGGGCTCCAATAGGTAAATATAGCCCAGCGAGGAAAGGAAATAAGGAAATAAATGTATGATGAGAATAAATTAGGAATAAATCATTCTAAAAACAGTAACAACGGCAAAACAGATATGGCCTATATAAACTATTAACAACGTCAAAAGCAGATATGTCATATATAAACTATAAAATGACTCATGTCAGCCTGGTCAACATAAAAATATTTGCTCCAACTTTGAACTTTTGAAGTTATGAGACAATATATGGCCTACGGATTTCAGTAACATAACTCAAAATATCGAATATGACCTTGACCTCAGTGATTGTCTGTCAGTCATGAATGTCTGAAGGCATCAGCAAAAGGGGTGTACCAGGACACTGTGGGAGAGGTAACTTTGTTTCAAACGATGGCAGCGATGTTCTTGAAATGTATACAGTACATGGACGCTCGTAACTATTATGCAAATGTTTCTGGCACCAGTCCAGCACTTTTCGTTCGGGGTCTGTTCAGCCTTTGCTGTTCAGGGTATGGATAATGAAGTGATGATGCTATGTATCCAAGTTATTAGGTAATTAAACATTTGAATATATAAATAAATAACAATAGTAATATTGGTTTCTATGATAATAACGATTATGATTTCGATAATAAATCTAACAGATTAGTCAATAATACTCAAAATAAAAGTGATTTATTTTGAACAAATCTACTTAGGATGAGGATTTTTTTCTTATCAATAATTGGTTTCAAACAATATCCCCTCACATTAGGACTTGGGTTCGAGTCAAGCTCAAGTTCGATAGTTTCTCGTAGTGTCTGCAACTTCACCATCATTGTGAACTAAAGGCTGGGGGATTTGGGGAATCATTTAGGTCTGCTTGCTGAGTCATCAGCAACCATTGTCTGGCCCTTCCTGGTCCTAGCTTGGGTGCTGATCATATGTATATATGGTTAGTCCCTAGGGCATTGGCCTGCTAGCTAGGACATTAATGCTGTTCCTAGCCTCTGCCATTCATGAGGAGCCTTTAATCCTTTAAATTAACTTAAAAATAGAGAAAATTAATATTTACATTCTCAAGTTTTCTGACATTTGATCGTCCAAAATTACATTGCAATCTTACAAAACTTGAGCTAGAATATGAATAAATATTATAAACCAATGTACGCAACCTGTCAAAATTACAACTAAATATTTCAATATATATGGATCCGCGCACACGCACACAGCGACACACATTCACCCCTTCCACCTTTCCTGACTACAACAGGCTTAAGCCCCCCTGACACTTGCACGCATTCGTGGCACGCACTGGCACGCATTGATGCGCGAACTCGCGTGAACGAGCCGTGAAAATGTCGTGAACAGTGCGGAAACTCGCGTGCCAGAGCGTACCAATGCGTGCCATGCGGGCCCAAAACTTTGAAATGTTTAGCCCCCCTGACACTTGCACGCATTCGTGGCACGCACTGGCACGCATTGATGCGCGAACTCGCGTGAACGAGCCGTGAAAATGTCGTGAACAGTGCGGAAACTCGCGTGCCAGAGCGTACCAATGCGTGCCATGCGGGCCCAAAACTTTGAAATGTTTAAAGTTTGTGGCACGCATTGGCACGCACTAAATGGCCGTGAACGATGCGCCAACTGGAGTGAACTGGAGTGAACAGTGAGGGAACTGGCGTGAACTGGAGTGAACTGGAGTGAACGATGCGGGAAGTGGCGTGAACTTTATAATGAAGAGAAACAAAAAGGAAACGAAAATATTAATGAAAAGGAAAGAAAAATAAACCTAGTAAATTTTTATATTTGCTGTTTTAATGTGAAAAAAAAATGATATCTTATTTCAAACTATTTCTATAACTTTATAATGAAGAGAAACAAAAAGGAAACGAAAAAATTAATGAAAAGGAAAGAAAAATAAACCTAATAAATTTTTATATTTGCTGTTTTAATGTGAAACAAAATTATATCTTAAAAATTCAAACTATTTCTATAACTTTATAATGAAGAGAAACAAAAAGGAAACGAAAAAATTAATGAAAAGGAAAGAAAAATAAGCCTAATAAATTTTCATATTTGCTGTTTTAATGTGAAAAAAAATTATATCTTATTTCAAACTATTTTTATAACTTTATAATGAAGAGAAACAAAAAGGAAACGAAAAAATTAATGAAAAGGAAAGAAAAATAAACCTAATAAATTTTTATATTTGCTGTTTTAATGTGAAAAAAAGTTATATCTTATTTCAAACTATTTTTATAACTTTATAATGAAGAGAAACAAAAGGGAAACGAAAAAATTAATGAAAAGGAAAGAAAAATAAACCTAATAAATTTTTATATTTGCTGTTTGAATGTAAAAATAAAATGATGTCTTATTTCAAACTATTTCTATAACTTTATAATGAAGAGAAACAAAAAGGAAACGAAAAAATTAATGAAAAGGAAAGAAAAATAAACCTAATAATTGTTTATATTTGCTGTTTGAATGTAAATATAAAATGATGTCTTATTTCATGCACACACTTATTTTCCTCTATTACCAATCAAGACCCAAAACTTTTGTTTTGAATAAAAATGAACTGAAAAATAAACCCAAGAAATTTTTAAGTTTGCTGTTTGAATGTAAAAATAAAATGATGTTTTATTTCATCAACATACTTATTCTTCTTTATTACCTTAAAATGAAGGGCAAAACAAATTTTTTCTGTTTGCAGTTTTAATGTAAAAATAAAATGATTTCTTATTTCAACACACTTTTTTCTCTATTACCTTAAAATCAACAGCCTAAAAACTTTTCATGTTTGCTGCTTTTAATGTTAAAATAAAATGCTTTCTTAATACTTGTACATATTTCATGTCTGCTATTTATATGTAAATCAAATGTTTTTTTATTGAAACTAAAATAAAGGGCAACAAAAAATACAAACGAAAAAGATACGTTTCTTCTCCTCAATGCAATGGTGTCTCTGACAGAAAGCATTGTTGTCTCTTCCGAACCCAATCCAAGAATGTCCTCGGGTTGGAGAAGCCCCGTTTTTATATGGAGTGGCCAATTCGTGAACTGGCGTGAACTGGCGTGACCAATGCGGAAACGATGCGGAATGATGAGTGAACTCGCGTGAACGTGTCGTGAACGATGCGCGAACTACGCGTGCCAATTCGTGCCATCGCGTGAACGTCGCGTGAACGTCGCGTGAACGATGCGCGAACTGGAGTGAACTGGTCGTGAACAGTGCGCGAAAAACACCAGTGCGTGCCAAAAAGTGGCACGCACTGGCGCGCATCAATGCGTGCCAGTGCGTGGCAAAAATGCGCGCAAGTGTCAGGGGGGCTTTTAAAGTTTGTGGCACGCATTGGCACGCACTAAATGGCCGTGAACGATGCGCCAACTGGAGTGAACTGGAGTGAACAGTGAGGGAACTGGCGTGAACTGGAGTGAACTGGAGTGAACGATGCGGGAAGTGGCGTGAACTTTATAATGAAGAGAAACAAAAAGGAAACGAAAATATTAATGAAAAGGAAAGAAAAATAAACCTAGTAAATTTTTATATTTGCTGTTTTAATGTGAAAAAAAAATGATATCTTATTTCAAACTATTTCTATAACTTTATAATGAAGAGAAACAAAAAGGAAACGAAAAAATTAATGAAAAGGAAAGAAAAATAAACCTAATAAATTTTTATATTTGCTGTTTTAATGTGAAACAAAATTATATCTTAAAAATTCAAACTATTTCTATAACTTTATAATGAAGAGAAACAAAAAGGAAACGAAAAAATTAATGAAAAGGAAAGAAAAATAAGCCTAATAAATTTTCATATTTGCTGTTTTAATGTGAAAAAAAATTATATCTTATTTCAAACTATTTTTATAACTTTATAATGAAGAGAAACAAAAAGGAAACGAAAAAATTAATGAAAAGGAAAGAAAAATAAACCTAATAAATTTTTATATTTGCTGTTTTAATGTGAAAAAAAGTTATATCTTATTTCAAACTATTTTTATAACTTTATAATGAAGAGAAACAAAAGGGAAACGAAAAAATTAATGAAAAGGAAAGAAAAATAAACCTAATAAATTTTTATATTTGCTGTTTGAATGTAAAAATAAAATGATGTCTTATTTCAAACTATTTCTATAACTTTATAATGAAGAGAAACAAAAAGGAAACGAAAAAATTAATGAAAAGGAAAGAAAAATAAACCTAATAATTGTTTATATTTGCTGTTTGAATGTAAATATAAAATGATGTCTTATTTCATGCACACACTTATTTTCCTCTATTACCAATCAAGACCCAAAACTTTTGTTTTGAATAAAAATGAACTGAAAAATAAACCCAAGAAATTTTTAAGTTTGCTGTTTGAATGTAAAAATAAAATGATGTTTTATTTCATCAACATACTTATTCTTCTTTATTACCTTAAAATGAAGGGCAAAACAAATTTTTTCTGTTTGCAGTTTTAATGTAAAAATAAAATGATTTCTTATTTCAACACACTTTTTTCTCTATTACCTTAAAATCAACAGCCTAAAAACTTTTCATGTTTGCTGCTTTTAATGTTAAAATAAAATGCTTTCTTAATACTTGTACATATTTCATGTCTGCTATTTATATGTAAATCAAATGTTTTTTTATTGAAACTAAAATAAAGGGCAACAAAAAATACAAACGAAAAAGATACGTTTCTTCTCCTCAATGCAATGGTGTCTCTGACAGAAAGCATTGTTGTCTCTTCCGAACCCAATCCAAGAATGTCCTCGGGTTGGAGAAGCCCCGTTTTTATATGGAGTGGCCAATTCGTGAACTGGCGTGAACTGGCGTGACCAATGCGGAAACGATGCGGAATGATGAGTGAACTCGCGTGAACGTGTCGTGAACGATGCGCGAACTACGCGTGCCAATTCGTGCCATCGCGTGAACGTCGCGTGAACGTCGCGTGAACGATGCGCGAACTGGAGTGAACTGGTCGTGAACAGTGCGCGAAAAACACCAGTGCGTGCCAAAAAGTGGCACGCACTGGCGCGCATCAATGCGTGCCAGTGCGTGGCAAAAATGCGCGCAAGTGTCAGGGGGGCTTTTAAAGTTTGTGGCACGCATTGGCACGCACTAAATGGCCGTGAACGATGCGCCAACTGGAGTGAACTGGAGTGAACAGTGAGGGAACTGGCGTGAACTGGAGTGAACTGGAGTGAACGATGCGGGAAGTGGCGTGAACTTTATAATGAAGAGAAACAAAAAGGAAACGAAAATATTAATGAAAAGGAAAGAAAAATAAACCTAGTAAATTTTTATATTTGCTGTTTTAATGTGAAAAAAAAATGATATCTTATTTCAAACTATTTCTATAACTTTATAATGAAGAGAAACAAAAAGGAAACGAAAAAATTAATGAAAAGGAAAGAAAAATAAACCTAATAAATTTTTATATTTGCTGTTTTAATGTGAAACAAAATTATATCTTAAAAATTCAAACTATTTCTATAACTTTATAATGAAGAGAAACAAAAAGGAAACGAAAAAATTAATGAAAAGGAAAGAAAAATAAGCCTAATAAATTTTCATATTTGCTGTTTTAATGTGAAAAAAAATTATATCTTATTTCAAACTATTTTTATAACTTTATAATGAAGAGAAACAAAAAGGAAACGAAAAAATTAATGAAAAGGAAAGAAAAATAAACCTAATAAATTTTTATATTTGCTGTTTTAATGTGAAAAAAAGTTATATCTTATTTCAAACTATTTTTATAACTTTATAATGAAGAGAAACAAAAGGGAAACGAAAAAATTAATGAAAAGGAAAGAAAAATAAACCTAATAAATTTTTATATTTGCTGTTTGAATGTAAAAATAAAATGATGTCTTATTTCAAACTATTTCTATAACTTTATAATGAAGAGAAACAAAAAGGAAACGAAAAAATTAATGAAAAGGAAAGAAAAATAAACCTAATAATTGTTTATATTTGCTGTTTGAATGTAAATATAAAATGATGTCTTATTTCATGCACACACTTATTTTCCTCTATTACCAATCAAGACCCAAAACTTTTGTTTTGAATAAAAATGAACTGAAAAATAAACCCAAGAAATTTTTAAGTTTGCTGTTTGAATGTAAAAATAAAATGATGTTTTATTTCATCAACATACTTATTCTTCTTTATTACCTTAAAATGAAGGGCAAAACAAATTTTTTCTGTTTGCAGTTTTAATGTAAAAATAAAATGATTTCTTATTTCAACACACTTTTTTCTCTATTACCTTAAAATCAACAGCCTAAAAACTTTTCATGTTTGCTGCTTTTAATGTTAAAATAAAATGCTTTCTTAATACTTGTACATATTTCATGTCTGCTATTTATATGTAAATCAAATGTTTTTTTATTGAAACTAAAATAAAGGGCAACAAAAAATACAAACGAAAAAGATACGTTTCTTCTCCTCAATGCAATGGTGTCTCTGACAGAAAGCATTGTTGTCTCTTCCGAACCCAATCCAAGAATGTCCTCGGGTTGGAGAAGCCCCGTTTTTATATGGAGTGGCCAATTCGTGAACTGGCGTGAACTGGCGTGACCAATGCGGAAACGATGCGGAATGATGAGTGAACTCGCGTGAACGTGTCGTGAACGATGCGCGAACTACGCGTGCCAATTCGTGCCATCGCGTGAACGTCGCGTGAACGTCGCGTGAACGATGCGCGAACTGGAGTGAACTGGTCGTGAACAGTGCGCGAAAAACACCAGTGCGTGCCAAAAAGTGGCACGCACTGGCGCGCATCAATGCGTGCCAGTGCGTGGCAAAAATGCGCGCAAGTGTCAGGGGGGCTTTAGTTTTGGGCAATTCGTGGGAGATGGTTGTTTTCCGAGTGGTTGGCCGTCAGCGTGACAGAGAAATATAGTGTGTGTATGTATATATATAAGTGTATATATATATACATATATATATAAATATATATATATACTGTATATATATATATATATATATATATATATATATACATATATATATATATATGTATATATATACATATATATACATATATATATATATATATATATACATATATATATACATATATATATATGTGTATATATATATATATATATATATATATATATATACATATACTGTATATATACACATGCACTTGCATGTGTAAGTGCGAGATCTAGTGTAAATCTTTTCATCGCAACATGCGAAAAGATAAACGACTATTTCTTTAACCACGGAGGAGATTCATGGAAGTGGTGGAAGCTTGTGACCTGAAAATTATTTATCTGTCTTACATGAGTATGTTTTAAGAGGGAACTTATTTCTGAAATATGATCCAGTGTCTTTAAAAGTTATGGCGTCCAGTGACGTTAAAGAGGAATAAAGGGAGAAATATTCCTTAGTTATGAGTTAGGAGTTAACCCATTGAACTGGGTGTGTAGCGAACTCTTCAGATCCAAAACTAATCGGGAGAAATTCATTTTTTGTTTCGTCAGAATAAATTTGTATTTTATTTCTAAAAATGGACAGAATTTGTAATAACACAGATTACCTTCCACAAAATTAACAAATGAATCCGTTTTTAATATCTATAAAACTCAAGGAGAATTATGCTATATATATATATATATATATATATATATATATATATATATATATATAAACACATACAAATATATATGTATATATATATATATATAATCATTATTTGCCAAAATAAGTCCTTGTAGAATATAGCCCAATGTGAAAGGAGATCGATGAATAAAAAATGAAGTCTATATGAGAAATAATAAGAAAAATATACAGTACATATTAGGACTAGCAGCAACCTTATAATAGATCAGCTATATATAAACTATAAAGCGAGAAATATATCAACCTGTTCAACATCAAAGCATTTGCAGCAAATTCGAACTTCTTATGTTCCACTGATTCAACTACCAAATCAGAAAGATCATTCTGCATTAACAGGGATTCAGAGAGTATCACTGTATTATTATTATTATTATTATTATTATTATTATTATTATTATTATTATTATTATTATTACTAGCCAAGCTACAACCATAGTTGGAAAAGCAAGATGCTATAAGCCCAAGGGCTACAATAGGGAAAAATAGCCCAGTGAGGAAAGGAAATAAAGAAACAAATAAATGATGAGAACAAATTAACAATCTATTATTCTAAAAACAGTAACAACGTCAAAACAGAATATTATTATTATTATTATTATTATTATTATTATTATTATTATTATTACTACTACTTGCTAAGCCCCAACCCCAATTGGAAAAGCAGGACACTCTAAGCCCAGGGGGCCCCAACAGGGAAAACAGCCCAGCGAGGAAAGGAAACATGGAAAAATAAAATATTTTAAGAGTTTCAGATCCTCCTGGTATAGATAATGTAGAATATCTTCTATTATATAATAAAGACCATTTTATTCAAATATTAATAAACAGCAGGCTACTCATTGTTTTGAAACTGAGAAATTTCGAGACCGTTGGATTTGGGGATGTTCAGTAACTCCTTATATGTTTTCTACATAGGTGAGTTTCCTTTCTAATTAGGCCTAATTCTAATAACTTAGAAGAATTTTAAATTTTGTTTTGTTCGCTTTGATGATATTTTCTCTATAATATAGGCTTCATAGATTAAATGAGTTAGAATTACTTTCATAAATGTAGATAACAATAAGCGCCACAGACGTTAGCAAATACAAGCATACTCTCTCTCTCTCTCTCTCTCTCTCTCTCTCTCTCTCTCTCTCTCTATATATATATATATATATATATATATATATATATATATGTATGTGTGTGTGTGTGTGTAACATTAATTCATCACATTTACTGGTGATTTTCAATTATATATAAGCCATAAAAACTTCCTAATATCAAATTTGCTCTGGGATCAGAGACACAAGGGGGAATTAACTTTATGATAATAGCATTTGGTTGGTCATGGATTTACTATAACCTTAGTTTCGACTTGGCCCGGGTTCGAATCCTTAGCTGACCAGAAGCTATAATACCCCCTTGGGTCTCTGATCCCAAAAGCAGAGAAAATTCAATATTATTCAGTATTTATGGCTTATATATATATATATATATATATATATATATATATATATATATATATATATATATATATATATATATACACACGCACACACAAACACATACATTTTACTTTCGCAATTCATCATTTTGATGCTGCATCCTTTCTCCCTTGTTAATCAAAACACTTTCTCCAGTTAAGAGCAACTTTGCTTATCTCAACAAAAGCGAAACGACAGCTCGAAAAAAACCTCCCAAACCACTCGGCTATAATAACACTGGGGAAAGTAGCGTTCGAATTCTTGAGAATGGGTTCCTTTTCATAGCATGGTGTTCACGCCTCAATATATCAGTGCCATCAAGTGCGACACTTGCGCGAGAAGGTCTATCTTTGTTTTAGGCGCTTCAAAGGAAATTTCTATGAGCAACGAATGATTTGTTGGGGAACGGGCAAGGAATATGGTATGTTGATTGAATGTTATTATTTATTTAAAACTGTAAGAAAGTAAACCTGGTATCTACTTGATAAACAAATGACAGACTAAATAGGTTTGTGATATAATAGGGAAAATATATTACATCTAAAAGGAAAGAACAAAAAAAAAAATCTATCCTGTCTTCGTTAGTATTATTTTCAAACCAAAATGTAAAATTCTTTAAACTTCAATGGAAATGTGGCTTAATTCATTATAAGAAAAAAGCTTTTCAATGTACATCTCTGATAATGATGCACGTGTTAAATTGCACTGCAACATGAGTAAAACTGTCTGAT
>NC_090764.1:29449463-29451963 GCF_036898095.1 Palaemon carinicauda
TTTAAACATAATTGAACAGGTGATATCGTTCTCATATCCAGATGCAGCTACACAAGAAGAATTCCCTAACCCAATTAACGCTTTCATATTCCATTCATTTCATAAATTCGAGTCATGCATTTCCATGTATGGGAAAAGGTTATGATAGGTTCTAGGTAAATTCGACTTTGAAAACTTCATTAACCCATTTATTGGTAATAACTGTAATAGAATGAAAAGACTTTACAAATTACTTTGCTTATCCCGCTTGTTTATCTAATTTGCCGACTCAGTCTCTCTCTCTCTCTCTCTCTCTCTCTCTCTCTCTCTCTCTCTCTCTCTCTCTCTCTCTCTCTCTCTCTCTCTCTCAAATTTTCAGATAGATTGCAATAAAATTTGCTGATTGATAGGATATACGAAAAAGTTCATTAAAGCAAGGCATTGCCTTGAACGATAATATAAGATTCTTTAGCTGCATATAACTATACAGTATAAAAATTTACTCGAATCACTTCATGTCCTAAACCTATTCCTAAAAGAAGTAAATAGATACTCCACAATCTATTATCCTTACAACAATATCAAGACATTTTGAGGTTTACACACTTTGCTCTATTTTAATAGTCGTGCTTGGAAAATAACCAAATTCTTGATTAAACGAAAATAGTTTGAAGTCCTTTTATTGTGCAGCTAAATAGAGTATGAATCGCCTATTCATGAAAATTTAAATTTTTTTTACTATGTACGTATTATGAAGGCTCCAGCAGTGTGCACAATACCCTTCAATAAAGTAATCCACTATCTATATTGCATAAAAACTGCATTTATTACGATGTTTTCACTTGATCTTTTCTTTAATTTAGGTGTTCTCTCTCTTCATTCTTTTTTCTTATTTTCAGTAACCTCTCGTTTTCTCAAAATGACCAAACCATTGCAAGACGTTGTGATTCCATCTTTCATCCAACCTTTACGAAATATCTTTTACTTATTTCCACATTTATATAATTTTGATTCTTCTTACTTTACATTACCCCACCAAAACACCTCTTCTTGACTATTTCAACATTACTTCGTTCATTTGCATTTGCATCCCCACATAGTTGGATGAACATTCTCTTCACACATCAACACTCGAGCTCCTTGAGACTCCCATCATCTATTCTGAACCTTTACATACTCCCAATATCATCCTAGTTTCTAGTACTCCATAGCTCATTTTTCTTCCAACACACATCCCTTATGTTTACGATAATTCCTCTGGTATTAAAAAGCTCCTCTTCTTTTTTCGATCAGATTTATATTCTTTGTGCCATGATACAGTCTTTACTTCACATTTATAATCTTGTTTCAGCTCGAAACAAAATTCCTTTTCAAAAACTTCGATTAGCTTCTGCCGTTTCTCATCACTATCCCCAAAATCAACTTTTATCATCTGCAAACATCATCCACTCACACTCCATTCAGAGCTTCTTTTCTTAATTGACAACTTTGCATCCAATCTTTTCTGTTTTTGATTGCAAGTAAAGACGTCCTACTGTAGGTTTTAATTTTAAAGGATAAATACAAATAGTAACTTGTGGTAGGTTGGCAATGGGCGTCAATCTACATCCGTCTCCTAAATTGAAATTCAAAGAAAGAAGGTTGACGGATAATCACAGTTGATGACGTTTTGCAAATAAGATATCAAATGGAAACTAAAATAAAATTCTTTTTATGAAATAACAAACCAATCTCCGTGTATTCAAAATCCCACATCAATTTAGAAGAATAAACATACAGGGAAGGCGGAAGGACTTTTTCCGTGTTCTTTATTATTCAGAATATGTCAGCAACCATAAAAGACAGTCTGAATTTCTCCCTTTTAATCGTGGACCTCATCCCATTTACTCTCAGTTTTAAGAAACGTATTTTTTTCACGGCACTCACAAACACACAAATTATATATACACACTCTATACAGAGAGCATGCAAATTTGTTCTTCCTTACACACTGATATCATCTGCATTGTCTTAGAAAGAACGTGATTACCTTTATGATGAAACGACTTAATTTTCATGTATTCATTTCCTCCCAGTAACTTGTCATAAATGGCATAGAACAGAAATGATATCCAAGAGAGGAACTTTTTTTTTTATTTCACTGAGCCTTGTTTAAAGGTTTAAAGGTCGCTCATGAATGGCAGAAGCAAGGGGCAGTGACATTGCCCTATCAAGCAGGACAATGCCCAAGAGACTGACCATATTACATATGATCAGCGCCCAAGCCCCCTCTACACACGTTAGGACCAAGGAGGGCCAGGCAATGGCTGCTGATGACTCAGCAGATAGACCTATAGGCTCCCCCCACGCGCCCCTCCTTAGCACCCAAGGACGGTGATTTTGCAACGACCAAACTAACTAACTAGTTTGAGCGGGACTCGAACCCCAGTCTGGCTACCACCAGCCCACCACAACCCTAATCTGGAGACATGAGAGATCATCATTCTATTGATACAAAATTTCTTTACGATCTTATGCCAAA
>NC_090764.1:29456963-29459463 GCF_036898095.1 Palaemon carinicauda
CATAGCTAAAGCGTCTCTTCTACCCTGACCAAGAGGAAAGTAGCCACAGAGCAATGACAGTGCAGTAGTTAACCCCTTGGGTGAAGAAGAATTGTTTGGAAATCTCAGTGTTGTTAGGTGTATGAGGACAGAGGAGAATCTGTAAAGAATAGACCAGATTATTCGGTGTATGTGTAAGCAAAGGGAAATTGAACCGTAACCAGAGAGGAGGATCCAATGAAGTACTGTCTGGCCAGTCAAAGGACCCCATAACTCCCTAGCGGTAGTATCTCACCGGGTGGATAGTGCCCTGGCCAACTTATTACTTCTTCATCTTTAAAACCTTATTTACTTACCGAGTGATGAAAATGCTACTTGTCCACCAGGCTGTCAACAATTATAGAGTATTTTTTACCCCGTATTTGACGGACAGCAAATTATAATTATTAAGTAGCTTATTAATCAGAGAGAATCCTAAATTGCGTAAAATGGGAAACAAAAAACATCCGAAGCTGACTTCAGTGGAACTTGTGAAACAAATTGCTGTAAAGGATTGGCATTAACGTTGCATCGTATCAAGAAATGTAAGTTAGGACATTGGGAGGTCATTTTTTAATAAAATTACGACCTCAGACATAGATGCATCTTTCCTACTATAAAAAAATAAAGTATAAGGGCATTATGAAGCCTCTATATGTATACCATGGAGGCCTCATAGCCTGTCACTCGAGCAAGACCTAAAGTAAAGCCCTATGCCACTCGAAGAAAACTTATACTTTACCTAAGAGTTCTTCCTTTCTACTGAAAACCCGAGCAGATACAAAAGCTGTTGTATCGTTTCCACCATTCTTAGTTTCATCCGTTATCAAGATATTTTAGTGGCCGATGTGGTTACGTCCCAAACTGGTGAACGCCAGATTGGGGTTGGGGTTCGAGTCCCACTCAAACTTGTTAGTTTCTTTGGTCGCTGCAACTTCACAATCCTTGTGAGCTAAGGATGGGGGGTTTGGGAGAGCCTATAGGTCTACCTGCTGAGTCATCAGCAGCCATTGCCTGGCCCTCCTTGGTCCTAGCTTGAGTAGAGAGGGGGCTTGGCAGCTGATCATATGTATATATGGTTAGTCTCTAGGGCATTGTCCTGCTCGATAGGGCAATGTCACTGGCCCTTGCCTCTGCCATTCATGAGCGGCCTTTAAACTTTTAAACACATCCGAGACACTGGAAAATAGATTATTAGGGTTGGGATTTGCTGTTGATGAATCCGTAGTAAATATATGATTTATTTCTTTATTAGAATTCCTCGTTTTTTCAACTGGCAAAGGCCATTTTAAAGAGTGTTGGTATATGGTAATATTGTGTCAATGACTTTGACTTAGAGTCCTCTAATAAAAGAGCCATCTCGTCATGGTCCTGATTTTTTTTTCTTATAATTCAGCTGTGGAAATTGCGTTTACTTACAACTAAAGTCTCTTTATACGCAACAAAGTACAAAGAAAACAGAGGCCGAACCTGAAGATTGATTTGACATAACATTGACTTATCTACTGTGAGAACCTGGATCAAGCTCTCTCCCGCGAGGGAGTTGGAAAGAAAATAATACACATTGAGGGAACTTTTCCATGTTATCATATTTCTAAATTCACAAATGGAAAGGGACAAAGTAGAGGAAATATAAAGAATTGGTTTAATAAACAATAACATGCACACGGTAACAAATTGGACAAACGGTGATAACTAGGGAGTTCAAAAACTTCGATACTCTGTGTCTTTACAAAACCAATCTGTATTTATATTTTCTAAAATCGATCTGTTTCATCCATAATTTAATTAAAAGGTTCTAAACCTAATACAATAAATAATTTCAATATTATTACTATTATCATTACTTGCTAAGCTACAACCCTAGTTGGAAAAGCAGGATGCTATAAGCCCAGGGCCCCCAACAGGGAAAATAGCCCAGTGAGGAAAGGTAACAAGGAAAAATAAAATATTTCAAGAAGAGTATCAACATTAAAATAAATATCTCCTATATAAACTATAAAAACTTTAACCAAACAAGAGGAAGAGAAAGAAGACAGAATAGTGTTCCCAAGTATTCTATCAGGCAAGAGATCTCTACCACAAGACAGTGGAAGACCATGGTACAGAGGTTATGGCACTACCCAAGACTAGAGAACAATGGTTTGGAGAACAATGGTTTGATTTTGAAGTGCCCTTCTCCTAGAAGAGCTGCTTACAATAGCTAAAGAGTCCCTTCTACCCTTACCAAGAGGAAAGTGGCCACTGAACAATTACAGGGCAGGAAGCACTTGGGTGCAGAAGAATTGTTGGGTAATTTCAGTGTTGTTAGGTGAATGAGCACTGGGGAGAATATGTAAAGAATAGGCCAGACTATTCGCTATGTGTGTATACAGTATGTAGGTAAAGGGAAAATGAGTCGTAACCAAAGAGAAGGGTCCAATGTAGTACTGTCCAGCCAGTCAAAAGAAGCCACAACTCTCTCACGATAGTATAATTTAGT
>NC_090764.1:29464463-29484463 GCF_036898095.1 Palaemon carinicauda
GTATACTATAAAATTATATCCACTGACATCTATCATGATTAACTTTTCCCGTGATCTTATCCTAAACTGTTACAAAATGGTATACAATTTCATAAGAATATAATTAACAAGCCGATTTTATTGATATTACAAATATGTCTCAAAGTATTCTATGCATATATTTATAAGGAAGGGTTATAAGGAGTTTCTCACACTGAATAAGATTTTGTTTGTTTTTAAAAATTCCAACTGAAGTAGAAATAAATTATTGTTCAGACTAAATTTGATTATTTTAACAAGTTCTCTTTCAACTAATTGGAAAAATTTCCTTCATAATTCGAATCTATGCGAAGATAACTTTAGAATATTGTCTATCAGACTTTTAATTAAATTTCTTATAATAAGTATATTTGAATCATCTTATTTCTATAAATAAAATCACCTGATGATACAGTTGACCAGGGAGCGATTGCCTAAGCCGAAGACCAAAATTTCAAAAATTATTTTGATATTTTGCACATGAATAGGTCTTGATAATGATATGGCGTAATGGGATACCATCTATATAGGTCTCACGGAAGCCATAAAATTATAATCGGATGGGAGTTTGATTGTGGACATTCTAAACTTGTTAGTATTATATTTCAAACACAATTATTCTGACGCATTTGTGGAAATTCACAGCTGTATTCCAAGGTGAAAAATTCATCATGATCCTGTTTTATGGTATTTTATATATATATATATATATATATATATATATATATATATATATATATATATATATATATATATATATATATATATATAATATATGTATATATATATATATATAGAGAGAGAGAGAGAGAGAGAGAGAGAGAGAGAGAGAGAGAGAGAGAGAGAGAGAGAGAGAGAGAGAGAGAGAGAGAGAGAGTTGATAATAAAAAAGTCCCTGAATCCTTCTAATTAATTCGTACTTAAAAATTAGTTCCCTCATATTTTTTTTTTATATAAAACTCACCTAATAGACTTTTGAATGCTTTTGGGAGAATAGTAGATTCATAATTGTATTATTGTAACCATAATTCTCTGGAAACCTTATTTTCTTGACAAGATAACATTTCAGGAATCTTAAATGTTATTCAAATAACTTAAATTTGAAAATAAAGTAGAAAGCACTTGCCCTTATATCATGCACTTTATAATATAGCAACTTTGTGATGAATGTATCAAATGTATTTCTTTAAACTACTATAAACTATTGATTATGTATTCTAAAACCATTAAGCCTTATAATATACGACTTTTAATGACCATTCCGTTTCCGCTTTGGGTTCCAACCGGGAGTAAAAGAAATTCCATTTCCAAACTAAAAGAAAAATGTCGGCATTTTTTCTTTCATTTTTTGTTGAACGAATTATCTAAGCCAAACATAGATACCATTCGAGCAAAAGCTAACACTGGGGTTTTAATATTCATAGAAAGATAACAATGATCCTAGTCAGATAACGCAAGAGCTATAGCCCCTTTGTAATTATACTTCGGCTGACACTGCACATTACAGTTTTATTTTACTTATGCACAATTTTTCCGAAACGATTTTAATCAGCATATTTCAATAAATCATTACTAGTAAATATTTTCAAATCTACAACCAGTCCTTGCCTGTCTGTAAAGATTGCCTTGCCTTATGCAAGGGAATGTAATTGTAATTTACTTTAGTTTACTTTGAAAGAGGAATCCACAACCAGCCGAGTAATTATAAGAGGTAGTCAAATTCTAAGTTTGTATAAGTAATAATTAACGCCGAAATATCCAACGGAGCTAACGCGAGTAGCGAAACAAGAGCAATGAGATAATGTTCAATAGCGAGCGAAGCGAGCATACGGCAGAGCAAAAACCAATAAATCATTAACTCAATTAATTAAGGTATGAAAGTATCTGTAGCACTATGAACAGAGCTACGAACGACACCATAGAAAAAAAAAATGGCTGGAAAGTCACGCTTTCTATGCGCCCGGAAGCCTTGGCAGTGTTTTGACAGTGTTATTATTGTTATTATTATCATTATTATTATTATTATTACTAGCCAAGCTACAATCCTAGTTGGAAAAGCAAAATGCTATAAGCCCAAGGACTCCAACAGGGAAAAATAGCCCAGTGAGGAAAGGAAATAAGGAAATATATAAATAATGAGAATAAATTAACAATATATCATTCTAAAACAGTAACAGCGTCAAAACAGATATGTCCTATTTAAACTATTAACAACGTCAAAAAGAGATATGTCATATACAAACAATAAAAAGACTCATGTCAGCCTGGTCAACATAAAAACATTTGCTCCAACTTTGAACATTTGAAGTTCTACTGATTCAACTACCCGATTAGGAAGATCATTCCATAACTTGGTAACAGCTGGAATTAAACTTCTAGAATACTGTGTAGTATTGAGCCTCATGATGGAGAAGGCCTAGCTATTAGAATTAACTGCCTGTCTAGTATTACGAATAGAATAGAATTATCCAGGGAGATCTGAATGTAAAGATGGTCAGAGTTATGAAAAATCTTATGTAACATGCATAATGAACTAATTGAACGACGGTGCCGAAGATTAATATCTAGATCAGGAATAAGAAAATTAATAGTCCGTAAGTTTCTGTCCAACAAATTAAGATGAGAATCAGCAGCTGAACACCAGACAGGAGAACAATACTCAAAACAAAGTAGAATGAAAGAAGTAAAACACTTCAGAATAGATTGATCACCGAAAATCTTGTAAGACTTTCTCAATAAGTCAATTTTTTTGTGCAATTGAAGAAGACACAGACCTAGTGTGTTTCTCAAAAGTAAATTGGCTGTCGAGAATCACACCTAGAATTTTAAAAGAGTTATACAAATTTAAAGAAACATTATCAATACTACGATCCTGATGTTGAGGAGCCACCGTCCTTGACCTACTTACAATCATACTTTGAGTTTTATTAGGATTCAACTTCATACCCCATAATTTGCACCATGCACTAATCTTAGCTAAATCTCTATTAAGGGATTCACCAAGCCCAGATCTACATTCAGGGGATGGAATTGATGCAAAGAGAGTAGCATCATCTCCATATGCAATAAGCTTGTTTTCTAGGCCAAACCACATGTCATGTGTATATAGTGTTTCATTAGTATTACTCAGTTTTGAATACGGTGACTTCTTTATTACGATTACAGGTATTTTTATGATGATGACTGGCGGAAACAACAAAGTTTCAACAAGTTAATTTAAATGGCAAATAAATAGACTGGTACACGATATATTTTAAGGTGTTTGAAAGTCATTGATGACGACAGCGTAAAACCATAGCTTTTCGGTTATGGTAGTCGACCCATTATAACTCAAAAACTATGGATTTTCACCAGAAATCATTATGAATAACGTTCAAAATACCTACAGTATAATTATGCAATATTCCAGGTTCTTAAAACCTTAAAATATATTGTTTTAATATAAAAAATTACCCAGGTTACCAATACAAAAGCTCTAATTTACTATTGCTTAAATTGTTTTTATTTATTTATAACTTGATTTCACATTTTCATCCTCAAACAATCCTTCTATATTCTACATCAGTTCGTTTTTGGTATAGTATTTTCTAAATAACTATTTGGTAGTACCTTTACTTTGGAAAAAAATTTCTAGTTCATTCATGTTTTGTAGTTTCTCCTCGATAACCAAAATACAAATACATATATTTACGACAAATTGATATAATCAATAATCAAAGTAAATTTTTCCTACTGTCAGATATCAAACCCTAAGTTTTGCTGATGACCAAAAAAACGCTTTACATTGGAATTAACTATCATCGGTTGTGGTGGCCGATGTGGTAACGTCCTTGACTGGTGAACGCCAGACTTAAGTTCGAGTCCCCACTCAAACTCGTTAGTTTCTTTGGTCCCTGCAACCTTACCATCCTTGTGAGCTAAGGATGGGGGGGTTTGGGGGAGCCTATAGGTCTATCTGCTGAGTCATCAGCAGCCATTGCCTGGCCCTCCTTGGTGGACAGAGTGCTTGGGTGTTGATCATACGTATATATGGTCAGTCTCTAGGGCATTGTCACTGTCTCTTGCCTCTGCCATTCATGAGTGGCCTTTAAACCTTTAAACCCACATAGATTTATACATAACAAGCGAATCTATTCCAGACAGGATTTTAACAGGAAGGATAGTGATTAATCTATTCTCCAGCGAATACAAACCATAGTAGATGCACCAATCATAAATAGTATATTTTGGATGATAATTAATCTGATGGACAAGCAAGGGTTGTATGGATAGAGTGCGAGGCGATTAAAAAACGAAGGGCCTTGATAACAAAGTTGTACAAGAATGCATATAAGACGGGGTGAACGACACTGATAGATGGTTCGTTATCTATGAAGGTTATGAAACAAATACAGTTATGGAAGTTTACTACACATCGGAGTTCTTCTGTAGTAAGGATGTAGAGTAGGTATTAGATGAGTTTTGTTCGTTCTCTCCCATTGAATAACTGTCTGTCTCTCTAAGTCTACATATGTACATCCATCTATACATACTGTATATATATATATATATATATATATATATATATATATATATATATATATATATGTATGTATATATATATATATATATACTGTATATATATATATATTTATATATATATATATATATATATATACTGTATATATATATATATATATATATATATATATATATATATATATATATATATATATATATATATATATATATATATATATATATATATAAACATTCATAGATACATAGATACACATATAAATATTAAATTACTGAATAAAAAAACCAAAAGCAAAGATAATTTTGGAAATTTTATTTTCTAAGAGATCCTTCCTCGCAAAATTACCATATTTAATTTTAGATGAAGGAATCTCTAAAAAATATCTATCAAATTAACCGAGACGAGGGTGGATTTTATTTCATCTCATAACTTTTACGTCTCCATTACAATCTTAGTAAAGGCATGAATGAATTTCATTCAATCCCATATTATTTTACTTTCATCTTTTCAAATTTTCCTTATTATGTATTAGGGGAGATGGACAGAAATGTAGAATGCAAGTGATGCGAATAAGGAGAAATGGATTATGATGACAATTGACATGAGATAGACAGATAGACATTATTAATTCTGTTGGGGAATAAGACTACTAGATTAGGTATATGCTCAAATTGTGAAAAAAAAAATGTGTGGAAAGTGACAGATAGATTGATTGAATGATTTGATGTTTTCTGGCATCCTGACATCTAAGGTCATTGACGCCGAGTGACATAGAAATGCCATTGTAATGAGTAATGTCATCTTAAAAGAATGTGACAAAAGCGGTCAAAGGCAGAAGGACTCCGTCTGAGAAATCGAGGAATTAGATTACAAGCAAGATGTGTGAGAGAGTCCTTTGGGGAGGGGGGGGGGGGCATTAAAAATATGATAGGAGGCAGGTATCGTACTTAACAATGAGATAAAAATCCTTATCAAAATTAATTGGGACTTTTTATTAGTCTTTTGATATCACTTGCTTTTCAGCAACTGAAAAACTGGTCGAAATTATACGTAATATCACGCAATATCACAAGTTATCATCTCTAAGTTGTCGGAAATTTTGCGATTGTAAAGAACCATTCTCATAATTCCAGTGAAAATCATTATGTTATTCAAGGGTGTACAATTTGTCTATTTTTTTTTTAAGTCTCGTAAATTTGCTGTTATTGTTGGAATGATATTCCAGAACAAAAAATTAACTTTCACTGAAGAACTTCCGTTACCTAAATTCTGGAATTTCGCTTTATTTGATTCTTGATTCATCTTTGTATTTGTGTCATAGAAATGCTGAATAAAAAAAAATGTATAGCAAATCTAACGAATAATAAATATTTCATTGTGGTATACAACAAAATTCATTGCTAAGCAATTTCGCAGATTAGTAAATGGAAAAAGAAGAAAAGCATTTAATTCAATAATTAAAGTTTGCACCATCTTTTTTTTTTTTTGCGAGCCAAAAACTTTTAACTCGAGCTTTTCAAAATGTTTGATGCTCGATTTACATTCTTGGTCGAGGTTATAACAGTGACCGAAATTCATTAAAAGCACTGACATTTATTTCCCTAATTTCTGCTTTTCGCTACAGCCGTGCCCAGGGAAAATGATACTTTTGAGCGACGGGGTTGCAAATTTCTCTTGTGTAGAGAATATTGACTGTTTCCATTTATCACCCATCTTTCAATATTGTAGCATAAAGCCATTGTCAATATTATTATTATTATTATTATTATTATTATTATTATTATTATTATTATTATTATTATTATTATTTGTTGGAAAAGCAGGTTACCATAAGCCCAGGGGCTCCAACAGGGAAAATAGCCCAATTACGAAAGGAAACGAGGAAAGTAAAATATTTTAAGAAGAGCAACAACACTATATAAACTATAAAAACTTTAAAAAAACAAGAGGAAGAGAAATAAGATAAAATAGTGTGCCCGAGTGTACCCTTAAGCAAGAGAACTCTACCTCAAGACAGTGAAATAAGGATTCAATATATGAAATAGATTTAAAATTACTAAAAAAATTGCACAGTAGCAGCCCATCAGTAGTTGATTAAATTCTAATTGTATTTACTATAGTTCACCTAGGGCAGTGGTTATAAGTAGAAATATATAATAATAATAATAATAATAATAATAATAATAATAATAATAATAATAATAATAATAATAATAATAATAATAATAATAATAATAATAGTATACATCTTGTCATACAGATATTGCACTAGTTATCCATTTTCATGAAAAAATAAAGATACGGCAAACAATCTAATAAGAAATATTTAACTTAAAAATAAGGAATAAAAACAGTTGTGTTAAAAATGAGATATGAAATTCCAGAAAGAACAAAAACACTATAATTTCAGAAAAGTCTTCGAAAGGTCAAGAATCCCTCACCTCAAAAGATGAATCTACCAGAAAAACCTTTGGAGAAAAATCTTGTTTGAAGTCGCGAAAAGAAAGATCATATATTTCTAATAGAAGATTTATTATTTTATCTCTCTCAATTTTGATGGCAGATGATGCGGATTTCGGTTTGAAAAAATGTAATGATTTAAAAAATTTAAAAATTTTATTTTCGTCTGATAAAACTCTAAAACCATTATGTTAGAGCCATTTATCTTAAATCTACGGATATATCCGTTTACTTTCGTGTCCCAATTTTGTACTTGTTGATCCTCCATAAATCCACTACCTTCACTGAGAGAGAGAGAGAGAGAGAGAGAGAGAGAGAGAGAGAGAGAGAGAGAGAGAGAGAGAGAGAGAGAGGCGGTTATATTCCTTCAAATTATTTTTTTATACCATTACCATCTCTCAGTTAAAGTGTATAATTTATTCGATTTAAGTGGTTCAGGCAATGTACTTTAGAAGCCCAAATGTCAACCTCACGATGAATGAAAAATACAAAGATATTTGGACGTAAGCAAAGTCTCATAGTAATTTATGTGAATGGCCTATATTGTAGCAATTCTGACGTTTCCAAACTGACACCCATCCATCAGACTCAACAATATTATTTATTGTTTTTAAACGTGATTGACTTCCAGAACTACAGGATTTCATCAAAAGTGAAAAGCTTCACTAAATAGCTTTGTTTGCATTTTTCTGCTTTTACAGTTATTCTTTTAATTTCTCTAATAATTTCATCTATTTTCAAAGCCCAATAGAACTGTAATAACTAACAAATATTTGGGGAAAAAATAGGTGATGAAAAGATATCTCGTGGGTTATATATTTGAATGAAAAGTCTTATCTTTAAATATTTTGAATCAATTCATAACTTCTTTAATTATGGAAAAGAATTCTATACATTTTATTATACAAATACTTATAGAGTAAATATTTTGTTTTGCTGATTATTGTACCAACCGTGTTTCACACAATTGTACATAATTCCTTTTGTATATATTATGCTTGTATTTTCGCTCCTCCCTCGCACTAAAACGAACATGAAAATTCCTGTCTGGTTTTTCCTCTGTAATATTGTCTGTCTTGTGAACTTGTTATGTCCTGTTGCCTTGAGGTTTTATATATAAGGAGAGTGTTCCACAATAAAATAACCCAGTCGTTTCCAATCTGCCTTTGAGTTCACACCCTTACTCGGCGCCGTCACATTGGTGACCCCGGAAGTCGACTCGCTCCCACTGCCTTCCACCCCCACCTCCCTTGACCCTCCATCGGTGGTACTATGACGGAGGCTGACTACTCCGGCAGTTGGCACTGCGGCCGCCCCATTGAAACTTTCACCGTTCGCCAGCGGAGAAGCGTTCGCTTGGTTTCAACGCGTTGAAGTCCACTTTCGTATCAGGGGTGTGACTCGCTCAACCACCAAAGCGGATTATGTTCTCGCGGCGATACCCGAGGACACCTTCCCAGAAATATCCGACTGGCTTTGTGAACAAGGAGACACCCCAATAGCGTATGACGCCTTCAAATCATACCTTCTGCAGCAGTACTCGCCGTCGCCAGCCGCCCGTATAGCAAAGCTTTTTTCAGCTCTCGCAACAACCGTTGGGGGACCAAAGGGCTTCGCTTGCCCTCAGGGAAATGACCAGTATCGCTCGCCTTCAACCTGCCGCAGACGGCTCTCCTCGTGAGGTGAACCTACTCCGTGCCCTTTGGATACACCGTTTACCTTAACCTGTGCGCGCTGCCATACCCGATGTCGATAGTTTACCCATAAAGGACTTGATGACCAAAGCCGACGCCCTTATGGACAGCCACTTCAAGACCTCCATCAACGCCTCCACCCCTGACAACGAGGATGCCTATTCAACGTCAACCGAAGCTGACATGAATGCCGTAGGACATACACGCCTACCCCGTGACGTGCCGAAGCGGCGACAAAGCTGCACACCACCCACCAATCGCTCGCGCCCCAACGAACGACTTCTACAGCCACTTACTACCTCCCATCCGCCGCAGTTTTGCTACTACCACTTCAGATTCGGGGCAACCACGAAGAAATGTGCCAAAGATTGTCAGTGGCCAAAAAACGTGTAAGTAGTCCATCGCTTGTGGCGGTGGCCTCCCATGTTTCTAATCTTTTCTTTTTACAGGATGCAGGAACGGGCGTGCGATTTTTGGTAGACACGGGTGCTTGTCGTTCTCTTTTGCCAAGGAAACTCTTCAAGGCACAACGTAGTCTGTCTACATCTGCCGACGTCCGCTTGGTAGCTGCCAACGGATCTGCGATACCCACCTACGGTAACGAGAACCTCACATTATCGTTCGGAAACGGTAAATTCAATTGGAAGTTTCTCGTTGCTGACGTCACAATGCCAATCCTCGGTGCGGATTTCCTCTCTCATTTCCACCTTCTGGTCGATGTCGCCCACCGACAATTGGTCAACGCAGACTCGTACTTGTCGACACCTCTTCAACCCGCCCCCTCTAACCTCGCTCTCCACATCAGCGCACCCACGGATGCCTAAGCCCACCTCCTCACGTCGTACCCGGAAGTTTTCCGTCCAGAACTTCGCCAAACGCCCACGGTTCCTGCCAAGCACGATATTTATCACCATATCAAGACGACGGGACCCCCAGTCTTCGCAAAATTCAGACGTCTGGCACCGGAACGACTGGCAGCCGCCAAACAGACGTTCGCCGAAATGGAGAAAATGGGCCTTTGCCAAAAGGCCTCCAGCCCATGGTCGTCACCCTTACACATCGTTCTGAAGAAAGACGGCTCCCTCCGTCCGTGTGGGGATTACAGGCGCCTGAACATGCAAACAGAACCGGATCACTACCCCCTCCCAAACATTGCCGATGTAACCTCCTACCTGCACAAAGCGAAGGTTTTCTCTACGCTCGACCTCCTGAAGGGGTATTATCAGGTGCCTATGAACCCAGAAGACATTCCCAAGACCGCCATCACCACTCCGTTTGGCACATACACCTTCAATTACTCTTGTTTTGGCCTTCGTAATGCTGGGGCAACGTTTCAACGTCTCATGGATGGCATCTTAGGGGACCTCCCTTTCTGTGTATGTTATGTGGACGACATACTTGTGTTCTCCTCCTCAAAAGAGGAACACCTCCGTCACCTGCGCATCGTGCTCGACCGCCTGCGACAAGTGTACCTTTGGCGCCAACGAAGTGTCGTTCTTAGGGCACCGTATCACTCCTGAAGGAGTCCATCCCCTCCCTGAGAAGGTAGCAGCCGTTCAGAATTTCCCCACGCCCTCGACCGTCAAAGCTCTGCAGGAATTCTTGGGCATGATCAACTATTATCACCGTTTTCTGCCAGCCATTGCCGCCACTCTTGCTCCCCTCTACGCCTCCCTCAAGGGCAAGCCAAAGGACTTGAAGTGGGGTCCCCTTCAAGAAGCAGCCTTCTGCAATGCAAAGAAGGCCCTATCAACTGCTGCGGCTCTCACTTTTCCTATCCCACACGCCCCTCTCCTTCTCTCCCCCGATGCCAGCGACGTCGCTATTGGTGCAGTACTCGAGCAGGTGGTCAAAGGCTCGCCCTGCCCATTGGCCTTCTTCAGCAGAAAACTGTCCAAGGCAGAATCGGGTTATTCTACCTTCGATCGAGAATTGCTGGCGGTGCACTTGGCTGTCCGTCACTTTCGCCATTTCTTAGAAGGTACGCCCTTCGTCATTCGCACAGACCACATGCCTCTGGTACACGCCTTCACTCGACAGTCTGACACCTGGTCCGCCCGTCAACGCCGACATCTCCCCGCCGTGGCTGAATACAATTGCACCCTCCAATACGTCCCTGGGAAAATGAATCCCGTTGCCGATACCCTGTCAAGAAACACATTGGCTGCCGTTCAACTGGGATTGGATTACAACGCCCTGGCTGAAGCCCAACGACAGGATCCAGAGTATCAAGCTGGGAGGATTTTCCCCTCGAAGACTCCAACACCACCCTCCTCTGTGACGTCAGTACTGGTAGACCGCGACCTTGGATTCCTGCTCCCATGCGCCGACAGATGTTTGATTTCATCCACGGCCTTTCACATCCCTCGTGCCGTTCTACTGCACAGCTGCTGAAGGCAAAGTTCATTTGGCACGGCATTTCTAAGGATGCTAAGGATTGGGTCCGTGCCTGTACTTCTTGCCAAACTTCCAAAGAACATCGACACACGGATTCAGGAGTAGGCACCTTTCCTCAACCTCAGCGTCTTTTCGCACACATTCACGTCGACGTTGTAGGCCCCCTACCCACATCACAAGGACATCGTTACCAGTTTACCGTCATCGACCGCTCCACTCGTTGGCCTGAAGCCATTCCCATGGAAACTGCAACGTCCGCCTCATGTACATCTGCCTTACTCTCTGGATGGATTTCAAGATTCGGTATCCCTGAGCATATTACTTCTGACAGGGGAACCACTTTCACCTCTCAATTATGGACGTCATTAGCGAATCTCCTGGGCATCACCCTACATCAGACAACGGCCTACAACCCCGCTGCCAATGGAATGGTTGAACGTTTTCTCGCACCCTCAAAGCAGCTTTGATGTCCCGCTGCAAGGCTTGCAACTGGTTTACTCAGCTTCCCTGGGTCCTCCTTGGACTAAGGACCACTCCTAAAGACGCCCTCGACGTCTCGGCAGCCGAAATGGTGTATGGCGACCCGTTGGTCGTCACTGCCGAGTTTTTTCCTTCTACAACCTCCTCCGACAATCTCCAGCACATACGTCACGTCGTGGGAAAATTTACTCCGTGCCGCCAGACTTACAAGCCCCCAGCGAAGCATCACATACCAACGGACTTGCACTCTGCAACGCACGTCTTCCTGCGCAACGACACCAGCAAGCCACCACTAACGCCCCCTTACACGGGCCCTTTCCTTGTGATCCGACGCAGTCCGAAAGCATTTCTCCTAAACATTCGGGGCAAAGAAGACTGGGTCTCCATTGATCGTCTAAAACCTGCTTATCTTCTGCCAGATGACCCGCCTACAGTTCGCCTCTCTAGATCAGGGCGCCCTATTTAACATGTACAGTATGTCATTTTTAGGGGGGGAGCCATGTACCAACCGTGTTTCACACAATTGTACATAATTCCTTTTGTATATATTATGCTTGTATCTTCGCTCCTCCCTCGCACTAAAACGAACATGAAAATTCCTGTCTGGTTTTTCCTCTGTAATATTGTCTGTCTTGTGAACTTGTTATGTCCTGTTGCCTTGAGGTTTTGTATATAAGGAGAGTGTTCCACAATAATATAACTCAGTCGTTTCCAATCTGCCTTTGAGTTCACACCCTTACTCGGCGCCGTCACATTATAATGAAAATACTTAATCTATGGTGCAAATTCTGTTGAAATGTCTAAATCACTTTAATGCCAACTAACACAGTTTTGATGAAAAATGATAAAGAAAAATTTAATCACCGTATCTGCACATTGGCAGCAGCACTCATTACCCAAGGTGGGCAGGGCTTTTTACTAGACAACCCCAATAGCGTCATAGTAGTGACGTCATTATCCGGAATACAGACATACTATCTCTTCTCATTCCGTTTTCTATATCTCATTGCCAGTCTCTTTAAGGGGCGCATCTGTCGGCCTGTCTCTACACACATAAGTCACAGTAGGCTTACCATACATATCACATTCAGTTTCCTATCCAAATTTTGTTTATGCTAGAATTGATAGATTGAATGTTCCCTGTCTTATAATTCTGTATATAAATTTGAGTATTTGGATTTAGGCTTCCACCATACACTGAGACCTTGAGGTCATTCAGCACTATTAAAGAAAATGGGAGAAACTTGAGGCAGAGCTAGATGAAAGAAATGAAGCAAGATTAGAAGTAAAGTAGAAGGCATATATGGGGCTGCAGCTGGGGCCAAAGGGATGATGCAAATATGTGAAGGGGTAAGATTTATCACATCTTTCCGTCTACAAAGATTTCTCCGTTTTAACTGTAGGTTTTTGTCCAAGGAAAATTCGTGAAAATGTATATCTTCATATTGCATGTATCAAGAGTAACAACCAAACATGACAGAAGAGTAAAGCATATTTACTTCTGTTTCACATTCAATAAAAAGGAAATAGAAGTACGACAGATGTTCTTCGCATGAATCCAGTGTTTTCCAACTGGTTACGCCACATCACCTGAATCTTTGCGGAACTCCGGACGTGTTTAGTGCTCTGGTTGGTTGACCAGTTCTTATAAATTCTTTTGGTCTTAGGAAGCAATTTCGCCGTTATCAAGTACCGTTTTTAAATTACCCATTACATTACCTACCACAGATAAGGCTTATCAACCATTCATCAATGAGAAGTGAAATCCAACTGGTATTATGCGAGAATAAGTTATATATATATATATATATATATATATATATATATATATATATATATATATACACAGTATATATATATATATATATATATATATATATATATATATAATAATAATAATAATAATAATAATAATAATAATAATAATAATAATAATAATAATAATAAAACTTTCTGCATTCAGCCATAAGAAACGTAAAAATATAAGCTTTAGTATCATAGTTTCAAAATATCTTTTAAATCTTTCTCCTGAAGTTTTTGATAGCAAAATCCTTCCTAGGTATCAAATATTGAAAGAGACGTCTGACCCAAATACCTGAAAACTGAGAATCTCAAACTAACCAATTTATTATCAAATCATTAAATGCATATAGCATAAGAAGAATATCTTCAGAGATTAGGTGAGTATTCATTATCTTTGTATAATGTTGAATAATCGGATCTGATAATGAGGCCAGATAATGAAATTTGATTTGAAAAAAAAAAAATCTAATTACTGGAGCCATTAGGAATGACATATTCGCGTAGACCAATAATAAAATTCTTGAAATCATGTTCTATTTTTAAGCTGATTAGTAATTTTCTCCGAAACTGATCATTCCCAAATATTGAGAAAATAAAGTTATCAGTGTTATGTACCCTAGTAGCAGATAATTAGCCCGGAGTGCAAAAAGAAGCTTGGGATGGTTGATTCTATCCATTAATTCGTTGTTCTGGGCAACATTAAACACAAATCAGAAGATATTTTCTTGTCTAAAACATAATTTGATTAGAACGACATTTAAGACATTACTTTTTACGGGATATCAACATCTGATGAAATATGATAAAAGCATATAAATATTTTATCTTTAAAGATTTTGCCTGTCTATCATATTTCTTAGGTGCTTTACATCAAGGGGAAAAGACGCTCCCAATAAATATATGAAATTTATTTGTACATCATATGCCACATCATCTCTATGACCAACTGTACATAATGATATCAATACCCAAGACACGACCCTGCACTAAAAAAAAAATCATGATAAAGCTAACCTTCAATGACAATCACGATATTCATTCCTCGTTTTAGTCTCCTTTTTGGCCAATTGATTCCCTTGTTCTTTGTTTGTATTCCACCTACGATAAAAATCACATAACCAGATTGCAGAACTTTATTAATTTGGTCTACAGCTGAAGATTTGATGGTAGCTGTTGTTGAACATATAATTCAAATCTTTCAATTCCTAGTTTACATTTTTCATGATTGGATTCTGCATTTCCAATTAAAGTAGGGAGGGGAAAACATTCGCTAACTTCTACGAACAAATAAGAGAATTATTAACTGCCAAGCTCTCACGGAATTTCCCCTCCCTCTAATTATACACATTATCTATCTATCTATCTATTTATATATAAATATATATATAATATATATATACATACACACACACACACACACACATATATATATATATATATATATTATTACGAAAATATTATTTTGACTACTTCTCTGTTGCACCAGCGCCATCTAGCCATCGCTAAGCAAATGCTCCAGCGCCATCTAGCCATCGCTAAGCAAACGCTCCAGCGCCATCTAGCCATCGCTAAGCAAACGCTCCAGCGCCATCTAGCCATCGCTAAGCAAACGCTCCAGCGCCATCTAGCCATCGCTAAGCAAACGCTCCAGCGCCATCTAGCCATCGCTAAGCAAACGCTCCAGCGCCATCTAGTTTTCGCTAAATCAGCAATAAATTGTATATATTGTACATAATCCTTGATTAAGCATATAAGTTTACTTTTTCCCATTTGTTTAAATCTAGAGCAGTCTGGTTTACCCAACCAAAGTGTAAAGTGTTATTTTAGTTTATACTTAAGCTGTTTATAAATGTATTGCCATTCATTTTTGAGTGTCCTTTCCCGTTGGTGTTGCATTATTTATCTACAGTAGCTGTTGACGAGTAAATTAAGAACTGAAGTGGTAAGAACATTGGGGCCATTGAGGGTACAGTTCGCATTCCTCGGAAGAAGGTTTTAAATCTGGAAATGAGAATATGAGGAACGTGACAATATATATATTAATATATACATATATATATAATATATATATACATATATATATAAATATATAAATATATATATATATATATATATATATATATATATATATGTGTGTGTATATATATATATATATATATATATATATATATATAAATATATATATATATAAACACAGTATATTTCTATATATACAGTATACATGCATATATATATATATATATATATATATATATATATATATATATATATATAATGCTCTCCTTTTTAATACACAGGTATATATAGTAGGGTTTAAAGATGTAAAATTTTCTCATTTGCTGTGACAAGTAGATAAAACGTAATCAAAATAATTTTCCATTCCAAAATTTTTCTAAGATCAAAATATTAGAGCAATTTCTTCGTCGAACTGAATTTACCAGTACCTCAAAAATTCGAGAATATTTGATCTAGAAGAAAAGGGGCCAAAAATAATCATGCAAAGGTTCCACCAACATTATTCTACTTTCATATTTGAGAAAATTCCATGTGAAAAGAAAAGCCTTTCGATGTCATCCTTTTCCAAGGCAAAGGAGATCAGAAGAACTGTGAATTGCCTAAAAGTGAGACAAAGGAAAGCACATTATCCACTTCATCTTTTTTCCGCTTTCACTCCCAAAGTAAGAAGGCTTCAGCCATTTTCAAAAACGGAAATTTTACTGCTGAATCTTCGGCCCTTTGAATATTGTCACTTTTCAGAATTTTTTTTTTTCTTTTTTGCATTTTTTCCCGATAATTTTTGTTTGTAATGATTGTATATTCATAATATTATAAAAATCGTTATATTTATAATCATATACATACTAGTGTACCCGAGCTGTCAAAAATGACGTCTAAATATTCAAATAGATTTGCACACAGACGCACAAATATCCAATCCTTTCCACCCCTTCCCCTTTTCCTAACTAAAACCCGTTGGTTCATGGTATGATTACTCCCTCTCCCCCTGTGCGTGACATGAAATATAAATATATAGTTTATATATATATATATATATATATATATATATATATATATATATATATATATATATAGTCAGACACTTGCTCCATATTATATACGGGAGATGATTGCTGATATGTTGCATATGTTGTACATATGAATGAACCAAATGCATGTTTGTAAATACTGTAAATATACTTAGGTGTTGTATTTCTTATACTTATATAAAAATATCTCTATCTCCCGTTTATTTCAGTTGTAATAATATAGTCTACCATATGAACTACCTTTTTTCGTAATTCATTAAATGTAAAAAAAAGTTATATATCAATTTCAGAAAAAAAAGTTAAATGGTAAAATATATTCCGTTCACACAGGAGTAAACGTAAATGATTACTTTAAAAACAAAGTTATTACATTATTTGCAGTTAAAAAGATATTTTAAAATCCAAAGGTTCAAGGGAAGGGATTTGCAAATGGTTCCAATTCAATCAAAAGTAAAATATAATGAGAAGGGTAAGGGGGAAAAAAGAAGGGCTGCATTAGGGTTCATGACGACTCGAAAGACAATGCTGTGAATATTTCCTTTGTCAAAAGAACCTTTTATCTCACTCTTGATATAATTAATTAATTATGCCATGGGATCTGTCTTTCATGCAGCATCGAACTGTCCTTGTTCTTTAAATATAAATGACATATGATAAAGCATAAGATTTTGGTTTCTTCGTAGCTGCTCATCTAATACAAAAAAAAAAAAAAAAAAAAAAAAAAAAAATATTGTTGAGAGATGTTGGTATTGTCCACTCTTATTAAGAATTTAATTAATTAATAAGATCACTTGGTTTTTAAGTTATTTACACTATCTAATAAGAATAAGAGGCGGCTATATTTTCGTCTACCACTCATTGGGCTATTTTTCCTCGTTGGAGCCCTTGGGCTTATAGCAACCTGCTTTTTCAGCAAGGGGTGTAACTTAACAAATAATAATAATAATAATAAATAATAATAATAATAATAATAATAATAATAATAATAATAATAATAATAATAACTGCTAATGTCGCTATAACTGTCGTGATTTTGTGGATGGAAAAACAATAGGTAAATGCTATAATTCCCTGAAATAAAAGAGGGCGTGTTTCCTACTGATGCAAATACATTTGCATCCAAGAAATCTCTTAAAAACAAGTAGAGAAAGCTACCAAACAAGACATTCTCAGTTTCCTTAATATTGGGCAATTTATGAAATCATTCATTGAATAAACACATTTTGCTAAAGATGCTAGTCTATGTTAAAGGAATATGAAAAATGCCATAAAGATTACACAATGCATCGAAAACCATTCTTTACGCTTTCAGAAGAAAAGTAATATGCTTTCGATACCGCCATTATTTTGCTTACATGTCTCTTTCGTCATTTCGGTTGTTGCTACGTCACCTTTGTAGAGTAGGGGAACGATAGAATAAATAGTGCTCCCCTTTTGGAACACGGCATCATCATCATTTCTAGTTATTAATCAGCCAACGACCATTTACTTAAAACACAGCAAAACTTCCTCAACACAAAAAAAAAAAAAAAAAAAAAAAAAAAAAACTCTCCGCATGGGTGAAGGAAATGGCCCATACCCCCTTCCTTAGATCATTTATTAGGTAAACTGAGATGCCCAATTGAGACTTTCATAACTTGCAACTTAAAACCAGGAAACTGAAGTACTGGAAACAATTAAAAAACTAAACACAAAAATATCATTTTTAGACGAGGCAAAGGTATCTTCCTACGGCCTGAATATATAAAAAATGATTCATCAAGGTCTTCACTAAGAAATAAAGAGCAAGTGTCTTGCTATCTCCCCTATAAGATAAAGAGCAAGTGTCTGGATATGGATATATATATATATATATATATATATATATATATATATATATATATATATATATACATATATATATATATATATATATATATATATGCATATATCTGGTGACGTTGAGCGCCATTACCAGACTTATAACTAATCAGTCTCTCACCGTTCATTGGGTAGAGGGAGAGAAAGAGAGAGAGAGTAGTCACACCTTGGTGAGAGGTAGTACCCCGAGAGGTACACTCAGAAACTACAGCTGCCGTGTTGTAGCTAAGTAAGGGGGAGGGGTGGGAAGAGCTTAATCCGTGTGTGTGTGCGTGTGCGCATATCTATCTTAATATTTAGCAAGTCATTTTTGACAGGTCACGTACACTAGCAATCTAATATTAATGATTGATCCACAAGCGTAAGTTTTTCTTTTATATATATCCTACTGAGTTTCGACGACTAACCAGCGCAAATTCTACTTCATTATCAAACTTCATTTTGAGCTGTTTATAGCAACAAGATTCTTATAATAAATCGTATTGGAGTAAAGATTTGCTGAACGTGACTATAATCAACAAGTCTTTTATGAAACAACAGGCAACAAAACCGAATAGGATGCAACTGCCCACAAATATTTTAAAATGATCAAGAAATGCTTAGCTACATACATGTCAGACTGAAGAAAATAATATTACTAGACTGAAATACAGACCATTATCTCCAATTAATTTTGCTTATATTTTCCGTCTTGAAAATCGTTAAAATCTGATTATTTGAAAATAGCCTATACCTGTATATGAAAATCAAAGGTAAAGTGGTCTCACTTTCACAAATAAGAAAATTTTTGTAAAGCTAACAAACTTGGACGAATATGGCACGTGGAAGGGAATGTGGAATTGGCTCATCGTAGATTAATCGTGATGGACATGATGCATATTGAATTTCCTTTCTTTTCTCCTCCTCCTTTCCTTGCCTCATATACCTGACAATTCTCTCTCTCTCTCTCTCTCTCTCTCTCTCTCTCTCTCTCTCTCTCTCTCTCTCTCTCTCTCTCTCTCTCTCACCGTGCTTTCCACGAGTTCATTTTACATGCCAATCCAAAATGGTGAAAGTGAATTTGTTTTATCCTTCATGAATTGGCTCTCACACAAATCTCCATTTTGGTATTGCATCTTTAAGTCCATTTTTATGGATGGATGTTTGGAATTAATTTTTATGTGCTCGGGAAAATGCACAGATATTCCAATGGTTACTATGGCATTTTTCATCTTTTTCTTATTGTTGCAATTTTTTTCAGCTTTAGTTTTCGATGCTTTTGTTTACCTCCTCGTGGATGTTCTCGGTTGCTTGGCAGAAAAAAAAATAACGAGAATATTCGGTAGTTATTGCACTAGAAGTGTACTTGAATTTAGGCTTCACTTTGCAGAGAAGTAACTAATCAATGTCTAGTACACGGCATCCATAAAATGTGGATTTTGGCAAAGTATGTCCAATATACACAACAAACACCACTTTGAAGTGCCATTTGATTGCGCTCAGAAACGGCTTTAATCCCTAAAATTAATAATCATTGCTGTTTACTCACGAAATGCTAAAAAAAACAGCTATAAATGTTTACCAACGTTTAGGAGACTATGAGTCCTATAATGAAATTAATGATAAAATTTATCATTTTATTATCGTTTGCTTTTTTCTCTTCCTATGATCTCTGTTTTAAATGGAAATGTGCATTCGAGATATTATATATTTAGTTTTATTTGCTATAATCTTTTCCGCACT
>NC_090764.1:29489463-29501963 GCF_036898095.1 Palaemon carinicauda
GTTTAGTTTCAATAGTGCTTGTTTGAAATGTTCCACTTTGAATTAATTCTAAAGTCTTAATATACTTCCTTTCAATTTTGTTTGCGAAATCGTTTTAAAACTTACTCCCTCCTCTCCACCAAAAACCGAAAGATGAAAACATACACATTTTGTGTAATGGATTGAGTATTTTTTGCTTTTTGTTGTTACGGCAGAGTATTAGAAAATTTAACTTTACTTATGTATGATTTTCATGGCTAACCTAAATGAACTGAAAATAGTTTGGATTTTCACCATAACTGAATTTCGAATTAAGAATAGTAAGCATATATTTCATCGAAACAGAAATGAACCATCAGCAGTATTACATATAAAAACTGTACTTCAAAACACTCGATGGTAATACAGTATAACGTTTCAAGTTTTTTTTTTTTTTTTTTTTTTTTTTAAATCTAAAAGCTCAAAGTATCACATCCTCATTTGCACCACATGTGGTACTCATTCCATAGGACCACATCTTTCATAAATCCTACACAAAATGAAGATTGGTCCCTCCTAATTTCATAATACTTTTCAAGGTTGTCGCGCAGTGACAATATAAAGTTTACTATTCTGGCACATTTCATCTATTGCAATACATTCACGCATGCTCCAAATCAAAGAACGTTCGTTTCCCCCACTATTTTTAATACAAATAAAAGGCATTGAACTACAAATCCCAGAGCCAAGACCATTGGATGAATTATGCAACACGCTGAACACCGAGAAAACTTTTGTTCTCGTTCCCACCATTTCTCGAGAAAGTGGCCAAGGAGAGAGGACCTCATTCACAGTTAAAGGGATATTCCCTCTTTCAATGAGACACACAACTCTTCGCTGAAAGCTCGTCTTTCTAAATATATTTTGAAAACAATAATTCTAAATTATAATACCGTATACAGTAATTCAAACACCCACACACATGAACGCCTACCTGGAAAAATCTACTCACTGTAAAAAGTAGTGAGGTGAAATTTGAAGAAAGATCGTGTATATATATATATATATATATATATATATATATATATATGTGTGTGTGTGTGTGTGTATATGTATGTATATATATATATATATATATATATATATATATATATATATATATATATATATATTTATATATATATATGTATGTGTGTGTGCGTGCGTGTGTTTCCACGCAAAGAGTTAGTAAATTCCAGGGACCAACATTTTTTCAACAACCTGAATTGAATCCGTATATACTTCTCTTTTTTTGCGACAGTGAGTCTGTTCATTATATCCTGAATACCAAGTTGTATAACCGCCTTTCTCAAGGAACAAGAGAAGCAAGCACCTAATGCACGGGCGATGATATTAATCGTTAGGAATGACTCTTGAAGTTTATTACTTTGTTGTGAAATCATGCATTGACGATCTCTATCAACCAGGCCAATTATCTCCATAATGGGTCAGTGTTCCTCAATTTAAACCCCGACTCTAAAGGCTAGTGCCCAGAAGGAACACAATGTGGAATGGCTCTGTCTAACCCCATATGTCAGAATAGATCCATTACCTGAGGGAATGAGTGTGGGAGAGAATGATGAGGCTATTTCGCAAGTTTATCGTTCATCGAGAAAATTTTTATTCAATAACTGGCTGAGTCTTCAATCGAATGTAAGAACATTGTCAATAGCGTAACACAAATGAATTATTATTATTATTATTATTATTATTATTATTATTATTATTATTATAATTATTATTATTATTTGCTAAGCTACAACCCTAGTTGGAAAAGCAGGATGCTATAAGCCCAGGGGCTCCAACAGGGAAAATAGCTCAGTGAGGAAAGGAAACAAGGAAAAATAGAAAATTTTAAAAACAATAACATTAAAATAAACATTTCCTAAATAAACTATAGAAACTTTAACAAAACAAGAGGAAGAGAAATTAGATAGAATAGTGAGCACAAGTGTACTCTCAAGCAAGAGAGCTCTAACCCTAGACAATGGAAGGCCATGGTACAGAGGCTTTGGCACTACCTAAGACTAGAGAACAATGGTTTGATTTTGGAGTGTCCTCCTCGAAGAGCTGCTTATCAGAGCTAAAGAGTCTCTCCTACCCTTACCAAGAGGAATGTGGCCACTGAACAATTACAGTGCAGTAGTTAACCCCATAAGAGAAGAATTGTTTGGTAATCTCAGTGTTGTCAGGTGTATAAGGACAGAGAAGAATATGTAAAGAATAGGCAAAACTATTCGGTGTATGTGAAGGCAAAGGGATAATGAACCGTAACCAGAGAGAAGGATTCAATGTAGTACTGCCTGGCCAATCAAAGAACCCCATAACTCTAGCGATAGTAGCCTATCTCAACGGGTGGCTGGTACCCTGGCCAACCTACTACCTATTCATCTATGCGCAAAACCATTGCTGACGACATAAGAGTCCTTTATTCCTGAAACTCTGAAATAAAGCCATTGGTCTGGCTGTGTCTGGAGGCAACATTTTTAACTAAATCTTCATAAAGTAGCTTCTTAATGTAAATTCAAAATATAATGATTACCAGTGAGTAATTAGCATTTTATTTAAAATTAAATAGTAATGACAGATATTTTAAACGGAAAAAGTTTATAATTTGATTACATTAAGGCATGGATTCTTTTAATTCCTAACAAAATATTCAAGCGTTAACCACCGAAAAAAACCGGCCTTTGGAAAATTCTTTTTAATACCGTACATGAAAACGTTGAAATGTTTTTACCAAAAACAGTAAAAATATTCCATTACACTGATATTTAAACCCCGTGTGATTTGTAAGGCGAAAAAAATTAATGATTTAGAACGGTCTCTCACAGTTCCAGGAAGACTGTGGGAACAGGAGAAGGAGTACATTTGTATTTACCAGAGAACTGGATAGGTACGCTCCTCGGACACCCCTTTAAGGGTATACTCGGACGCGAACGACCCCGACGCCAAAAAAAATTCTTGAAAAATCAGTTTTTGCAGTAACCTCTTTTTTTCTTTTGCCAAAAAAAACTTCAATGAATGCTTAAAACAACTGTAAAGATAAATACTACTCATCTGCAGAAAAACTATTTATTATAAATATTTTAAAAAATTAAGTAGAAAAAAATAAAGACCTGACATAAAAATTCATAAAAAAAAAGTTTATACATATATACACAAATCCTTTTAGGAATTGATTCTTGAATGTTTAGGACACATCTTGATGTATTTTGGATGAAGTCAGACCCATGGAGGTGAAGATCTGAAATGAGAAAAAAAGGGTAACTTTTTTTGGCCAAAAAAATTTGTCCAAATTTCATGAATTTTTTTGGGTACCCAAATGAAATAGGAAGTGGCTAATTTTTTTAGGGAATAAACATATGTTATCCTAAAATAGAAATATGTAAAAAAATCTTCATTATTTTGTAAATTACATTTATATCAGGGGCCATATCTAAAGGTAATTTTTTGAGTACTTAGAAATTTCGTAAAAAAATACATATATTTAATATATAATATGATATTTATGCAGGTAAAAATATACCAAAATATCACAAATTCTATAGGGAACAAGAATATATATAGATAGGGCAACTTACGCTTCGGATATGTCCACAAAATGGCCGCCAACCACACTGACTCAGACTCCCTAATCTGCCACTTGAAATGTAGGAAGGGTATGTCAATTTCAAGGTGTTATTTACTAATCTAATTATTATTGGATATGCATAAAAATTGTATGGTGGGTTGCTGGATAATTGTCGATTATTTTACGACTATAAAATTAAAATTCTGACCCAAAAAAATTTTTTTGAAGGGAAATAAAATCGAAAAAAAACAAAAATGTGAAACAATATAATATTTTAGCTAAAAAAATTTGATGATATTCAATCAAAAAAGAAGTAAACAAAATTTTCCGACAAATAAACATCTAGAGGAATCATTACTCTGTGATAGTTCCTTAGTACGTAGTAATTTTGAAAGAAATGGGAAAAAACGAAAAAATGGCAATCACCGGAAAATCGAACACATACCTATATATACGCCATATCTGGCTAAAAAAAAGATAGGCATGGGTAGCCAGATCATCTAGAAACACTTTCCAACACTATAAAAATATAAGTTTTGCGACACTACTTGCCAATTCCTTACGGTAACATGACTAAGCAAAAAAATGCAAAACAAATAAAAAGGGGCACTCGCGGAAAAATGGCTAACATTCTTATATACGCCATTTAAAAAAAAAAAATTCAGCCACGTGCTAGGCAAACCATCAAGGCACATTTTCCGACAAATAAACATCTAAATGAATCATTACTCTGTGATAGTTCCTTAGTACGTAGTAATTTTGAAAGAAATGGGAAAAAATGAAAAAATGGCAATCACAGGAAAATCGAACACATACCTATATATACGCCATATCTGGCTAAAAAAAAAGATAGGCATGGGTAGCCAGATCATCTAGAAACACTTTCCAACACTATAAAATTATAAGTTTTGCGACACTACTTGCCAATTCCTTACGGTAACATGACTAAGCAAAAAAATGCAAAACAAATAAAAAGGGGCACTCGCGGAAAAATGGCCATTCTAATATACGGCATTTCAGAAAAAAAAATTTCAGCCACGTGCTAAGCAAACCATCAAGGCACATTTTCCGACAAATAAACATATAAATGAATCATTACTCTGTGATAGTTCCTTAGTACGTAGTAATTTTGAAAGAAATGGGAAAAAACGAAAAAATGGCAATCACAGGAAAATCGAACACATACTTATATATACGCCATATCTGGCTAAAAAAAAAAATAGGCATGGGTAGCCAGATCATCTAGAAACACTTTCCAACACTATAAATATATAAGTTTTGCGACACTACTTGCCAATTCCTTACGGTAACATGACTAAGCAAAAAATTGCAAAACAAATAAAAAGGGGCACTCGCGGAAAAATGCCCAACATTCTAATATACGGCATCTCAGATAAAAAAAAAAGACATGCACGTGTTAGCCCAACCATCAAGGCACACTTTCTAACACATAAACATGAAAAAAAAAATCAATAATATACGGCAATTCCTTACTACGTAGTAAATTTTTACAAATATTGAAAAAAAAAACAGAAATTGGCAACCGCAGTTAAATACCCAATATACCAATAACTACGTCGTATCTGACAAAAACAAAGTCACGCATGGGTAGCCAGATCATCTAGACACACTTTCCAACACTAAAAAAGCAAAAGTTTTACGACACTATTTGGCAATATCTTACGGAAAAATGACTTGGCAAAAAAATGAAAAAAAATGAAAAACGGGCACTCGCGGTAAAATGCCCAACATTCTAATATACGGCATCTCAGATAAAAAAAAAAGACATGCGCGTGTTAGCCCAACCATCAAGGCACACTTTCTAACACATAAACATGAAAAAAAAAAATGAATAATATACGGCAATTCCTTACTACGTAAAATTTTTTACAAATATTGAAAAAAACAGAAATTGGCAACCGCAGTTAAATACCCAATATACCAATAACTACGTCGTATCTGACAAAAACAAAGTCACGCATGGGTAGCCAGATCATCTAGACACACTTTCCAACACTAAACAAGCAAAAGTTTTACGACACTATTTGGCAATATCTTACGGAAAAATGACTTGGCAAAAAAATGAAAAAAAATGAAAAAGGGGCACTCGCGGTAAAATGGTCCTCGTGGTGATGAACGCCATTTTAACTAAAAAAAAAATCATCCACATGGTAGCCAAACAATCCACCAAGACTTTCCACAACTGATAACCTATACAAGTTGCACCATTCTACGACAATTTCATAATACGTAATAACTTTGATAATTATGCAAATTACCTTAGAAGGGTAAACTCGGTCGCGCTCGACCCCGACGCGTCTCAGAAATCGGGGAAGGAGTACAGCTACAGCAATGCACATCTGGACACTACTAGAGCGTGTAGGGGAGACACCTCCTGCAGGTCGATCACCCACAAATTCAGTCACGGGGGTGAGTCACGTGAGAAAAACCTCTTTTTTTTTGACGCTCGGGGTCGCGTACGACCCACCGTACCTATCCAGGGTAGGACAATTTTGTGGCACGAGAAAACATTGTGATAACAGGTTTATATGGTTCATGAATGTCAAAGAATAAAAGTGTTTTCACACACACACATATATATGTGTGTATATCTATCTATCTATCTATCTATCTATCTATATATATATATATATATATATATATATATATATATATATATATATATATATATATATATATACTGTATGTATGTATATATATATATATATATATATATATATATATATATATATATATATATATATACAACAACAAATGCAGTTGTTTCTAGCCCACTACAGGACAAGGGCCTCAGATATGTCTTTATTCATGACTGGGGTTTGGCCAGTTTTCATCAACACGCTGCCCAGCGCGGATTAGTGATGGTGGGAGATTTTTGATTGATCGCACACATCGAACCAACACAGTATGAGTGTTCCTTCCTAGTACAGCTTTGCTGATCATGTCTATACACAATCCCTATCACTACGTTAAGGTCCCCCAATCAGGAAGGGATATATATACACACACACACACACACACACACACACATATATATATATATATATATATATATATATATATATATATATGTATAATGTTTACTAGCTAAAGTCAAGAACGATAGAAAAAGATAAAAGAGAGGTAACATAAGTTGGTGAGCAGTAAACTATACATAGAACTGATAAGCTAAAGCCAGCGCTTGGGCAGTTGCTTCAAATTGACGTTCATAAGAAAATGATGTGAATATAAATTAAAAGCGAACATGACATGTTTATATTAGGTAAAAAGTCTATTACAATTAGTGTATAAATTGCAGATTAAATAGAGTGACTTTAGAGATGCACTAAGGGATTGTTGAAGCAATATTTTTTCTTTCTAGAGAAGTGCAGTGAGTCGCTTGACTATGAATGAAAGGAAAGGGTTGATGAAAATCATGTTGGAATGACAGTGTTAGTATTTACTTGAATGTGTATATATGACCCGGCAAAAAGCTGAAAATATGAAAGGTGCGTATAGTTTGGAATTTTGGTGAGGAAGAAGAGGATTAACAGATAGCAGAAAAGTGGAGAAAGACCATTTATGCTTATTCAAAAATGGCATTTCTAGTGGCTCTATGACTCATTATATGGCAAATATCTATTGTTTATTATGTAGCATCATAACATCAATGGTCACTGATGCCGATTAGAGTATGATTAACAACGAATAATTAATTAAAGATAAATAATCGTAAATAAAAATCGGGATTGAATATATAACTTTATAATAAAGCATCTAAAATTTCATATACCATTTAAAAACGAGCAAGAGGCTATTGTTGACTGAAATTTTGAAACAGTCTGGCCATAGAATTCTTTACAGTCTCTTTCTTGATGGATCATATTGAATGGATGTGGAAGTGGCAATTTTTTCCTCTAGTAGCACAGGTTCATGTAGTATTAGAAAAAGTTAACTGATACTTATGAGTTATCCAGGGCTGAATATGGTCAATAAGAATTAGTACAGCCAATATTTTATGAACCTGATACCATAACTACACACACATGATTATTGCAGATTAAATGCGAATTTGCGTTAAGGTGGAGCATCAGTTACAGAAAAATTAAACATCTTATTTAAAAGTACTTCTCTAGAATTCTACAGAATGCTTCAACGTTATTGGTTACACCTAAAATTCTGTTCCCCAATTTTAAATGTACAACCATATTTATGCATCAAAACGGAATCTCCTATCAAACAGGAACGTAAAGTTCTCTGTTAGCCTGGTTCTCTGTATCAAAAAGCTGTTCCAGCCATCAATAACAATGGAATGTATCCTGCTATACGAGTAAAAGTTGGAGACGAGTGGAAAACCTAACAACTATAAAATGTATTCATTCTGAATCTAACTTGAAAACATGGAAGGATTTCCATTTCACAAAGTAAATTCCCTGTACAGGATTTCAGTCACGGTGCGGCAGACAAGCCTTAACTATGGTAATAAACGTTCTGCAGAACACTCGCCACTGGGCAACGTTATTTCCCAAAGGAAGCAATATATTATCCTTTTGTTTTATATATATACACACACACACACATATATATATATATATATATATATATATATATATATATATATATATATATATATATATATACATGTGTATATATATACACACATTATATATATATATATATATATATATATATATATATATATATATATATATACACACACACACACATATATATATATGTATATATATGTGTGTGTGTGTGTGTGTGCGTTCTAGTCTTCGTTTATTTGTTTTACCATTTCTTTAACAATGATTGATTCATAACAAATAGCAACTTTTTCTGATTCCAGTAATCATTTAAGGAAAATTTAGGCAATAAAATTACAGCACTCAACAAGAAAGTGAAATACATTGTAATTCCAATTCGTGTATGTTAAGTAATTGAAAAAAATAATACATAGTTGTTGACACGAAAAACTTAATTTGATTACAAGGTTTAAGGATGGAATTTTCAATGGAAATTTCATAATAACTATCTCTTTTTTTAGTGGATGCTACCATTGCCTATTTCTATGAAGGTCCTGTGTGTGTGTGTGAGAGAGAGAGAGAGAGAGAGAGAGAGAGAGAGAGAGAGAGAGAGAGAGCCTTACCTTACCTTATTGCCTTATTTTTTGTTTGGGTTCCCCCAGGTCCCTCAGTGTGAGGCACCTCGTATATCCACCAGAGAGTTGCTAATACATCTTCCGGTGTATTTTGCATCTTCCAGTCTTGGATGGTCTGGGATGCATCTTAGGTATTTATCGAGCTTATTTTTAAACGCATCTACGCTCACTCCTGATATGTTTCTTAGATGAGCTGGCAGCACATTAAATAGTCGCTGCATTATCGATGCTGGTGCGTAGTGGATTAATGTCCTGTGCGCCTTTCTCAGTTTACCTGGAATGCTTTTTGGCACTATTAATCTACCTCGGCTTGCTCTTTCTGATACTTTAAGCTCCATGATGTTTTCAGCAATTCCTTCTATTTGCTTCCATGCTTGTATTATCATGTAGCGTTCTCTTCTCCTTTCTAGACTGTATAGTTTTAAAAATTGCAGTCTTTCCCAGTAATCAAGGTCCTTAACTTCTTCTATTCTAGCAGTATAGGACCTTTGTACACTCTCTATTTGCGCAATATCCTTTTGGTAGTGTGGGTACCATATCACATTGCAGTACTCGAGTGTACTACGCACATAAGTTTTGTAAAGCATAATCATGTGTTCAGCTTTTCTTGTTTTAAAGTGTCTGAATAACATTCCCATTTTTGCTTTACATTTAGCCAACAGTGTTGCTATTTGGTCGTTGCATAACATATTCCTATTTAAAATTACACCAAGGTCTTTAATTGCTTCCTTGTTTGTGATTGTCTCATTATTAGGTCCTTTGTATGCATACACCATTCCTTCTCTGTTTCCATAATTTATTGATTCGAATTTATCGGAGTTAAATACCATCCTATTTATCTCCGCCCATTCATATATTTTGTTTAGATCTCTTTGTAGTGAGTTCCTATCTTCATCACAAGTAATTTCTCTACTTATTCTTGTGTCATCGGCGAAACTTCTCACTACGGAGTTTTCAACATCACAGTCTATGTCTGAGATCATAATAACAAATAGCAGTGCAGCTAATACCGTACCTTGGGGCACACCAGATATTACCTGGGCTTCATCTGATTTCTCGTCATTTGCAACCACTATCTGTTTTCTGTTTTGCAGGAATTCTTTTACCCATTTTCCTATCTTTCCCACAATATTATGCTTTCTCATTTTTTTCTCCAATATGTTATGGTCTACCTTGTCAAAGGCTTTTGCAAAATCTAGATAGATCACATCTGTGTCTTTTTCATTTATCATATTATTGTATATGTTTTCATAGTGAGCTATCAGTTGGGTCTGTGTACTTTTTCCAGGTACGAAACCGTGTTGACCCATATTGAACAAATTATTTTTGACCAAATGGTTCATTATTTTCTTTTTTTATTACCCTCTCATACACTTTCATAATATGTGATGTTAGACTAACAGGTCTATAATTGCTTGCCTCTAGTCTTGATCCACTTTTGAAGATAGGGGTTATATAAGCTAATTTATGTTTAACATATATCTCGCTCATATCTATACTCTGTCTTAGCAGTATTGCAAGTGGCTTCGCGATAGTGTTTGCAGTTTTTTTTAACAAAATCGCTGGAACTCCATCTGGTCCGGCTGCCGATCCATTTTTAATTTCGTTTATAGCCGTGACAATATCTGCTTCATTAATATCTATATCCGTTAGATATTCAACATTTTCTTCTCTCATTTCTGTTTCATTACTCTCATTCGCAATTCTTGGCGTGAACTCACTCTTATATTTTTCTGCTAATATGTTGCATATTTCCTTTTTTTCATTCGTTAGCCGTCCTTCAATTCTTAGAGGGCCTATTTCTATTCTCCTTTTATTCATCTTTTTTGCATAGGAGTAAAGTACTTTGGGGTTTCTTTTTATATTTTGAAGTGTCCTTTCTTCTAAGTCCCTTTTTTCATTTTCTTTCGACTGTATAATCTTTTGTTCTGCATTTTCTATCTTACATTTTATTTCCCTCATTTTCCACACATTTTTTTCTTTTGCAAGATTTTTCTTCCACTTTTTAATTTTCTGAAATAAGATTCTTCTGTCTCTTGGTATGCACGTCTTTTGTTTATTGTTTTTTTTCGGTACATATTTTTCAACAATTTTCTCCAGTATTTTGTACAGTATATCCGTATTTACCTGTATATTATCACTTATAAATACATTTTTCCATTCTTTATTCAGTTCTTCATTTATTTCTGACCATTTTATATTCTTACTGTAAAAGTTATATTTTCCATATCCTTCCCAAAGTTTTGTGCTTTTATTAATTCTGTAATCACTTGCTTTGGAATGAACTATCAATTCTATGACATTGTGGTCTGAAATTCCCGTGTTATACACTATTATTTCTTTAACATAGTTCACCTCATTCACAAATACTAGATCTAGGACATTTTCCTTTCTTGTTGGAATGTGGTTTATTTGTTGCATATTATGTTCTAATAGCATATCTTGAAGCTTTTCAAATTGCCTCTTATCTTCTGCGCTACTATTACTATCTTTTTTATATGTATACATACAACCACTTTCTTCTATCCGTTCTTTCCAATCCACGAAAGGAAAGTTAAAATCTCCGGATAGGAGTATATTCCAGTCTTTATGGTTTCTACATATATCATCTATTTTTTCTATTATTATGTCAAACTCCTTAGTGTTTGGGGGTCTGTAAACTACAATATTCATTAGTTTTTCAAATTCAAATTCTACCGCAATCAATTCACATTCTGTGTTGCTGTATTTTTCACATACTTTTCCTTGATTTATGTCTCTTCCATATATTGCGGTTCCCCCTTGATTCCTATTTTTTCTGTCTGATCTATAAGTTTGGAAACCCTTTATCTGGTCATCACTGCCAGTCTCTTGGGAGAGAGAGGGGGAGAGAGAGAGAGAGGTCGCGTTATTTCTTACAGCAATTCCATTCTTTAGTCTTTTAATTGCCTTCCCTGTTTACTAGACACACGTATCTATAAGTATAATCAATAAGCATAAAAACTTAAATTCGTCCATCAAGCAAATGCGAGTTGCTACAGTCCACAAAATTCAACAATTCTTCATATGTTCACTCAATCCACACATGACAATATTTTCGAGATAGAGTCCGCCAATATAGTTTTCAAAAGTTTTTTTGGTCTGCTTTTTTTTAAAAAGTGTATTATGGTCTGGAAGCGGCTTACATCTTTCGGTCAATTCTTTTGCTAACACAAAAAGGCAAACACTAATTACAAGCTCAGTAAACTGAATTCTAAATCTTGCAATCTCTTTGGATATTATTTTGTTCCGAGTAACTGTAACCAATATCAGATCAATTTTCATTTTAAAGTCATATTCATGTATCATAAGATTACAGGCCCACTTAGAGCTTTTCATCCAAAGCCAAAATTACTCTTTCATTCTACTTTCGGTTTAAAGCATCATTACTTAAATACTAGTGTACGTGACCCGTCAAAACGACGGCTAACATTTAGATAGATAACACACAGATTTTACCATTCCTACCCCTTCCCCTTTACCAGAGGGACGGGGAGTTGTATATATATATATATATGTGTGTGTGTGTGTGTGTGTGTGTGTCCAGACACCTGTTCTTTATTATATAGGGGATATGCCCACTGCCTATCCCATTTCTACTACTGTACTTCCACACTTTATCCCTTGTATTATCAAGATATTAACAACCTCTTTCCCATTTCAGTGTCTTGATCAAGTCTGCTTACAATCAAGCCTTTTTGGAATGCACTCACAAAAGCGACGCTTTATTCTCACTCGCCCTCAGATACT
>NC_090764.1:29519463-29524463 GCF_036898095.1 Palaemon carinicauda
ATACACACATATATATATACACACATATATATATACACACACATATATATTTATATATATATATATATATGTATATATATATATATATATATATATATATATATATATATATATATATATATGTAATAATTTGCCTAATTTTTATTCGTGGCCTGTAAAGTGAATTTCATTTAGTTGCTTCCAATATATTTTTGTTATGCCACAAAATGAAAATAAGAACAGACTGGTTAAGGTTTTTCTCGCTCCCACCGAAGGTGGTTATTATATAAGTGGTACCTCGACCATGAGTTTTTTTTTTTTTTTTTCATGTAATTATTCGCCTGGATGGACTTTTGGTGGGGACCTTTGGCTGAGGATGAAGGGGAGTATGGATTCGGAATCGGCTCCTTATCTTGGAGGTTCTCTGACCGTATTCCTGAAGGACATTTTAAATATCACGGAGATATCTACATTCTGAAGGCCTTGCTGCATTTAAGGGCCCCCTTTTTCTACTGTATTGCGGAGGACATTGATGGTGTTCCTCCTCCTGATTGCAGAAGTTGCTGTGGAACTTGCAGCTTTGTTTTTTGAGACGCCTCCTGTGCCTTGATTGGGCGCTCTTCCTATGTGCTGTAGACAGTGTGATATACTCTACCGTTTTCGTCTCTACACCTCGAGACATTCCTGCTGCCCCTGGGAGGGCATCCTGGTCCTGCCTTCGTCTTGAAACCTCCGGAGTCGTGAAATGCTTGATTCTGTTATAATAGCCAGCAAGGATATAAACTGAGTCTTTTACTGTTGACATTACTGACGCGGGTCAGTTTATCCTCCGGCTGCAGACCTCCTCGTGATTCCAGAGCAGTGGATCGACAGCAGTTTGTGTTGAATGGTGGAGCTATCCTCTATAAAGTTTATTTCGTGCAACCACCTTTGATGTTGAGTCAATATCGATCCGTGATAACGATTTTAAGTATTTATGTATGTGAAGATTTTTTGAATTGTATAAGCTAGGATTAAGGTTCTTTCCCCCTTTTATTATCCTCCTCTTGAAAATTTTCAGGGCTTTCTAGAAATAGGTTGTTTTCCTTCTTCCTCCTAATTACTGTCTCTTATTCTATCGTATGAATGAGGATGTTTTTCAGGTGAACTTTTTTGTACACCCTAATCAGTTTTTTATATATTTTTGTGGGTTTAACGTAACATTTCTTTGTTTATAATAAATGTTCAAGTTTTGATAAGTAATTTTTGTTATCCTCTTTGAGTGTTTTCAATGTGGTTTTCACTGTTTGGAGATCTTGCCCTTTGGCTCTAAATTCTAACCTTTGTGGCACTGATCATAAAAAGAAAAGAGCCTGTTTCTTTTGTCCCTTATAATTCTTTTAAACAGTTGTTTGAAGTTCATAACATATTTTGGCGACCTTGCCAGGATCATCCAACAGTGTCATTCACGAGTGCATTCAAAGGGGTGTTTAGGTCAGTGGATGGGCTTAGGTAGATTATTTTCAGTTCACCCCACTTAGTAAATAATTATGCATTATTTTGAGGAGGAAAAGGCCTCTGCTGCCCAGTTTTTAGCAGACCCTGACTGGGAGAGGAATCTGTTTGATCTAAAACGAGATCAGTTATGGATATTAGCTGAATTTCTAGGTTTAAGTTTGCTTTCAGTGGTAAAGAAAGGTCAGCTGTTATTTAAGGTTATTAAAGCTGCTAGGATGTTTAAAGAAACCGTAGGTAGCATCAGTAATGAGGAAACAGATTATGGTGATGAAAATGGTGAAATTAAGGTGGTAGGTGCCAGAGATGTTGAGGAAAAGACAGACAATGTTAGAAATAAAAATGGGGAAACAGGCAATGGAAATAATGTGAATGATGGTAAGGTAAGGCAATTGAAATTGGATCTTTTAAAGGAGCAATCTAGGATTAAAGAGTTGGAGTATAAAGCCCTTCGACTACAAGCTGAAGAAAGAGCAAAGGAAAGGGTTCATGAAACCCATTGTTTAAAATTGCAGATGGTAGCTGATAATGGTAGTAATCGTAGTGATAAGGATAGTTTTAACCTGTTAAGTGCCCAGAAACTTGTTCCCCAATTTAATGAGGAAGACGTCTCTGAAATCTTCCTTTCTTTTGAAAGAATTGCTAAGAAGTTGAAATGGCCTCGGGACATGTGGATCACTTTGGTCCAGTGTCGCTTAAAAGGTAAGTCCCAGCGTGTATATAATAAATACACTTAACGAGGGATTGTCATCTGATTATGATTCTGTGAAAGCGATAATTCTGAAAGCTTACGATCTCGTTCCGGAGGCGTACAGAACTTTAAAAAGAATCTGGATATGACTTTCGTGGAATTCGCCCGAAAGAAAGAACAGTTCATGGACGACTGGTAAAAGTCCAAGGAGGTTGACACGTTTAGAAAATTTCGGGAATTAATTTTGACCGGAGAATTTAAGAGGTCTGTGTCGAGGGAGCTAAAGATTAATTTGGAGAAGTTGAAGATTGATTTTTTACAGGAGGTGGCAATTGCTTCTGATGAGTACTCCCTTGCACATAGGTAAGACCTGTTAAAAGATTTTCCTAAAAAGTTCTCTCCTTGCTGTCCGTATCCTGTAATTTTGTTGGGGATACGAAGTCCAAATGATTGCTATTTCATTCGGACAAGAAATGTCCAGATATGCTGAGAGTGGGTATCTATTTACTAAGGGAGAGAGAAGCGGTGCTTAGTATAAGAGAAGTCTGCTATAAACAAAAAATATCTGAGAAGAAGGACAATGTATTAAGTAATGAACATATGGATTAAGTCTTTCCCGATGGCTGGCCTCAATTGCAAGTTCAACGATTCATCTACCATTCAAATTGAACTATCTGTAATTTCTATCGGATGAACAACACACGATGACTGATTGCACATTCATCTCGATTACCGATTGACTTAACGTTCCATCTCCACATGAATATTAACACACTGAAGGTTTGCAGGTATTAAAAACAAATGACGTGACAACAGCATACTTGAATTAACAATATTGCATGTAATTTTTGTGGGTGTGTATTATCTTTATTTCGAGAGATTTCTTGTTTTGCAACTGAATTGTGGCATCACTCCATGATGTATTCTAGTTTCTCGTGAAGCAAATTGCATAACAACAATGGTCCACTAAAAATATTACAAATATTCTTTCACGAATACTAAGGGGTTAACTTACACGTAAGGATGTTGCATTGTTTTCTTTTATAGCGTGTTTTAGACATTTGAAAATTCAAACTTTTGTATACCTAGAAAATCACAATGTTGAAACACTTTATAAGTGAGCCATTTCCTTCTTTCTGTGACTTCAGCTTATGATAAAATGGCTCTCACTGAAAAAAAAAAAAAAAAAAAAACTTCAATAATCGAATACCTTATTCCAGTAAAATATTAACATATTTTCTACCCCTTTAGATATATATCCGTCACTTGAATCTTGGAAAATTATAAACAGTAAAATATAGCAGAAACAAAATCGTAACGACTGGCTGCATTTTTCATAATGAAAAAAGAGAATAAAATCTTTTGTTTATTTCAAAAACTTTAAAAATCAAACTGTTCTTGATAAGGAAAAATTTATTAGAAATTATGAAGTCTTAAAAGCGAATTTTTATCTTGGAACATATAATGTAGAATTTTGAGGAGCAAAGACATCTAATCATCATAGTCTCTGAGATAAACAAATCATCTCATAAATGTTGTTGTACAGCTATGCTGAAATTCATGTAGTTTTTCTATCAATGTCGAAATTGAGAAAGGTTTAAATTATACACACTCGCATGGACATACATACATACATACATACATACATACATACATATATATATATATATATATATATATATATATATATATATATATATATATTATTATTATTACTTACTAAGCTACAACCCTAGTTGGAAAAGCAGGATGCTATAAGCCCGGGGGGCCAACAGGGAAAATAGCCCAGTGAAGAAAGGAAACGGGAAAAATAAGATATTCCAAGAAAAGCAACAACATCAAAACAAATATCTATATATAAACTATAAAAACTTTAACAAAACAAGTGGAAGAGAAACAAGACAGAACAGTGTTCCCGAGTGTACTCTCAAGCAGGAGAACTCTAACCCAAGACAGTGGAAGACCATGGTACAGAGGCTATGGTATTGCCCAAGACTAGAGATCAATGGTTTGATTTTGGGGGGTCCTTCTCCTAGAAGAGCAGCTTACCATAGCTAAAGAGTCTCCTCTACGCTTACCAAGAGGAAAGTACCCACTGAACAATTACAGTGCAGTAGTTAACCCCTTGGGTGAAGAAGAATTGTTTGGTAATCTTAGTGTTGACAGGTGTATGAGGACAGAGTAGAATCTGTAAAGAATAGGCCAGACTATTCGGTGATTTGTAAGTAAAGAGAAATTGGACCGTAACCAGAAAAAAGGATCCAATGTGTACATACACACACAGATATATACAATATATGTAAATAATATATAATACACACATATATACATATACAGTATATATATATATATATATATATATATATATATATATATATATATATATATATACTGTATATGTATATATATATATATATATATATATATATATATATATAAAGCATATTTCTAACATATAATGTTGAATTCTAAGGAGCAAATCCTCTAATTATCATGGCTGCTGAAAAATATTTAAAGAAAATAATTATCAATGGGAAAATTATCTACGTTTTAAGTTTCATTACAAAATGTCCATAGAAAATAGAGGTTGGAAACCAGAGATTTCGATAATAACATTAACTTACGAAATAAAGTGACAATAATTCCTTGGACATCGACTCATTCCTCGACATGGCTGGATTAGTAAGAAAAAAAGGCCACTATATGATGTGGTAATCATCCTTTCCAATCCAAATCTCACTCTGGTCCTCTAATTTGATTTAGCTGAGAGAGAGAGAGAGAGAGAGAGAGAGAGAGAGAGAGAGAGAGAGAGAGAGAGAGAATGTGGTTGTATGCA
>NC_090764.1:29526963-29551963 GCF_036898095.1 Palaemon carinicauda
TATATGTTTGTGTGTGTATACACATTCAATAAACCACAATAATTCTCTCTCTCTCTCTCTCTCTCTCTCTCTCTCTCTCTCTACCCCCGAGGGATAAAAGAGTGCAGGGGGTAAAAGTTAGTGAAAAATCAAGTGCAAATTCCTTAGATTCACACCTAGGTCTATGTTAATGTAAGTGTGAATAACAATTTTGCCGATAGACTTACTCAAAGGGTAAAGTTGTAGATTGTGTAGGAGAATAAAGGAAAAGTTTTTAATATATTATAAAAGAGCGGAATAGATGAATTTGAAATGTATTTATTTAATGGTGTATCTGTATAGGCCTACAGCTATAGTAGGCCTACAGTGTCTATATCTCTGTATTTGAATTGTCTCTTTATGTAACCTATTATATTTTGTGCTTTCTTTTCCGCTTTTATGCTCTGTTTGGTGAACTTCAAATCCTTGCTGATAATAATACCAAGAGAGAGAGAGAGAGAGAGAGAGAGAGAGAGAGAGAGATATTGAAGCTTAATCTCTCTCTCTTTCTCTCTCTCTCTCTCTGAGATATATATATATATATATATATATATATATATATATATTGAAGCTTATTCTCTCTCTCTCTCTCTCTCTCTCTCTCTCTCTCTCTCTCTCTCTCTTTCTCTCAATTAAATAAGGAAAGAGGAGAGGTAAAAGAATATATTGTCATTATACAGATTTTTTCTTTGATGATTATGAGGAAATAGGGATAAATCCATTGATTTATTTGCCACGCACTGGCACGCATCCTCCCGCATCGTCCCTCAGTAGGGATAAATCCATTGATTTAATTGCCACGCACTGGCATGCATCCTCCAGCATCGTCCCGCACTGTTCACTCCAGTTCCCGCATCGTTCACGACAAGTTCACGCCAATTTTGTCGTGACAATGCGTGCCACAAATTTTGAACATTTCAAAATTCTCGGCACGCATGGCACGCATGCCACGCACCGTTCACGTCAAGTTCACGCCAGTTCCCGCATCGTTCACGCCAGTTCACGACACAATGCGTGCCAGTGCGTGCCACAAATGCGTGCAAGTGTCAGGGGGGCTTTACACTATCTTGGGTTAGAGTTCTCTGGCTTGAGGGTACACTCGGGCACACTATTCTATCCTATTTCTCTTCCTCTTGTTTTGTTAAAGTTTTTATAGCTTATATAGGAAATATTTATTTCAAAGTTATTACTGTTCTTAAAATATTTCCTTTCCTCACTGGGCTATTTTCCCTTTTGAAGCCCCTGGACTTATAGCATCCTGCTTTTCCAAATAGGGTTATAGCTTAATAATAATAATAATAATGATAATAATAATAATAATAATAATAATCTGTCATAATCACATATTTCTGTGAGAGCCGGGTATGACCGATCCTAAATCGGCTTAAAATGACTTCAGCCTTTTGGTTCCTAACGAATATATTTGGAACTTCAAATTTATGGTACATTGGCTTGAGCTGATGTTTCCTTTTTTTTTTTTTTTTTTTTTCTTTGCCTGCTATTGCACAATAAAACGGAAAAAACATGCAGACATGTGACATTTCCCTTTCAATTATCTTTGTTTAAAGGTCGCTTAAGAATGGCAAAGGCAAGGGACAGGACAATGTCCTATAAACTAACCATATATACATATGATCAGCGTCTAAGCCACCTCTCCATCCAAGGTTGGACCAGGGAGGGCAAGGCAATGACTGCTAAGTCCCGACTTAGCAGGTAAACCGAAAAGCTCCCCTAAACACCCTATCCCAAGCTCATAAGGATGGTAGAATTGCACACACGACTAAAACTTTTGAGTTTGAGCAGGTTTCGAACTCACGTTCGACAGGGAGTTTCCAATAGACTGCCTACAGGCTAGTTTTCATACTACGATACTGTTTGAAGCACATACTCTATTTCATTGTGTTATGTTTGGAAGCTAAGAAACCTATAAATGCACGTCTAAAAGATGTCTCGGTCCGGGTTGCCTTTCCAATAATTCAGTCACTGCGATTAATTCCAGATATTGTTGAGCAAATCATATAACCATTATGGTTAAGAATATGGATACATTCTCTCTCTCTCTCTCTCTCTCTCTCTCTCTCTCTCTCTCTCTCTCTCTCTCTCTCTCTCTTCCCATAAATCGTTAACACACAAAATAGATTACCAATCAGGAGGATAACCTTTTTTTAAACTCACAACTAGACATTACTTATCGTTCTCCAACAAAGTATTGAGAATGTTTGCCTTCTCTTACGATACCCCTCTATGCAGTATGTAACTAAAATGAGAATAAGCACATTGTACCTCTAGTTAAATCAGTTTTCTGAGCAAAGAAAAAGACCAGTCACTTTGATTAAAGGAAACGGAATGATAAGATACCAAACGAATATCATTAAACTGCCTTTCTGTAACAGAAGAGAAGTAATAAAAAGGGCCATGATTAAAAGGAGACAGAGCACAAAGTGATAAGGAAGTCACAAACTCTCACAAAGCGTCAGACATGCGAACATAAAATGGTAAATAAATTATATCTCGATAAGTAACAAAATTGATTGTCACGCTACGGCTCGAAGTTCACCAGCTTGTTGGTTTTTAGCATACTTCCAACAGCTTACTTTTACAAAGTTCGCTAATGTAATTTTCATGTCTGCCTAATTTGCATATTTAAAATAATGAATCCTATGGTCAAAGTTAAAGTATATAGCGTGCCATAATATCGCAAGAAAAACAATATTTTTAAGCATAGTTTCAAATTCCCCAAAGGCGATATTTCTGGTCTAGCTATTTCATCCAAAATTGTCTACACTATAATCTAAGAAACATATGCTCAGTAATAAAGGAATATTTATTATCATCCAGAAAAAAAAATTGAAAGGCTTAAGGATTTATAATTAGTTCTTAGTCGAGTAGATCCTTCCCTGTTATTATATTAAGCTAGTCTTAAAACCACCAAAGTTTCTCGACTTTACGTAAACACCCCATCCACGATGTTCTTACGCTAGTATGTAACGAGCCTCAAAACAAGTAAATTCATTAATCCTGTAAATAGTCGACAACAGTCTGCAGTATAGATGTCAACACCCTTTTTTCTATATCTTTCTAATAAAGAGATTAATAGTCTTTGGATATATTGTTGGTAGGGTAAAAAAAAATACATGATAAATGTGGTGGGTTATGATTCTGATACGAAGAAAAACTAAACATTATTATATTGATAATTTATAACGAAAAATCCCGAATCTTTATAACACAACTTCATTAGAACATTAGTTCAAATCCAATTGCTTTGTTGCTATGACGTGTGGAAATACCAGTGTCATGATGATCATTGCTTTTATTATTAGATATATCAGTACAATAAATAAGTATTTTCCTTTCAAATAAAGTCAAGTACAGAACAGACAAATGAAAGACAAGAAAATTGCATGTGGCTCCTATACATATTCCTCAGCTCTTAACAAAAGCGATAATAGTAATCTGTGCTTCTGCCACTTTTCGAGAGTATGGCATAATTATCTATATAAAAAAACTAAGTGAATCTATATGGAAATAAAAGCCAAAGTCGAGAAAATTCATTTGTAGATTCGATTTACCAGGAAAGCTACATGTCCAAAGAATAAATATATTGCTCTTACTCTGATATCCCTCATAAAAAATCTCGCAATGAAGATCACTTACGCTAAATATGGAGAAAATAAACAAATAACCACACGGACACTGCACGGACAGACATAATCTTATTCAAACAAAAATAATCTCAAGGATATAATTATAAGGTTTACTTAGAATATATCAAATCTTGAAATAATTAAAAAAAAAATCGAGCATCTTTTTTTCCCGAGATAAAATCGAGCAAGTAGCCGTACACGTTAAAGACACATTACAACGGAAGGAAGGGATCCCATTCAAAACCCGGTGCTGTGACAAAGAACCGTTTCGGCGAGTAACCGTGCAAACAAGCGAGCACGCGAAGCCTTTGAAGGAAAAGTAGCCTCGTCGAGATAAAAACCTCAAAACGTGGGTGGGTGAATGAGCGCTCTCTGAATGAACTTGATACTATGTCGGAGGAATGTGAGAAAAAACGTCATTAACACAATAGGAAGTGATTCTGTTTTTTAGGTAAAAAAAAAAAAAAAAAAAAAAAAAATAAAAAAAAAAAAAACAGATGGGAAGAAAGCACATCACAGACTGAGGAAATCAGGCCACAAAGGTGGAACTGAAAATATTAGCATATACTGTAAAATAAGAATGGAAGGTAAATGTGAACCAGACAAGGAAGAAATCACAGAAGAGGCCCTGAAAGACCGTGAGGGGAGGTGGAGTGGCTAGAGTGGTGGAGGATGAGGGAAAGAAAACCGAGTGAAAAGAGGCAGAGGCGGAGGCGGAGAAAATATCACAGCAAAAAAATTAATAAACAGATTGATAAAGTCACACGAAAAGGAAATTAAACTATTAAAGGTAATAGTACGAAGAACAACCCAGAAATAAAATTCTTAGGTTAATGGCCCACTTGGTGAAATTTGAAGAAATGCAAATGAATTGTTTTGATATATTTTTGAAAAGAAAGGTATGCATTAAAAGATCATGCTCATGATTATGAATGCATGTTCACCTGTCAAGGATGCTGATCGTCATGGTAAATTGTGTTATGATTTGATCAAGATTCTGACTCTTTATGACTAAGTTAAAATGTTTACATAAAAATGTGTTGGAAACTTCTTTCCCTATTTTATATTTATGATATTTTATACTTTAATTTTAATGTGCAGTAAGTGGTTAAGAATGGTGTTTTTGTAATGTTTATCGGCGGTTTATCAGTTTAAGTATGAACGGGGCTCCAACCATTCTCTCAAGTTTTTTGGAATTGTACCTCATTAGTAAAAGAAAGGCTAAACATAAAATATTTATGCATACATACATACATACATACATACATACATACATACATACATACATATAAATGTGAGAACGTACATTACTTAATTAAAATCGCTATATTCTAAAACACAACATATGATTTGTTCTAAACAGTAAAACTAAGACTGAATACTTTACATACAAAATAAATTGTTTATCTTCGTTACAATGCAGCCATTACCCTTTGTATTAATCAGGTAATCAGACTCAAAACAGAGAAAAAATGGATCATATCATTAGGTATCTACAAAATAAGAGCATAGCATCAAGAAAATCCCCGACATGGTTATCAAAATTGGTAAGGACTCTCTTGCTTCGCCACTTAGAAACGGGGTGCTGAATTGAAGTAGGCCAGTGACAGGACACTGTCCTACATTTGGGGCACTTTAAAACATCAATCACTACAAACAAGTGGAAAACCGTCATTTGGTTTTGCCTTGCAGACGTTTGACTACTGAATACTGGTTAGCATAATATCGTTTGTCATTCCAGACATGAAAACGCTGTCTGCAAAAGTACCACAAATGTTAGCAAAGAACAGAATCTGACCATAGTCGAACATTTCAAACAATTTTAAGTCGTTTCCCAGCTGAATCAGACAATTTATTACACTGGAAAATTGTCAACGCTGAATCAAGCTAGCCACTTTGACCCTGAAAGAATAATTTAATACAATGAGGGGAAACACGTTGGTTTTCAACCTTCCTTGAACAATCAGACAGGTTGTGTCAGTCATAAAAATCATGATCTGAGTTGTGGCATTCTGATGGAAAATTACCAGAAAAGGAATCATAATTGGAAGAAATGAGAACGTAGCTGGTAGTGCCTGAAGTGACCATCTGTAACTCGGAATAGTTGCCACATACCATCTCTTCAGCCGACTTGACCTCTTTTGACCACTTAATTCTTTATCAAACTGGAATTCCTCGTGTGGGGTTACCCTTTTGGGAACAGTTTGGAATTCATCCATACTATGAAGGAGTATTTCAAGTCCATCTTCTACGACGGTAAAGCAATACTTGAACATCGACAAACAAAATTCAGCGAAGTTTCGAGTGACTTTTCAGTGAAGCCAAGAACTCGAATTATCCTTTCACAAGTGATCAACAAGAAAAGAGCTTTAGTTGAACACTAGGTCCAAAAAGCTAGATATCAGAACTGTAATCATTACAAAATTATCTATTACATAAAATTATTTAAGTTTTTCAAATTAACTCTTCATCATTTTTAGGTCACAAAAAAATTATTCCCCTATGCATGTATAAATACAATCGAGTTTCTTCTCTTCTTCTTTTTTATTTTATGCAACGGCTTTAGTCCAAATCAAATTCGATATTCACATCCATGAAAATTATATCCCTTTAGGTTCAATCATTTACTTTTGCAGTGTTAGACACCCAAGCGAATATGAGATAATAAATCTTTCCACATTCTTCATCCCACGATTTTCCGCCAACCTCATTTTAATATTAGTTCACGTCAACACTTCGATATCCAATTTTGGAATTTTATGTTAAGCATTTCCGACGTCTTCTTCCTACCTTGACTTCCAAAATCGGCACAGTGTAAAATCCGGACGTCGGACGTCGGACGTCGAACGTCGGATGCCGTCCGGGAGAATAGAAAACCGCTTGTATCACCGGTAAATGCGCCATAATACACCACTTTTTTGACACGTAATTTTCACTGATACTTTCTGTTATTTCCTGAATAAATGTTCGAAAAATATTGATTCATTTTCATTTTATTGAGAATAATCTCAATCGGACGTCAACATTACACTTTAACTGCCCGCGTGATACATGGTATCATCCAGTGTGTGGTAATAAAGGTGCCAAAACATTATTAAATGAAACTTGGATTTGTGACAGATGTACTAAGTGATATATTAACAGCACATTAAAAAAACAAAAGAGGGGCCTGGATGGTTTGTGTGTGCATCGTCTCACACTTACATCACACTTACATGCTTTTATATAAAACTGCTTTTGTTGTAATTCTACTTGTAGTCTCATGTAACTTTTAAAATAAACTATTCTAACATATTGTTTATTTGGTCGAGACAAGTGCAATTAGGATATCATTGTTGTAAATTTCTTGAAATTTTTGGTGTCTGTGATAAAACTTTTTACATTTACTTCTACATTAATTTTAATATTTACCTTTTCTTATTTGTTTTATTATTTCTTTCAATTTAGTATATTTGCTTATATTTATGGTTATGGGAAATAATATGGTGTAGGGTGGTGGATTAGTTGGTTAGACTGTCAACTGCCTTCCCGTGGCTCTGACTGGGCAACAGGCACAGGCTATTATAAAACGAATAAAAACAAATTGATTGATAAAATTTCAGTACATTTCAAGAGAAATAGGCTTCATTTCTTACATGTAGTATCCTGTGTCTGACTAAAGTTGGCAACATTTTAATGGGTTAGTGGATCATACTAAACCTATTGGCAACTAAATGCAGGGCAAAGGGAGTGGTAGGCCCTTTCTCCTTATGTTACTTTACAGCCGGGTAAATTCTTATCTGTGACTGCTGATTGGCGACGTCCAGCTTTTATCCTAACAGGGTAAAATAGCGGGCAGTTAAATAGTGTAATGTTGACGTCCGATTGAGATTATTCTCAATAACATGAAAATAAACCAATATTTTTCGAACATTTATTCAGAAAATAACAGAAAGTATCAGTGAACATTACCAGTCACAAAAAAGAGGTGTATTTTCGCGTTTTTTCCCGGTGATACAAGCGATTTTCTATTCTCCCGGACGGCATCCGACGTCCGACGTCCGACGTCCGGATTTCACACTGTGCCTCCAATATCCCATTAAGGGACTTCAGTCTAGAGCTAAAGTATCGTCACTACTTTGGAAATTACATACAGCATTTTATGTTTGTGTTTGCAGTCTCACTCCCTATCTCTCTCTCACACACACACACACACACACACACACACACACACACACACACACAAGCATAACCTCATAAAAGGATATACAAGTATGCGTTTGGAATATGCAAATTCTCACAATTTTTTTCAATATTACCAAGTTGGTTTAATATCCTATAAAAGTGGTTTCTAATTCTATTTCCAACAGACCCACAATAAGCCAGGGAGTTTTTGTTACAATCCAATTGCATTACATTTAACAAAGCTCTGAATAAATATCTTATATTCCATCAAACAGTTGGAGCAGAGGCCAGGTTAGAGTGAGGAACAAGACCTACAACTTCATTAAAAAGATTTACAGAAAAGCAGTACGTTAACACCTGGAGCTATTCCATCTACAGCACAAAGAGGATACATGTGTGTGTATGTGCATGTGTGTCTTAACGTGTTTATAGTGTTTGAGTATCGCCATGAATAGCTAAGCTGTATTAGTCAGGGACCCGATGCTAGGTTGGTTTGCTGTGAGCGATCAGACGAAAATCTCCCCCATCACCAATCAGCACTGGCCAGCTTGGGGGTGAAAACTGGCCAAACCTGAGACCCGAATTGACATGTCTGAGGCCTTTATCCTGCAGTGGACCAGAAACGGCTGCATTTGTTGGTGCTGCTGTATATAAACAGAATTTCGTTATTTCATTAGAAATGCAGAAGCTGCCAAAGGCATTTCAGCAGAGAACAAGAAAATTGGCAAAGAGAGATGACCAGAAGTCATTCCCCAAAAATAATATTCATAGAAATATCCTATGCTGTAAACATTCAAGAGTTTCACTTTTAAACTCTTATAACATCCTGTAAAAATGTGGATATAAAGTTTCATGTGCAATGCAAATTGAATTTGGAATGAACCTGGAATTAATAATTTGGGCCATATAGCCCGCCGCTAGGCCCGGCAAGGCCAATTAGTGTTAAGGTGGTAAACAGGATGTAAAATTTAAAGAGATTTGCTGGCCATCAAAACAAGAAGAAATGCTGCGAAAATGGAGGTAAAGTAAAAGGCTGAGAAGTTGATACAACCTAAAGACCGTAGGGACATTGCATGAAGTGCAATGAAGGCACTAATTTCTACGGGACAAACTGCATTTAAGTTTAAATTAAGATGTAGCGCTGAATAGCAAACGACAATAAAGTGAGCAAAACCAGAATATTAGATATAAAAAAGTTAACCTATTTCTAGAAGTCTACCATCAACACCATAAACATATATTCCAATATCAGCCAAATTCTATTTAGTGTTACCATAACTTGACCGATTTAGTGTTTATACTCATCCATGTTGATTTGACCTTAATAATATAGGATTTTCTATTAAAAAAAAAAAATAAACACGTACAAAATTGAATTTTCTTTCTCAATCTGTATATAATATTTCTCGAATTTCTTCAACAACAAACTGAAAGAGGGGCGATAGGGAACAGCAGTCAAGGGTTTTCTCCATCCGAAGCCATATTGTCTATTAAACACATACCTAAAATTTTGCGTGAGTGTTTTAACAGCTGCAAAGACTTGTTGATACTATATATTGTACATGGCAAGCAAGTAGTTCGTGGCAATAATTAAACCAGTTAACGAGATGAATGACGACGTTTATTATTTTTTGAGTTATAGCGATAACGATCTCTTCACAATAGCATAATTAACTATTAAATTCAAGCCGCAAATAACATTCAACGATTATCTTCCACAAAATGTGTGTGAACTGAAGTCGGCCCAGGTAATGCCTGTGGGCTTCGGTATCTTCAAAATGCCACATGCTTTGCAAGTTCTCAGCAAATTGAATATCCTTACCAGATCAAAGAGCTTCCCAGGAAGCAAGATCTGGGAATGAGAAGGAAGCAAGGCGAAAAAGGAAAACTTTTTACGAGTAGACGTATGAAGTCTAAAAAAAAATGCCCAAGGACAAACTCTACAATTTCAAAGAATAATGTAATAGGTTAATGACTTGTTAACCAAAATATACGAATGAGAAAAAAAAATAAAAGAACCAGATTAAGGCAAGATAGACAATATGAGTCAGCAAAAAATGGTATGATGGGGAGAAGACCGACATTAAAGCGAGTCCTATACACGAAAATACGGTATTTATTGAAGGTATCGGTAGTTTACTAATTCGTTAAAACTAACAGTAATATAAAATGGCTAATTAATACCGGCACTAAAGACGACACTTTAAGCCCCAAAGCTCGGATAAAGGTACTGTGCAAGCGAGCCGTTAGGAAGTGACAGAGGCGAGTCGAAACTGCCGACTGCTACAAACTTTCTTTGGACGGAACATAAGTATATGTACAACCCATTCCAGCCAAGAACGGCACAAAAAATTTAAACACAATGATGCAAGAAAATACAGACATACTCAGGTTATCAGTGAGTGGGGAGAGCGAAAAAAAAAAACCTACCGTTACAGTGCACGAGCTTGTGTTACATGGACGATGATATATGTAAATGTTTGGTGTAATATCCGCAGATTACCGTACTATCTAGTTGACAAATATATAGATACACTTTGTATTTACTTATAATTTACAAACTGTTCAAAGGTTAACTCTTTTATATTCATACATACATACATACATACATACATACATACATACATATATATATATATATATATATATATATATATTATAGTATATATAAATATATGCATATATATACATATATATACATACTATATATCTATATATCTATATATCTATATATATATGTATATATATATATATATATATATATATATATATATATATATATATATATAGCCTATATATATATATGCATATATATATATATATATATATATATATATATATATATATATATAATAGATGAATCTTATGTTAGAATTCTTGAAGATGTACAGCAATCCCAAAACTACATAGTGAGAAAAGTTCGTTTGAGAAAGGAGTTAGACAGGGAGACGCGATCTCTCCTGAATTATTCACAGCATGCCCAGTAGCATTTTTAAACATCTAAATTGGGAAATGTAGGAAACAGTATCAATGGGTAATACCCTAACAACTTATGATTTGCAGATGACACAGTTGTGTTTAGTGAATCATGGGAGGAATTTCAAAAGTTGATAGAACATTTGAATAGATCAAGCAGAAATGTAGGACTGAAAATGACTATGATTAAAACTAGGTTAATGTTCAAAGAAAATGCAGAGACAACAAATAAGAATTGTGGACGAATCTTAGAGATTTTAAATGAATATACATACTTAGGACAGACAATAAGTGTTTCCCAGGACACGAGACAGAAATTAAAATAAGGATAAGTATAGGATGGAGAGCTTTTGGAGAAAAAAATGAGGTTAAGAAAAATAAAATGCCCATTTCTCAAAAAATAAAAGTATTTTATGAGATGGTCTTACCAGTCTTAACCCATGCATCAGAAACTTGGAGTTTTGGTAAGGCCTTAGAACATAAGCTATTTAAAACTCGGAGAGTTATGGAGAGAATAATAATGGGAATAACACTAAAGGACAGAAAAATGGCAACATGCATACGAGACCAAACTAAAGTTCAGGATATTCTAACAACATGTAAGAAAAAGTGGACGTGGGAAGGCCATGAGAATGAAAGATAATAGATGAACATTAAGAATAACAATATTTCCCTAGAGACTGCAAACGAAGCAGGGGAAGGAACAGAAGACGAAGGATTGACCAACAAAGAAAGTTTGCGGGTGCAGAATGGCATAGAGAGATCATGAACAGATGCAATGGAAGGGCATGGTTGATGTCTTCGTTCTGTAGTGGACTAGTAACGGCTGCCACTGAGGATATATATATATATATATATATATATATATATATATATATATATATATATATATATATATATATATATACATATGATAAATTTTTGCACACTTAAACGTGTTTTTCATATTTCGAATAAGCCATATATATTAATACATGGTCACTGGCATACAGGTATCCTGGGCCAGGGTTTAAATCCCGGCCGGTCTGATACTATAGTCTTTGAGTGATTTTGCCTGGGGCTCTGATCCCGAGGTCGTTAAGAGAATCCAGACTTTAATGTATTAATATATATGGCTTATTTGAAATATATATATATATATATATATATATATATATGTGTGTGTGTGTGTGTGTGTGTACCTTTGTCTATTTTTTCCTCTTCTTCAGGCTGACACTATTTTTTAAAAGCTTGTAAACGTGTAATGTTAGTTTTATCACAAGAACCTCATGAAGGAAATACAGATCAAACATAATGTAGTACATTTGTAAATATGATGAATTTCCTAAAACCCTTATATTAATTCACCCTTATATAAAGTACTGAACTTATAAATCTGCAAAATATATATATATATATATATATATATATATATATATATATATATATATATATATATATATATATATATATTCACTATTAATTCCATGCACCATAGATGTTTACAGTTCAAGTGCATAATTAATTAAAACCATAAGATAATTCATCCTTATATAAAGAAGTACTGTACTTGTAAATCAGCAAAATATAATTTTTTTCACTAATTCCATGCACCATAAATGTTTACAGTTCAAAAGCATAATTAATAGGCAAAGACAAAACTATTTTTTACAAGTTCATTAAAGATCACCTACTGCTCTAATTCTTTGTTGCTGTTAAACAATGGATATTAAATATTTTTTTCAGACACTATTATAGTTAAATACTTCGATGAATAGTAGATTAGAAAAATAATCTTCAATAAAACATTTAGATTTCTATTCGTTCGATTACGGCGTCCTTAGTTTTTAGATAATTCTATTTTCATTACAAGACTGAAACAACGCTTTCCTAGAATGTATAACAATTACTTTCTTCCATATGTCAAATAATAACGACCACTATTCTTTACTTTCAGGTAATCCTGATTAAGATGCATCAATTTTACTTCTCTCTTGACACATACTGATGCTAAAAATTATTACAAATAAAAGTTGGATATGCAAAATAAGATTTCTGAAGAATTCGAAATATTCAACTTTTAAAAACAAATTCATGTATACTATATATAAATCTTGATGATCTAATCAAGTTGAATCATAAGGATGTGTTGGATAACTTAAATTTTAAAGGCGATTCATTTGATACGCAATGACTTGAAATAACATACATAAAAAATCATGCAAGTCAACAACGCAACAAATACTGTAAAAACCAAACTTTAGAGACCATAGCCTTCTGCGCAAAATTTCATTTATAAATGCAATACTGAGAGGCACCTATATTGAGTATTTAATGAAGCATTAAAACTTTCATGCAAAAATATCAGAACACTTCAGTACAAGAATGATGGAAAATAGTGCATGCAATCATTAAGCAAGGATTTCTCCGATATTGGTTCATCTTTGAAAAAAACCTAAATTCCATTTTTCCTCGGTTACCTTTACTTGCAAGCAAAGGAACTCAGAGGCTTATCATTTATCAAAATTAACTATTTGCAAGCTATCATGGATTAATTAAGCAGTATTTTCAGTGTTCCTCAATCTGAAGGAAATGTAAAAAGCATTCTAAAGGCGATACTCAGTATGCCTACTGTGCCTACAGAAGGGTTCAGTGATCAAAGAATCCCCTCAAATTTAATAGTCAACAGAATGACAGAGTGAAAGAACATTGAGAAATAGATAAAATTTTGATTACAATCATAAAACTAAAAAAGATGATGATGTATACTGATATAACGATGTTTTAAAATAAAAAGACCACATGTTTGGCAAAAAAAAATAAAATCCTACAATGTGTGAGAAAGACAAGTGCAGGGGAGGAAACACACCTTTTAAGTATGGCTACCCTGTAATCCAATATGCTCTCTCAAGCATCGCAAGGAGAATACGACAATGTAGAGTCATTTGAGTTATAGTTGTGTTTACAAAGGACAACTATATCAAAATTTACTTTACCAAGCGAAAATATGGTCTGCATTTAGGTTCTCAGCTCTTCTAAAAAAATTACTAATAACTACATTCATAATAAAGGCAGAATTCAACAATTTGCCCAAAAATATAATACCTTACGGAACGAGAAATTTTGTAATGAATAACTAATAAATATTTAGTAAAGATTGACTAATTAGCCTCAGTAAAAATCTTACTAAGAAATTTGGTACCACAGCTCAAAATATCCAATTAAGCATATAATTGATAAAATCATTTTTCTAGTTACATTTATTTTACATTATGCTCCTGCTCCCTGTAAGCACGCTACACACTGAAGAAAAGATCCCTCTATAATTTGGACTATATCAAATTACAAATAACACCATAAACAAAATTCAACCAAACAAAATTCGATTAATACTGAAATACATGATGCATAACAAAGATTACATGATGAATTAGCACAATGAACTTGAACTAGGCCTTGACCTTTACCATAATGGAATAACAGTATCAACGTAAATCAAATTTTCAAAAAATAATTATCAAAGCTATCATTACACTCAACTAATCAGAATTTCAGTGCCACAAAAAGTAAAGCATGTGAAACTGCATTATACTACTCTAACTCAGTCAAATTTCCAATGGCGGGAATTGTTTGTAGAATATGGTAGAAGAGCAGTGATTAACCGACTTATTCATCAAGAATACAGGAAGGAAAGAGGGGTGGCCATGATTCTTGCTTCCCCTTCCACACTAAATCTATAGCAACTTTTAACAAGCCTATCTCATGAATATTCCGCCATCATTCTTCAACAATATAAGGGTTTTGTAATTCATGAGGACGTTGGAAAATTATAGAACTGGTAACTAAAATGCCTTAGTGTGAAGAACGTGATAATTTTAAAAAATCAGGAAAATTTCAACTATGAACATAGAACTAGAAACAATACTTGATGGGTTCATGAATGTATAAAGTGAAAGCCAAGAGTTATATACGAAAATTACACCTAAAGAGTTGTAAGTTTTCAAGAAATTATCATGACTATTCATAATTCAGGATTAGAAGAATATAATTAAAGATATGAGAGAGAGAGAGAGAGAGAGAGAGAGAGAGAGAGAGAGAGAGAGAGAGAGAGAGAGAGCGTTACAAGGAGTTTCAAGGATTTTGGATGTCTAAAAGAATTTTAATCCATCAGATGAGAGACTATTTGCTCTTTGATAGAGCAATTTAGCGCAAGTATTTACCATTTAACATGTAAAGAAATTGCCGTATTGAGTGGTGGTGTATCTTTTCCTTTCCAGCTTGTATCCGTTACCCTTGGACTGATATGTGCTAAGGGTGAACAGAATAAAGAGAGAGAGAGAGAGAGAGAGAGAGAGAGAGAGAGAGAGAGAGAGAGAGAGAGAGAGAGAAATAAAAAGTGGGATGCATACGCAGATTAGAATAGAAATGATTGTGTATTGCTCATTAATATATAAAATTGGTAAGAGAAGGAGTACTATATATGATGAATGCAAAATGGTAATTCAGGCGAAAGAAAATTCTTGACTAAAATATAAAATACTTTTCCCGGATGCTCAAGAGTATACACAGCAGCAAAGATAAGAATGTACATCAATTTAGTAAATTAACAAACGCGCTCGAGAAGTCTCATTTGACACAAGACTTCTTGATCGTCCACTACACAAGGAATGCCCCCTCCCCCCCCCCCACCCCAACAAAAAATAATGTAGCAAGCCAATTAAATGCGTTCGAATATACAAAAGAAGAGAAACGAAATTTTGCTGAAGAATTTCCTTAACTAATTTTCTAATAATGTTCCAAAGCAACACAAAAGGAGTCGGGTCACGCAATGTGTGGGATGAAAGTTACCTTTGATGTCTCATTCGTCTTTTTTTTATTTCTCAAGAACTAAAATGAGGAAAAATGACTGAAGTGCACAAACCGAAATAAAATATGAACAAGGACACTCTCATGGGGTCGAGTTCCTGAATAGATTCCAGCACGGAGGATCAAGAGAGCCTTGTGACCACGCCATAAGAATGCAAGGGGAATGAAAGCGTCGGACGAAATGAAACGTGTGGTGGACGACCCCAAAGGGAGGCCTACAGCCAGTTCATCTCGTTTCCGTCAAACTTTATCTTCTTTGGAATTTAACTTATTGGATTTTATCTATATATTCATTCGAATAGAAATATAGGTCTCCGAGAGTACGAATCTCCCCTATATAATAAAGAGCAAGAGTCTGGCTTTATCTCCCCCTTATAATAAAGAGCAAGTGTCTGGATATATATATATATATATATATATATATATATATATATATATATATATATAGTATATACATATATACATACATACATACATACATACATACATACATATATATATATATATATATATATATATATATATATATATATCTTTCCGGTCACGCTCACATGGAGAGGGGTACCCGAGAAGAAAAGGGGTGGAAAGGGTTGAATCTTTATGTGCGGGTGCGTGAGTGTAAGCTCTATCTATCTAAATATTTAGCCGTCACTTAAGACAGGGCGGCTTTACCATACGTATAACTACTCTGTGTCTCCCTATCCCTCACATAGGAGAGAGTAGTCATACCCTGGTGTGAGGGGGTACCTCGAGATGTACAACTCTGATATCACAACTTCAGTGTTTTTATTAGCAAAGGGGGAGGGGTAGGAAGGTTGAATCTGTGTGTGCGTGTGCATATCTATCTAAATATTTAGCTGTCATTTTTGACGGATACCGTACACAAGTAAAAGAATAAACGGTTAATCGGTATATTTTATATCAAAGTAAGACAGTGTCCCACAAAGTAAAACATGTGGACAATATGAAAAGGTCCAGAAGGTTACGTGCGGTCTTGATAAAGGAACTTCCATTACGCAATCACTATTTAGGTGAATTGATTCTATGGATGACAAGACTCATTTACAGACACGTACACCTGAAATCTACAACATTGACTGTAACAACAAATAAATTCTGATCAACTAAGATGGTCTACAATGACAAGCACTAATTGATTCCAAAAAAAGAAAAGAAGTTATTATCGTTTCTGCAAAATATTTTTCTCCTGTATTCAAGCACATGACAATCATTTCGAAGAAAGTGCATTTTTACTTCCACTATTCAAATGATTTACATGACCATTGTGTGAAAATCTGATATGTACACAAATATCCCAGCTATAGCTCTTGTTCTAAACAATATTATTTCATAATCTTACACACTTCAAAACAGAGGAAATCTCTTCATACACATCTATATACGATGGTCGATTTTGTATCTAAGTGAGATCATTTCAAACAAGAAGGAATAGTTGCAATGACACCTGAAGCATGATAAACAGATAAACAGTCGATATCCCTTAATGCTGTACTGTACATGAAGGAGTGACAACATTACCTAGTTGGCAAAAACACACATAATTTGCCTTCATGAACATCTATACTTGACTGGAATCTATTCAGCTTGGTAAGATTAGTTATGATGAAAAGTAAATTATAAAAGACATTCAGACAGATTCACGGAAAGTAAACTAGCCTCCCTTCAAGAACATCTAGGCATGGTAAGGCTGAAATTACTTTAACCATGCAAGACTTAAGATGACCAGATAAGTGCAAAAGACACCAATAGACCGTTAGACATACAGTTTATCTCTCTCCATGCATTTTATACACGAATCTACTTTTGTACCATGTTTGACCGAAATACCTTTAACTGAATGGAGTTCCAAAAATAATGTAAGATTCAAAAAGAAACTTGCGATATACAGATAGAAAAACAGTTGAATGATCTTCCTTCATGCTCATTGGTTAGGCCGATCTGGCTTTGAGCCAAGTTTGATCGAAATACCTTTAACTGTGCAGGGAGATCTGCAATAAATAGGACTTGGAAAGGAAAATATAAATGGACAGACAAGCAACCATTCTTCCTCCCCATCTATTAAGGAAATGTTTACCTTTGTATCGTATTTGACAAAAATACTTACAAATGTAGAGGAGTTTTGATGACAAGATATTATTTCTAACGGTAAAAGTGATAGCCATAAGGACGGTAAAACTGATCATGATTGTCTTCCATTGCATCATGTATGACTGAAATCTCCATAAACGTGTAGTAGGTAATGCAATGACAAGGTATGTGTGCCATATACACGATTGGACTACAAAAAGACGATTTCCTCTCCAATACATCATTATATGACACTACTTCCCTTTTCTCAAGTGTAAAACCTTGGGAGGAATTACAACGAGAATCTATATGTAAAAACACATTGAAGGACACAACAGCAGAATACCAAACAGATAAATACTCGATACCCACCCATGGATAGCTATGAATGCATAATGTTTTACCTTTAGAGCATGTGTGACTGAAATTCCTCCAACCGTTTAGGATGAGCTGTGTTAACGAAGTACTTTAAGTGTGACAGACATCCTGATAAAAAAACAAAAACATTCAACCAGAGTACCAGGTGTAATTTAAATTACTATATGTTAAAACTGCATAGGAAGCGTGATAACTAGGTAAATTTGAAAGTCTGGCTGATAGACAAAGACAGACAAACAGATATCTCCACTAAATCATATTAATAATTCATGGTTTAATTTATACTATGTAAAGAGTAAAAGACATACCGGTGAACGAACTGGTCGTGAATAGACAAATTATCTCTTTGTGGACATCTAAACATCTAAATCCCTTCAACAGTATAAGGGTTACAATAAAAATATAAAAGCAACAGATGCCCATACATGAGGGTTGCCAGACTGATGGAAAGCCTCCCTTCATGCACAGTTATGCATATTAATCAACCTTTGCACTAAATTGCTCCATCCGGATGGGACTTAGGATAATAGTAGGTAGTAGGTTAGCCAGGACACCATACACCCGTTGAAATAATACCGCTAGAGTTACAGGGTCCGTTGACTGGCAAAACAATACTACATTGCATCCTTCTCTCTCGATGAGGCTCATTTTCCTTTTACCGACACACAGAATTACCTGATCTATTCTTTACATATTCTCCCTTGTCCTCGTACACTTGACAACATTGAGATTACCAAATAATTCTTCTTCGCTAAAGGAGTTAACTACAGCACTGTAATTGTTCGGTGCAATGGATGCTTTCCTCTTAGTAAGGTATAAGAGACTCTTTAGATATGGTAGACATTTCTAGAAGGACTCCAAAATCAAACCATTATCTCTGGTCTTTGGCAGTGCCATAGCCTCTGTACCATGGCCTCCCACTGACTTGCGGTAGAGTTCTCTTGCTTGAGAGTACACTTGGGCATGCTATTATAATCGATTTCTCTTCCCTTTTTTTAAAGTTTTTATAATTTATAAATGAAAGATTAATTTTAGTGTTGTTACTGTTTTTAAAATATTTTATTCTAATTGTTCATTACTTCCCTCGTATTTTATTTCCATAATTCCTCCCCTCGCTGAGTTGTTTTCCCTATTGGAACCCCCGGGCTGTAACATCCTGCTTTTCTAACTAGGGCTGTAGCTTGGCAAGTAATAATAATAAAACTAATAATAATAAAGAGAATGTGACAAACACAGTAATGGTCGAGTAAACGGAAAGGACACTGAATTCAAACTGACCTTGCCGGTAGGGAATAATAATAATTATAATACTCAAGAGGTTACTACTTCAAGTAGCTGGCTGTGCAAGCTGCTATGAGATAATTATCATGAAATAGGAGAGTAATTCAAGACAAGCAGCCTGCAATTAATTTTTAAGAAGGATTGTGCTGTTAGACTCTGCAGAAAAGAATGGTCAGGAAACAATTACTCACTTTGAATGAATAGATAAATATATATAACTTTTTTATTATAAACATAAAACGCATATGACCAAGGAAAAAAAAAGAATTATAGTTATGTTAAAAACTGGGTTCCAGAAAAAATATCCACTTCTGAATATGGACTGAAATCAAATAATATTTCCCAAAGCACTTTTTCAGGTCGCAATAGCGTGGAGAAGGATACATTGTAACATATATCTTATTTTGAATTTCTACCGACAATTTGTTTCTATAACTGGAGTTGTATGGGATGCTCGGTTGGGGGAAAGTTTTTACGGCCTAATTATTATTCCATTATTATTATTTGCTAAGCTACAACACTAGTTGGAAAAGCAGGATGCTATTAGACCAAGGGCTCCAACAAGGAAAGGAAATAAGGAAATCAATAAACTATATGAAAAGTATTAGAAAATTGAGATAAAAATACTTTAAGAACAGTAACAGCATAAAAACAGACCTTTCATATAGAGTACAGTATAAGCAATAAAAAGAAAACTGTCAGCCTGCTCAACATAAAAACATTTATTGCAAGTTTGAGCTTTTGGAGTTTTATCGATTCAACTGCCTGATTAGGAAGAACATTCCACAACTTGGTCACAGCTGAAATAAAGCTTCTAGAATATTGTGTAGTATTGAGCCTAATGATGGAGGCATGACTATTAGAAATAACTGCATGCCCAGTATTACGAACAGGATGGAACTGTCCATTAAGATCTAAATGTAAAAGATGGTCTCAATTATGAAAAATCTTATGCAACATGCATAACGAATTAATTGAAAGACATTAATATCTAGATCAGGAATAAGAAATTTAATAGACCGTAAGTTCCTGTCCAACAAATTAAGATGAGAATCAGCAGCTGAAGACCACACGGGAGCACAATACTCTAAACAAGGCACAATGAAAGATTTTAAACACTTCTCCAGAACAGACTGATCATTTTTTGTGCAATTTGTTAACGAGAATCACACCTAAAATTTTAAAAGTCATTCAGAGGTAAAGAACCATTATCAATACTGAGATCCGGATGTTGAGGAGCCACTGTCCTTGACCTACTTACAATCACACTTTGAGTTTTGTTAGGTTTCAACTTCATGCCCCATAATTCGCACCATGCACAAATTCTAGCTAGATCCCCATTAAAGGATTCAACAACACATATCTACATTCAAGAGATGAAATTGATGCTGAGAATCTCATCACTTGCATATGCAACGGGCTTATTTTCTAGTCCAAATCACGTCATGTGTATATAGTATGAAAAGCAATGGACCAAGAACACTACCCTGAGGATCACCAGATATCGCTGTACCAACCATGTGTCACACGATCGTACATAATTCATTTTGTATATATTATGCTTGTATCTTCGCTCTTCCCTCGCACTAAAAAGAACCAGAATAAACATGTCTGCAATTTTCCTCTGTAACATTGTCTGTTTTTCGAACATGAAATTTCCTTTTGCCTTGAGGTTTTGTATATAAAGGAGAGTGTTCTATAATAAATTACTCAGTTGCTTTCATCCCGCTCTTGAGTCACAACCTTCTCTCGGCCCGTCACATTAGTGACCCCGGAGTGACTTTCATCGGTTGCCAGCGGAGAGGCGTTTGCTAGGTTTCAGCGCGCAGAAGTCCAGTTTCGCATCAAGGGCGTGACTAGCTCAACCACCAAAGCAGAGTATGTTCTCGCAGCGATACCCAAGGACACCTTCCCGGAAATATCCGACTGGCTTTATGAACAAGGAGACACCCCAATAGCGTACGACGCCCTCAAAACATAACTTCTGCAGTAGTACTCGCCGTCGCCAGCCGCCCGTATAGCAAAGCTTTTTCAGCTCTCGCAACAACCGTTGGGGGACCAAAGGGCTTCGCTCGCCCTCAGGAAAATGACCAGTATCGCTCGCCTTCAACCTGCCGCAGACGGCTCTCCTCGTGAGGTGAACCTACTTCGTGCCCTTTGGATACGCCGTTTACCCGGACCTATACGCCCTGCCATACCCGATGTCGATAGTTTACCCAAAAAGGACTTGATGACCAAAGCCAACGCCCTTATGGACAGCCACTTCAAGACCTCCATCAACGCCTCCACCCCTGACGAAGAGGATGCCTATTCATGTCAGCTTCGGTTGACGTTGAATAGATCTCGGCCCATCACGCATTCCTATACTCACTATGGTGCCCATCAACAACAGCTCTTAGTGACCTATTACTTAAATTCATTAATGATGCTCAGAAATGAGCTACCCACTCCCAACTGTTTAAGTTTGAAAACATGAGCCTCATAATTAATATGCTCAAAGGCAGCACTGAAATCAAGGCCAATCATACGAACTTCCTGACCACAATCAAGTGATCTATGTATAGCATTGGAGATTGTGAGAAAGGCCTCACTTACACCAAGGCCTTTACAAAGCCAAATTGCAAACTAGAGCACAGATGATTGCCTCCCGCAAACGTATTTAGACGTTTTGCCAAAGATGTTCAAAAAATTTAGATATGGGAGTTATGGAAAATGTGCGGTAATTAGTTGGATTAGAGCTACCACAGACACATTTACATAATGGAGTAACATTGCTGATTCTCCAACAAGTGCTAAAAGCTCCTCTTCTTGCTAACTTCCGCAAAATAACATAATTTTGGAGCTAAGAAATCAGCAGTCTTTATAGAAAACAAAGGAAAAATACCATTTAGGTCTACACCTTCATAAGCATCAGCGTCCATCAAGAGAGCTTTATTTCACGAGATCGAAATGCTCAACTAGTTGAGCTTCAGGAAAACAGGAATGAGGAAGATCAAGTTTCTTATTAGTCTATTTACCGTCACACATCAGCCTAAAGGGTTGCCTTTTCCTTTGGACGGCGAGCGACAGTGGCATCTGATTTAAGTAATAAAGAAAATGTTGAGTCTACAAAAAGAGTACGGATTTAAGGGAAGCCTCCTGCTTCTCTAAATAAGCACGTGTGCAATCATCATTGATCCAGGGTTTGTCTTTCACTCGGTACCAAAACACACGAGAAGGGATACACCTATCAATTATGTTGACAAGATTCTCATTCAAAGGAACAATAGGATTAACGCTATCATACAATTGTGACCAATTCAAGCCCAAAAGATCACTCAAAATACTATTCCAGTCTGCTTGAGATTTTATATAAATCTTACATGAATATGATACATCAAGAACAGGCTGCCCAGTCTTCACTATTAATGAAATCTAGGCATGATCAGATGCCCCAATAAGAGAACCAACCTTACTTTTAATAATAACAGGGAAGTCGGTGTATACAAGGTCCAAGCAGTTACCAGACCTGTGAGTAGCTTCACTTAGGATTTGCTCACAGCCTGATTCCAAGGCAAAGTCCAAAATATGACACTTTCTATTTGATACGCATTTCACTGGCTTTTACAACTCTCAATTTCTACCTTTAAGTGAAGTGAGTTTTTAATATCTTCCCAAGCCACGAACAAAGGAAATTTGTCCTATACGAAGGTCTCCATAAAAAATCATTGCAGTATTTTCTACACCACTCGAGTCATTAGCCTTCAAATTTGGTTTCATAAATAAAATTTATATTTAATACATAGGGGGAGTAATAATATCTATGATAACTCTGACATTTTTTTATTGATATAGGAACACAGAATTCTTATTCTATTATTGCAATAAATGTTAGACACTCGAATATGAATATGATTTACCCGAGAGGGATATTATTAAATCTTGAACAAACCAATGTCAGGGAAGAAAGTGTAATTAAGATATCAAATCAGACAAGGGACTTCTGTAATAGAAGAGACCGTAATATAAAAAAAAATTATCAAGACCGGGACAGTCAATTATCCGATTAAATAGAAAAAGTCACCGAACTTACGTCAAAACCACAAGGCATCAGTAAGTCGGTGCACCATTTCTATATAATAATCTTTGCATCTGTGTCACTCTAAGCCAAACAATTAAATCCTCATACATACATATACATTATATATACATATATATACATACATACTGTACATATATATATATATATATATATATATATATATATATATATATATATATATATATATATATACATATATATAAATATATACAGAATATGAAGAGCATGAAAATCTGAATTCTTGGAAGGGATGATGGTGAATGAAAAAGTATTGCTTGGCTAGAAGGGCTTTAGGATTAACGAAGTGTAAGAATGAACGCAACCCTCAACTAGCAGTTTTCCCAAAAATGTTTTAATACATTTCATATGAGCATAATAAAGCCCAATTAACAATGCAAAGTCAATTAAATCTCTCTCTCTCTCTCTCTCTCTCTCTCTCTCTCTCTCTCTCTCTCTCTCTCTCTCTCTCTCTCTCAAAAGTTGATAAGTGAGAATACATTGCTGGCACATTCACTTTATTTCCAAAAAAAAAAAGTCTTACGAAGATTTTTGACTAATTCGTATATAAAATGAACTATAATGAGGTGATTAGCATTCAGCAATTTTCCAAGGATTCAGATTTGCTATTTCAGCCTTTTGATTCACAAAAGAAATAATTGCATACCTACATTCATCGACTGATTACTTAATCTGTTCCAGTAACCTGGCGTAGACAAAAATTACAGTCTTAGGCAACAAAAGATACCAGATGCTACATAACATTTTGTTAGTAATCATAATTTTTTTTAGCTATTCGTGAATTTCGAAATAATTTTAGTAATATATAAAGGCCTACATTTATTTTAGTATGATATAATTTTCTACTTGATTTATACTCAAGATGTTTTTCCTGTTAAAGCAATACAAACGAAATAGTACTTCTAATATATCAAGTATGACCAGATTCTCGTCTTTGCTTATACAAAACCATAAAAATTTATTTCAACACCTTTCACCTTTCTACGTCTAAAATTCCTTTTCACAATGGGGAGTTGGTTAGAATATCCCTTCGGGCATTTCAAGTTTTATTTCTGTATGTACTCCTGTTGCCTCAACTGTTTGCATACCTGCTATTCCTTTCTTCGCCTATTCCAAGTTATTTCCTCCCTTTCTCTTCTAAGCTATATATTTTCTACAAAATACTTATATGAAGAAAACACTTTTCAATGAGATTGCTGTCCTTGTTCCCTTCTCCTCCTGGCTATAGACCATCATACTTAGCTAATTACTAAACACCCAATTCACTACTTATGCCAACGGAGGAACAATGAATTATCATGAAAATGTTTTAGAAGCCTTCACACAACCAGTCTCCCTCATCCTAATTGAGTTCTTGCTGGAGAAGTGGGGAAAAAGCTTTCATAATATATATCCATGTAAACAATGTATTCAATACGTGTCTATAAAGTATATATACATATAAATATATACAAACTAACACACTATATATATCTATATATATTATATATATATATATATATAT
>NC_090764.1:29559463-29569463 GCF_036898095.1 Palaemon carinicauda
TTGTTAAAAAAAAAAATGGTAAGTTGGCCACGTTTAAGTTAAAGTCAACAGAAATGTCGAGCAATTAGTAAAAATAAAACATAAGAATTGTAAACAGATCTAATAGAGGTTGGCTATTAAAAGATCGCCAAAGAGAATTGAACAAAGTTCGGTATTTCAGGCCTGGGAAAATTCTGTATGACAATCAGCCTTGAATAAAATATATATTTTGGAACTCTTTAAAGAATTGGAACAGCAATAAATTTTACGTTTCACTACTAATGTTGTCATTACTACACAAAATTGAGCGATCACTCATTGAACAACATCATACAATGAATGCAACAAATTAATGAGAGAGAGAGAGAGAGAGAGAGAGAGAGAGAGAGAGAGAGAGAGAGAGAGAGAGAGAGAGAGAGATTAATTGATTGAATTAAAGTTTTCTAGCATCCTGACATCTAAAGTCATTGACCCCGATATCATTTATTATATATAAAAAATAAAAGAATATTCAATTAAAACCATAAAAGTTAAGATGTCATTATAAAAGTTATAGTTTTCAGGAGACCTGCAACTGAAATAAATCTAAAAATGCCGCTCGCATAGTAGGACACATCCTGTCCAAGAATGGGCAAGGATGAACCTGCCATCCTCATCATGAGCCTCAAACAGATATCTATTTCTTAAGTTGTTATAAATGGGGCATTCGGTCAGCAAATGCCTCACTGTTAAAGGTACCAAACAGTCGTCGCAATACGGCTGTTGTTGGCCCTTTAGCAGAAACTATAGTCTATTTTTTATAGCGGTGCATATTTGCACTTGACTCACAGGGGTGCCCTTTTAGCTCGGAAAGGTTCCTGATACCTGATTGGTCGGAAGTATTTTTGTCCGAACACCTTCATTGTTCTCGAATGATTACCAAGTAATGTGAATCGAAACTTATTTATCAACCTATATTTCTCCACCATATATATGTTTTGTCAATAAACAATGTGAAAGAATAAATATATTATAAAGAATCGTCTTGGTAAGTCTAGATTTAATAACACAATCCGCCGAAGTCAACGACAGCAGCTGGTTTTCGGATGCACGCTTTGTAATTTTGTAATTTTTCACATATTTTAACGCAAATTGGGATAGATTACACTCAGCATAAGTTAAACATTTTATTATAAACTTTCTTTGAATACCAGAACTTACCAAAAACATGGAATTATTAAAACCCGATATTTGTGAAAACTTATGGGGAGGTGAAAGAACAGCCTCTAGCGGCCTGGCGGAAAAACGATCCCTTCTGAGTTGTAGACGCAATTTGTTTTTTTCTTTCGTAATATAGTTCGGCCTATTCCTTTCAGTTTAAATAGTCTTACATTGATTCTTTTCGTATTATTTTGCTTAGTATTTTCCCACATTCCTGTTCCTCACCGAATATCTATCTATTTTCCCCGATATACCTTCTTTCATATAGGCCTATGTGATATCCGCACTACGATTCCTTATGTTTTGCACCTTACGTCAGTAAGTATGTAAATAATAATAACAACATAAATTTTATGCTGTGTAGCAAGTATAACCTATTCTGTAAACCTGATATTAAGCATAGTATTTTTTTATTCCCGCCTCTACACTATTTTAATGAGACTAGCACGCGCTTCCCTTCAAGCCATCACTTTCGACAGAGGATAAGAAATAAGGAATCGTAGTGCGGATATCCCATATATGAAAGAAGGGATATCGGGGAAAATAGATAGATATTCGGTGAGGAACGGGAATGTGGGAAAATACTAAGCAAAACAATACGAAGAGAAACAATGTAAGACTATCTAAACTGAAAGGAATAGGCCGAACTATATTACGAAAGAAAAAACAAACTGCGTCTACAACTCAGAAGGGATCGTTTTTTTCCGCCAGTGCCGCTAGAGGCTGTTCTTTTACCTCCCCATAAGTTTTCACAAATATTGGGTTTTATTAATTCCATGTGTTTGGTAAGTTCTGGTATTCAAAGAAAGTTTATAATAACATGTTTAACTTATGCTGAGTGTAATCTATCCCAATTTGTGTTAAAATATGTGAAAAATTACAAAATTACAAAGCGTGCATCCGAAAACCAGCTGCTGTCGTTGACTTCGGCGGATTGTGTTATTAAATTTAGACTTACCAAGACGATTCTTTATAATATATTTATTCTTTCACATTGTTTATTGACTAAACATATATCTGATATAGAAATATAGGTTAATAAATAAGTTTCGATTCATATTACTTGGTAATCATTCGAGAACAATGAAGGTGTTCGGACAAAAATACTTCCGACCAATCAGGTATCAGGAACCTTTCCGAGCTAAAAGGGCACCCCTGTGAGTCAAGTGGCAAATATGCACCGCTATAAAAAAATAGAGTATAGTGTGTCCACGTAGTGTGACCAATGCGGAGACGATAAAGAGACGTCTCCCACTTTCGTGGCATCATATTATACCTCCAAGGATATATGACATTTGTTACTTCTTTCATTTCATTGCCATCTAGACTATCCCAGTGTTGTTGCCACTTATTATAAACAATTTCTTGATGTTAGGTAAGAAAGAATTAAAGGGAATGGGATACCTTCTTGGAAGCAACTCGGATGCAGCATTCTTAGCCAATAAATCTACCTTCTCATTCCCAGACACACAATGAATGGAGGATTCTTGTTTTTGGTGGTGCGAAATCGTGCACCTATAAAAACGTAAATATTTCAAATTCTCTAAGAAAAGAAATAACTGTGATTAGGGAGAGTTTACTCGGGCCATGTCAACCTCAAATTGACATTAAACAGTAATTCTATTATTATTTTCCACTGAAATTTTCATTATTTACTTATTTTGTGAGAAAAATGTAGAGCATTTCATGATATTTCTTAAAGGTTTTAAAAGACGCTCAGGAATGGCAGAGGCAAGGTACAGTGACTTTACTCTATCAAGCAGGACAGTGCCTTGAAAGACTTACCATATATATATGATCAGCACTCAAACCCTCTCTCCACACAAGGTAGGACCAGGAGGGCCAGGCAATGGCTGCTGATGACTCAGCAGATAGATCTATAGGCTCCCCCAAACCCCCCAACCCCATCCCCATCCTTAGCTTACGAGGATGGTGAGGTTGCAGTGGGCTAAGAAACTAACGAGTTCGAGCGAGACTCAAATCCCAGTCTGGAGATCAACAGTCAGGAACATTACCACCTAGGCACCACAAACCCTATAGAATGCTTGTTCCCATCGCATTTAAGACTCACTCCTACAATATTACGAGTATCAAATGAAGCATATCAGTATCATTATCCAAGAGACAATAACGCTATTGGAGATATATATATTATATATATATATATATATATATATAAAATATACAGTATATATATATTAAATATATATACATACGTGTATATATACATATATATATATAATATATATATATATATAATATATATATATATATATTCATATATATATATATATATATATATATATATATATATATTATATATATATATTTATATATATATTATATATTTATATATATATATATTTATATATAATATAATTATATATATATATATATATATATATATATATATATATACTGTACATATTGCCATAATTATCCTTGTAGGAACTGGTTATATATACGAATCACCCTTGTAGAAATTTGTTAAGTATACGAATTATCCTTCTAGGATTTGGTTAAATATACGAACTATCATTGTAGAAATTAGTTAAATAAACAAATTATCCTAGAAGGAATTGTTTGAATATACGAAAAAGCAGTGAGTAATATACTTACGAATATTCTATGTGTATTGTAGGACGACTATCAGCATTGTGAACTGTTTAAACCTTGCATCAAAGGCGTGCGTAAGAGAGATCTGTAAGGAAAGTGACAAAAGAAAATAAGAAAATGTCAACAAGCATATGCCTAGATAAACAAATATAAACATATCCAAAGATCCACAAGAAAGTCATTCAAATTTCTTAATTTCGCTTTTTGTGATCAATGTACTTAAACTTATGAAAGAAACTGTCCAAGTAATACTTCCTGATTAAAAAATTATTACACATCGATAAGAAAAGGATTAAACAGTTGATTTAAAAATTGCAATTGAAAGGCTATTGTGCAGTACGTCTTGCCGCATAACCATTAAAAATTTCATTTCAGATTTGATTAGTTGCTTAATCAATGTTTAAACTGTCGCCAAATAACTTTTTCGCTTGTAATGTACATTAAGTCATAAGATCTTTCGTCCTCTTTTCCCTCCAGTCCTGGTTTCTTGGTAACTGATACGATATTCCAATAAAATAATAAATTGGGGTATCAATTGGCTAATCAACTATAAATTTGCAATGCTACATTTGTAATAGGTTAAAACCACTAGCTATTCCGTATTTTAAGAGGAAAATCATAACTTAATCACTGTTATGCTATATTCCATCCATGCTCATAATTACTAATCTTTTTCACCTTTAATCTCTCAATACTGTATTCAAAAAGATTTATTATGTCTACAAACACATAGGATATCCTACAGCATAAGTCCCTCAGTCAAATATCCACAAAAAATTAGCATCAAAGAAACAATTAACTATTTACAGTACACATCTTGACAAATTCTAAAGTTTTTTATACAACCTCCATAAAAATTATTAAGATATGATTAAAGCCACAAAGGCCTCTATTATTTCCCATGTCATTAGGTAGTACTACATAGATTATTTTCCTTATATACAAATTCAAAACTATTTTCGTTTTAATAACCATTATCATTTAACCATTTCATACAAAGAAAAACATTACTTCAGTTCAGGGCATAACACCACGTCTTATAGAAGAGCTTTCATAAATTAAACACATAAATACACAAATAGAATTTTCTTACCTATTTAAATAATTTGGCTAATCCAAAACAGTGTCTCCTGCAGCTTCGATCGTAGTATTTCAAATGATGATTGATTGTAAAAACACATCACCTATTAGGAACATAAAAAAGAAAACTGTTAACAGATTGTTTACAGGTTATTTCTTTTAAAGCAGTAGTTCCCAAAGTGAAAGGGGGGTGGGCGGTGGATTGATATGCAGGGTCGGTGAAGCGAAAGCTGTGGTTAGGGGGACAGGTGGTATAAAGGGCATTTAACCAATAAATAGCTTAGTTTTTCGTTTAACAAAATCTTAATGATAAATCATGTCAAACATAAGGCAAAAAACTCGTATGCAGTTTACATATAATGAAATTGACATTAGAATTATAAACAAATATATTCTCTGTTACGGAGTATAGTGTATCAAGGAGACGGGGCGCAAGGACTCCATCTGGATGCGAAAGGAGGACCAGACTGAAAAAGTTTGGGAACCACTGAGGTCTATAGCAAATGCTTATTTTTTTTTTTTTTCAAATATAATATCTCAAAAAAATATAAATACATAATTATACTTAACTCCATTCTTTCCATGGTGACCAGCTCTTCGCTTTCCAGCAAGTCTTATACGTTGTCCATCGATCCCGCCTTAATCTGGTTAACTTAAATGACGTGATTTAATTTCGCGCTGAATTTCAATTTTGGTCAGTCAAATTAAAGTGTTAAAACGGAATAAGCTAATCTGAATGGAAGCAACAAACAAAAATATCAACATGGATTTACCGAACGCCATGGAAAATTAATTTATATATTTTTTAATCTTTATTTAACAAAAAAATAATAAAATCTAAATACAATTAACAATTAATCCTAATCTACGGCTTTACGAATTCGCTCGCTTTAGTTAAACGTAAATTCCACCGGAGAAAATCTTGAGCTGAAACTATAAAGTTTTATTAATCATTTAAACAAACAGAATCCATACCTTTGGGGACCCTTATCGTTGATAATGGTGATTTGCGGCTATCCAGAACGATACACAAAACTATATAAAAGAAACTATATATATATATGGAGAATGAAAATGTGAAAGTGAGTTATAGGAATCAATATTAAAACCATCTTAATTAACAGCTACAACTAAATCATACGTTAATTATTTTAACCGTGTTTGATTTTTTTATTCGTCGATCTCTTAAGCAGAACTCTGGCAAGGATTTTAAGCATTAAAAAGAATACGTCATAAATATTTGCATGAAAAAAAAAAATTATGTAAGCAAGCAAGCAATTAAGTCGAAAATATAAATATATGAATATTTACTTTTTTTTTTTTTAAATTACTTTCAATATCCCGTAAGTCAAATGAGAATGTAATAAAACTTTTGATTTTACTTTATGTCAAGAGAAAATTTCCAAGCCTTTTCTTTATCCTAAAATTAAGATTGTACTTATCTTGGTAAATAAACAATTAAGAGTTACATTATTATTTTTAGTATCAACCAATAGAGAATCAAAACTATTACATTTACACTAATAACGTTCTGGATAACCTGGTTTATACTGCGAACTGATGGAGTAAAAATACTTTACAAGAAATACAATGATAAATATAAAATGACATAAAAGATTTAAAGTACATCAAAACAATATAGATACAAAATATCAGAATGAAAAACAACAATAAAATGTAATAATGTAAAAACAAGAACATTAATAAAATTGCATTTAACAATAAAAGAAAACATGTACACTAATAACAAAGTATCAATATATCAAAATATGTAATAAAAATCGAATAAAATACAATCAAATATCTAGAACGCATAAAATGCAACAATCCGATAAATACGAATAATCAGCGATACCCACGGATAGTAATTGACATAAAATACCTGTCAATATTATCATAAACAAACAACATACCTATAAACCAGTAATATCAACCATAATAAAAGTTTACACAACACTTATACATGTACTGCTTAGACTGGCGTCGCAACTGCCGAAGGTCATACACGCCAATCTCAAGCATTATTCTACAACTTTGCGTTACAACTGCTAAGGTCATTAACGCTATTGCCAGGTGATATTCCCCATGATATTGTGATGTACATGTATAGTCGAATAAGGGCTTTAATAACTTGATGAATTTTGGTAAGCTATCTTGAGGTGTACATTTATAGGCAAGTAAGATCAGTTATAACTTGATGAATTAGGTAAAGTATTTTGAGGTATTCATGTATGTGCAAATGGAGTTAATCATGATTTGATGAATCTTGATCATATTGAAATTTTGTCAACATAATCAACAATTGAAATTAGCATAAAATAGAAACTCCAACAGTACCACAGCATAAAACCACTTACCTTTGGAAGATAAAAACCTGAAAAGACAAAAAATATATATTTATAAATACCCAAGAAAAATTTTAATAATCTTCTATAATACAGGCTGCCTCTTTACGGAAGGGACACTGTCATCACCATGTAAATATTAAAGTTCATTCATGCTCACCTATTCTATAGGACTGGCGACTCTATGGGACACCCCTGTCCATATCCGTATTCAAACCATAAACAAAATCATATTTTCATTCCGTTAAAATACAAAAGTTCAGTAATGGCATCAATATGAAACTTGTGAGCTCCGATTTATTATAAAGAGGCTGCGTCCACACAAGCCTGGTGGCTGAAAGTTAAATTCAAAATACAATTGTTCCAACCCGATCTTGCAAGTGCCATTAAGCTCACTGTCAAACCAGTTTCGTTAAAATCGATGTTTATTCAATTCAGTCCCAGGTCACTCTTTCCTGCAGTCATTCTCACCAACAGTATGACGCAGTTGTGATTTAATAATACGGAGGAACATATATTTTCTCTCTCTCTCTCTCTCTCTCTCTCTCTCTCTCTCTCTCTCTCTCTCTCTCTCTCTCTCTCTCTCTCTCTCTCTCTCTCTAAGAGCATTTGTAATTTATCCTAAGCCCATAACATTCAGTTTCGCATTAATCTTTCAACATTCCATACCTATGACATCGTAACGAATCCGTGGATATGGTCAGATATTGTACGACATGACAAACATTTGAGCTATTCCAAAATTGACTTTTATTCAAGATATGCATTTCATATATAGAGTGGCAAACGGTGCGAGATGACATAAAATTGTTACATTCGACGGGGTCTCCATCAAAGTCATTGTATTTCTAACCTTCCTGGAAATACGTGACTTTTTGCCTATGGTAACCAAACAAGTGTATGGAAAATAAGATGATAAATAGAAAATGACAAATAATCGAAAATAAAACTAAAATAATCATTACAGTAATAAACCAAACTTCAATAACATCAATGCTGAAATAAATAATAATAATAAAAAGTATTCTACGACCTGAATCGGTGAAATCGTAACTGTAAGCCAATACATGAACATCACTTATAACCAGAAAACTAAATACATCGAGAAGTCACTGAAATTGAGGTATAACTTACATTCTTCCAAAGGAGGAACGTCCACGTATTTTCCTCTTTATCTTTCGATGAAAATCTGAAAAATAAGAAACAAATTAATGAATAGCAGTTTAACCATTCACGAATGACTAATAACAGCATATAAAAACTTAATGGGATCAGCCTGTGAAAACTTGAATACACAAAAAAATATCACAACATAAAAATCGATAAAACTAATAACATGTTTCAATGGCTAACCCAATCAGAGTACTATCTAATCATTTCCTTTTGCTTTTAATTCTTCTATTTTTCTTAATATCACCTAAATGCATTCCTGTTACTATTATTAGTATTATTACAAGCCAAGCTACAACCCAAGTTGGAAAAGCAGGATGCTGTAAGCCCAAGAGCTCCAACAAGGAAAAATAGCCCACTGAGGAAAGAAAACAAACATAGTACAAGAGATGTAATGCACAACCAAAATGAAAAGATTCTAGAATAGTAACATGAAAATATATCTTCCATATATAAACAATAAAAACTTGAAAAAAAGGCAAGAGAAATAAGGAAACTGAATAGTCTGCTAGAGTGTACCCTCAAGCAAGAGAATTTAACCCCAAGACAGTGGAAGACCATGGTGCAGAGACTATGGCACTACCTAATAATGGAGAACATTGGTTTGATTTTGGAGTGTCCTAAAAAAAAAAAAAAAAAAAAAAAAAATAAATAAATAAATAAATAAATAAAGTCGTGTACCCTTACCAAACGGAGAGTAACCACGGAACAATTACAGTGAAATAGTTAACCCTTCGAGCGAAGCCGAATTGTTTAGTAATCTGTGTTGTCATATGTATGATGACAGAGGAGAATATTGCAATGTGTAGCCAAAGGAAAAAATGAGCCGTAACTAGAGAGAGGGGGTCCAATGTAGTACTATCTGGACGTGTCAAAGGACCTGATTACAGAAAATGAGATATAGTTTCTAATTTTTCTCAAAAAAATCGTACTGACAATACAACCTTTAACGTACACAGACATAAGCACACACACAAATGTACACACACATATAATATATATATATATATATATATATATACATATATATATATATACAGTATATAATTATATAATTATATATATAATATATATACAATATATATACATATGTATATATAAACATTTATTTACTGTACATGTTTTTATGTGTGTTTATATATATAAATATATATGTATATATATTTATATATATACATTATATCCATTATATATATACACATATATACTGTATATATATATATATATATATATATATATATATATATATATATATATATATATATGACCATAAATTCATCATTAATATACCAAAAGAATGACACAATCCATAACGGAAATATGATTACTTTCCAAACTTGAGAGAGAGAGAGAGAGAGAGAGAGAGAGAGAGAGAGAGAGAGAGAGAGAGAGAGAGAGAGAGAGAGAGAGAGAGAGAGAGAGAGAGAGAGAGCAAATAAAAATTCGAATATTTAACTAAGCACAAAATTTTCTTGTTTTTAATGTATTTATTATCTACTGATTTTCAACCCGGCACTTCATTTTTGAAAATTACCATGGTAACAAACTTAACGTTTTCATCGTGGTTAAGATTATCAATGAACAACACTAATCATTTAAATATGCATAAA
>NC_090764.1:29571963-29581963 GCF_036898095.1 Palaemon carinicauda
AATTACGATTCTTACACTAAAAATTAACAGAGAGAGAAAAAAGGAGTGTACAAACCAAATGGTAATTCAACAGCAAACGAAAATGACTCGAGATTACAATATGCCATTAGATATTTCCAGAAAAGAACATTACAAAAACCATTTTAAACTATATGAATCAATACAAAATAAAAGTCTATAAAAATCATGAACTGCTTCAATAGGGAACACTTAATTCCTCTCACTAATTAAGTTGCTCTTTTTATTGATTTATTTTTAATTATCGTCCATTCTCATTCACTGCCTCACTCTCACATCTGTTCACCTTAGCTATATTTACGCATGAGCTAAAATGGCAAACTTCGATAGTGGATATAATTGAAAATGGACGAAATAATAAATGAAACCTTCAAAATTATGTAGGTAATTGCACAGGGAATGAAAAATATATAGAGAAAGCCAACTGTTATGTCTATAACCAGTAAGTACACTCAAGTCATCGTAATCCAGAAACGTTACGATTACACCAAGTCAAACAATTATTCGAGTCAATATTTACCTCAGACCTCTACGAACAACTGAAGCTCTGATAAGATAGACGAGAGAAGAAGTGACACACATAATAGGCGAGGTGAATAAAGGTAACAGGGTGTATGTAAAACAAGTTTGCAAACTTAAGATTGTCTGACTTTAGCGCTGCAGGAAAAAAAAATTATAATTTGCATCTTTACTTGCATAATTATCATACAAAAGCCTATCATATGTGGAGGGTTTTGGCTATGTTCAATTAACTTTCATTACCAATATTTCAATCAAAAATCAATTTAACTGATCTCCAATAAACTAAAAGAACCAAATTTAAAAGAGGAGCATTCCATCACTATGCTCTGCAGCTCAACTGGGCTCGCCATAATGTGTTGTTCTTAATTATTATGAAAATAGCCAAGATAAAGATATATATAAACAGTATATAAGCCTATATATACAGTAATATATATATATATATATATATATATATATATATATATATATATATATATATATTTACACAAATGCGTTTGAGTGTAAGGTAATAACTATTTTCCCGTAACAGGTAGTGACAACAAAGAACAGAAAAAGAATCCCCATCAAATTCATTTTAAAAGCTGGATCTGTGCAGAACACTTATTGTATATATTACCCATATCATACACCTACAAAATAGGCTCATCTGCACTGTGGTGAGTAGAGGCCAATGATTTCTAATACTTGTTTTACTCAATCAGCCCTTTCTGTCTCCTCCACATTTCACAAAACACTGTTCAATGTTTCCACGTTGCAAAACTCTTAAAAATGTTTTCACTGGTCTTTGCATTATCTACTCACTGTCTGCAAACATTAACGTTACCATACCATACTACAATCTCCGACATTTGTATCTGTATCTAAAGTCCTTTCTAAATTATCTCTCTCCATCCATAAAGAAATCGAACAGCCACATAGACAAAATGTATCGGCCACGTTTTCAGACTAGTCTCATGCCTGAAAAGCATAACGTAACCTTCACAAACTTCATAATTAATATCGGTCTTAACCATTTATTCTCTATGACAGATAGTCAACAACTTCCTCATTGCCTACCAATTCTATTGTACCAACCGTGTGTCACACGATCGTACATAGTTCATTTTGTGTATATATTATGCTTGTATCTTCGCTCTTCCCTTGCACTAAAAAGAACCAGAATAAACATGTCTGCTTTTCTCCTCTGTAACAGTGTCGATTTTTTAACATGAAAATTCTTGTTGCTTTGAGATTTTGTATATAAAGGAGTGTTCTACAATAAACTCCCTCAGTTGCTTTCATCCTGTCTTTGAGTCACCACCTTTCTCCTGCCCCGTCACATTGGTCACAGTGACCCCAGAGTGACTCGCTCCTCCCGCCTCCCCCCCCCCCGCCCCCGTCTCTCACCGTTACTATGACGCCGTCAACGCATACCTTCTGCAGCAGTACTCGCCGTCGCCAGCCGCCCATATAGCAACGCTTTTTCAGCTCTCTCAACAACCGTTGGGGGACCAAAGGGCTTCGCTCACCCCCGGGGAAAATGACCAGTATTACTCACCTGCAACCTGCCGCAGACGGCTCTCCTCGTGAGGTGAACCTACTTCGTGCCTTTTGGGTGAGCCGTTTACCCAAACCTGTACGCTCTGCCATACCCGATGTCGATAGTTTACCCATAAAGGACTTGATGACCAAAGCCAACACCCATATGGACAGTCACTTCATGACCTTCAAAACCTCCATCAACGCCTCCACTCGTAACGAAGAGGACACCTACTCAACTTCAACCGAAGCTGACGTGAATGCCCTAGGACACACACGCCTATGAATGCCGTAGGACACGCCTATGAATGCCGTAGGACACGTCTATGAATGCCGTAGGACACACACGCCTATGAATGCCGTAGGACACACTCGCCTATGAATGTCGTAGGCCTATGAATGCCGTAGGACACACACGCCTATGAATGCCGTAGGACCGTAGGACACATGCCTACCCCGTGACGAGCCGGAGCGGCAACAAAGCCACCCATCATCCACGACTCGCTCGCGCCCCAACCAACGACTTCTACAGTCACTCACTGCCGCTAATCGGCCGGAGTTTTTGCTACTACCGCTCCAGATTCAGGGCGCCCTATTTAACATGTTCAGTATGTCATTTTTAAGGGGGGAGCCATGTACCAACCGTGTGTCACACGATCGTACATAGTTCATTTTGTGTATATATTATGCTTGTATCTTCGCTCTTCCCTCGCACTAAAAAGAACCAGAATAAACATGTCTGCTTTTCTCCTCTGTAACAGTGTCGATTTTTTAACATGAAAATTCTTGTTGCTTTGAGATTTTGTATATAAAGGAGTGTTCTACAATAAACTCCCTCAGTTACTTTCATCCTGTCTTTGAGTCACAACCTTTCTCCTACCCCATCACACTATCATAAGCTTTTAACGAGCTCAAGTATGCCAATACTATCATTTTCCTCTTAATTTTCTTACTTGCCACACACCTATTTCGTTATAAAGCCTTGAACTAATATTACTAGCCTAAAATGAATGGTTACAAAATAGACGTTGATGATATGTAAAAGTATTCGGGAGTAAATATAGTCGATTAATGGTAGCAACAGAAAGGAAGTCCCATAGTAGGTGAAGCATTAAAGCTGGCAGGGGTATAATGCGAAAGATTGTGAAAAGACTTGAATTGTCTGTGAAAGCCTGGGTTGGTACGTAAAATAACTAACGGGGTTAACTTCTCTTATGGAAATCAAATGTGGATGGTTAATGCGAATAAAGTAATGAAAAAAAAATTATGAACGGTTTTCGTAGTGTATGCAATATACCTAGAATTCATAAGGCGAGACTCATGGAGATACGGAATTGGATATTTACAAATGGTGTGTTCTTGTTGAAAGAATGGAGTGCGATTGGTTAATGGTTTTCTTAAAAAGGCAGAAGAGTCCAAAACAGGAAAAAAAAAAGTTGGATAGACGACGTGTAAAAGAGGGCCTTAATATCTAAAAGCACTAAAATGCAATATACGTAGAACAGTGTGCATTTGTTTGATGTGGATTGGCAAGAAAACTTAAATATAATAGAAAAAAACTTACAGTAAGTACTTATACACCCTCATTAATCTATTCTTAAAAATGGAAAATGGAAACACCGCAACTCAGGGCATAATTCGACCAACACTGACTGAATTTTAGGAGATAATCTGAGAATCAACACACCATGATATATTTCATCGCATTTATCTTTAAAAGTTTGTGTGATATATTTTGTTTGAACTTTATGTCTAAATGAAGCACTATATTTATTACATTTTGATAGTTATTCCAGATAAAAAAAATATGACCAATCGTTTTGTAATTAAATATTCATTCAAAAAGAAACTGGAAAGGATATAGAAAATAATCATAGAGAAAGAAATTAGAGAAGAAATTATAAAAAAGAAACATGGTTCGAATTAGAAACAACGCGAATATGACAGCAGGAAAAAAACAAAACCATAAAACCTATCACCATAAAAATCCTGTCAAATGTGTACGTGATAAACTACCAAAATCTAAATAATCGATGGAGTAAAACTCACAACAATCTTTAGGACAACAGCGAACATTCGTTACCAGATGTACGATTTCTAAATGCAAACAAATGTCATAGTAAAATTTCATTATATAATATTTAAATATATTCTATACGTTATCAAATGAATTTAAAAAGAAAATACCATAACAATTTATATCATGTTTGTTGTGCGATTCATTACTTAATTAGCACCGCGGCCCCGCTACGATTACTCAATTGTGGGTAAAATACATTTCAAATGACGACAGGAGGAGAAAGGTGCAATTCAACTTTTTTTGCAAAGAGCCATTGTGATAGTTTATAACAATAAACTAACAGGTATAGCGGATTCCAATGAAATGATAATAAACAAGTTTGCTATGTCAAGGGACCGACCCACCCATCCTCTATAGTACCATTACAATCAAACCCGCCATACTTTTTACTAATATCACTACTACCATATCCAAAGTAGTTCAAATTAGTGTATCCTACCGTTGTGTAAAATTGGCAATCCCTACACCTTAATCTATCACGACCAATGATTTGGAGCCAATAAGCAACATCAAATAACCTTCAATTAGATTAGCCACTCTTGCTCAGTAAGCAGGTAAATATACATTTTTGCACGGATCATATATTATCATAAAATATTCATTAAACCGATTCTAACAAAAATTCTGTATCAATTATTTCTCTTAAAAACAACCATATGATTCAATGTAAAGCATCGAAAATCATTTATTCCTTCGCGAGGGTGAATAAAAAATAGCAAATAGATTAACAGCAGCAAAGTAGTATTACAAGTGTAAGGAGTTACAAGAAAGTGTTATAAAGATGAACAATTAAAAATTTTATGGCATCAAGCATCATAACGGCTATACAGATTGATCTGGCCACGGTGACTAAGCCAGTCTTGACCATCCAGCTTATTTTCCGTAGTTTTCCCATCTCATTTCTTCAGGTATTAAAGAAGAAAGGGAAATAAGCGCAATTTCTTATAAAGGGAAAATGAATGCCATTCAGATGAAAGTGCAATGTCAATCAGGTAAAGCTGCGAAAATTACCGTCGACACAACATGTGTTGTCCGTTTGGAAAGGTAGGCCTTAGGAATGAGTTTCTGTCCACTTTAAATGTGCGCTGCTGTGACTACTTGATATCTATTTTTGTATAAGTCGTAACCTTGAGGAAAGGGGGTTTGGTTCTAAGATCCTTATGCTAGGTTATTTCATTTACGTTTGGCGAAAAAATGGCCTATTCCAAAACAGAATAACCAGCAACCAAAATATCTTCTTATACTTTTTATATGTGGTTAACAATTTCTAAAAAAGGTAAGTCTGTATGATACCGGTTATTATTTATACTGACATATACGTTAATGGAGTCATGTTAGGCCTAAAAGTATTTCATAATTATTGTCAATCATTAAGTCTCAAAGTTTGACTTTTACTATTAACATGCACAAATGCAGTGGCGTTATATGTAATTAATGCACGGAAGTCGGGAGAAAATAAACTAGTTTTATTGGAAAAAACGCAATAATTTCATGAAGTTAAAAACCATGAAGTTTCTTGAATAAATGCGTTTTCGGTTTTATGCAAAAGATGGCATTTGCAGCCAATTTAATAGGTTTAATGCAAAATAGAAAAAAAAAAGAGGATCGCCGTATTGTTTTCACATTTGAAACATACCACAGTCCCGTTACAAAACAGGGTCAAGAAAAGGTTTAATAATAAAAATAACGTGGTGAGAAGAGACCAAAAAAAAAAAAAAATCATGAGAAACAACAGGCAGAATTCAACGGGACGCAGAATGACCATTAGATTACTACAGTGCACCACAAAGTACACACTACAGACAGTAGCCCGTTTTCGGTACCTGGATTTGTGAATCTGTCATATGACCTGGCATTAGGGTATGGGAGACCATTCATCAATCATCACCCAGCTGCAATGGGGGAGAACCTCGTGGTTGTAATATGAAGTACAAGTTAGGAGGTTGGACAGCCAGATGGAAGATTGAACGGAGATTTAATAGAGGCTAGAGTGAAAACGCTTAAAGTAAAGCTAACAGTATAGTGAAATGCTCGAGATGCACAGACGGCACTACACCTGTATACTCGGGCGCACTAATCTCTCTTATTTCTCTTCCTGTTGTTTTGTTAAAGTTTATATAGTTTATATAGGAAATATTTATTATAATGTTACTGTTCTTAAAATATTTTATTCTTTCCTTGTTTCCTTTCCTCACTGGGCTATTTTCCCTGTTGAAGCCCCTAGGCACTATTTTATAGTATCTTACTTTTCCAACTAGGGTTGCAGCTTAGCAAGTAATAATAATAATAATAATAATAATAATAATAATAATAATAATAATTGGAGGTTCAATGTCGCACAGTAATTATAAAAATAGCCTAAATTAAAGGTTAAAAAATCGTGGAGATGAGACTTATTTCCTGTTACGATCTTGAAGATTTCACAATAATGTATTGGGGGCCTAGTTATCACAATGTGCATAATATTCTCTCAACTTCCTTGGGCTTATCAATTATGATGTTTAAGTACTGGCAGTTGTGTAATACGAAAACGCTCAGGAAACGTAGACTTTATACGATAAATTGGCCGTATAAAATTCAAATAACGTCACACTGTAATAATATTACAAAAGTTATTATTCTAAAATAATCCTCACTTCTATTCGAATCATAAAATAAGTATCACAGAATATATGCGAATTAGAGGGAAACGTAAGCCTGCCTCAAGATAATGTTTGGGAGTGGAACAATACGGTAAGGAGACGAGACCGGAGAAGCCCTTCCGCGCCCAGATGCAAGTGCGTGAAAAACCACAGTTGCAATATGAAGCTTCGTTCGTTCGTTCGTTTTAGATTTGCTCGCATCAAGGCGGACCATGGGGTAGTAGCCCTTAAGTGGCAGCGAGAAGCTGATCATATTCTTGTTAGTGTTACTGTGATTGATCGGCACAGGATGATGATGATGATGATGATGATGATGATGTAGTGAGTCAGAAGTTGGAATCTGGGGAAGTGCAAAGCAACTTACTGTCTTCCCAAATCCGTCCCTTCGTCGGTCCAGGTACATTGCTTTTTTTCTTATAAGACCGGGGTAGAATGTAGTTTGTTGGGACAGGCGATATATTTAGAGTGCTGCCGATCGCTTTTGTGTGTGTGTGTGTAGGAGAGAGACCTACGAAGGGGGGTCAGGGCGCTTGCCCCTGGCTAGAGGTTGTGACCTGGGAATTACTAGGTTAGGTTAGGTGGGTTTGTAGTGTTTGTATGATAGCGACAGTGTTTGGGGGGTCCGTAAGGTCCTTAGGAAGGTAAGGACATGGCTTCTGGGGGTTGCTGGTTAATTCCTTTTGATACCTTGCGTGTCCGAACAAACTACAAAGGCTCCTAAGACCGTCCTAACAGGACGACGTCGAATTGGGGAGTCGAAATTGGTGGGAGGAGACTCAAGCGAGATAGATGAAATGAGGCATGAACGGAGGTAAAGCTGGAGGCTTAAAATTGAACGCTGCTCGGGTAGGCCGAGGGGACCCATGGCTCTCGGTCGCTACGGGGTTACACGCAAGACCCAAGAGAGTGCCAACGTTGTACTGTGTGAGGGGCCAGGTGGCATACCCCGTCTGTGGGATTTGCTGTAATAATACTTCGATATGATACATTTGAATATAAGTAAAATTTATGTTCAACTCCTTAACCACATTTCGCGACTTGAAAAAGGCCGTATAGATAAACCTTTACGTTTCGTTTGACTGGCTTTTACCACCATTGTTCCGCTCATTTCCTCATACTACCAAACCTTGTAACTTTTAATTCGCCGAGCAAATGCTGGATTTCACCTGCGGCACCTGTGGACTGAATGACCTACCAAGCCCCAGTACCACGTAGGCCTACAAATTAAAATAAAACAACCAATGTACCTTAGAATGACAGGGTAAAATAACTAGGCCTAAGGTCAAACGATTGCATCAAGCCAACCCATGTAGCACATACAGATAGCAAGTGCAATATATAGGCCTAAGACCAACTGCATTCATAGCATTAACCACCTAAGATCAGCTGCTCCAATAAATTTACATACACTGTTTGAACAAAATATCTACGTACAAATAATTGGAAAACCATGATTTAAAAAACAGGACGTTTACCTTAAATCTAAACCCGCTACGGTGGAGCCCCAATTACGAGCTGGCGCACAGTTATAAAGTCAACTCGTAAGTGTCAAAGTGAGTCGTTTCAAACATTCGAACGGTTACACAACTAGAAGGAGAAGGGTGGGGGGGGGGGGGGGGCAAGGGAGTAGAGTGGGAGGCGCTAGGGGATGGGGAGGGGAGGGAGAGAAGATGTCTTCCTATACATCTTCCACTGTCTTGGTTTTACTCGAAAACCTAAACAATTTAATTTAATGAAGGATTTTTTTCTTTTGGTTTCGCTCATACCGTGAATGAAAATAAGATAAGTAATAAGAGATAAAATGTTTGTATGATTCGTATGTATATCATGTATTCCTGGGAGTAATAATCTCTTTTTTTTTCAGGTAGTAATTTTGTAGTACCTGTTTCATTAGCATAGATTTATTCATCAATAAAGTACATAAGTTAAGCGTGTATCTTAAAGTTATGTTGATTATTGTTACGGAGGTTCTCCTTAAATGTGTTTTGTTGATGCGTGTGTATTTAAATATTAAGAGGTTTCCCCGAGCAGGGGATGGACTAAACAAAAACAATTCAACTGCCAATATCATAAATTCTTTCATTCCACAAGTTCGGGTGCTTTATACGCCTACAAATAAGGTTATTTCACAATTTGTCGAACCATTTAACAAGCTGTGCCTTGACAAGTAGCTAGGCTTACTTTAAAAAGGATTTGGTTAAAATAACATAGACCAAGACTTCGCAATCATGTATCCCTATAAACCAAATGCATACCAGATGCAGAAAAAGATACACAATAACTTTACAGAGGTTACGGAAATTGCAAAAACAACATGCTAGAACCAAAATTTCATGTAACATTTTCCGCTTAAAAGACCAAATTCATCCGAAGGCCACAGACAATATGGCAAGAAACGTGTTGCTGTTTTAAGAGACAACGACATAAATCTACGTAAATCCATTTAGATATTTTATTATAATACACCATACTTGTTATGATCTTAAATGACAGATGAGTCTTCATAAGCAACCATTACCATGTCAAGAAGAGCGGACTTTTATGTAATGAAAAATAACGATTATTCCAAAACCAATGGTTGACTTAAAAGGACTATTACATCTTTTTTTCTCAAGGGGGAGCTAACACCACGCCCATCATTTAATGTTTGTGTTATTGTATGATATTTTGTGATGTAAGTTCATTACAACAGGAAATAGCGAATGCTCAAACAATGTTGTTATAAATGTGATAGTTGCTGTTGAAAAGGTAAGGTTTAAGAGCCACTCATGAATGGCAGAGGCAAGGTAAAGTGACATTGCCCTATCGAGCAGGACAATGCCCTTGAGACTGACCATTTATACATATGATCAGCACCCAAGCCCCATCTCTATCCAAGCTAGGACCAAGGAGGGTCAGGCAATGGCTGCTGATGACTCAGCAGATAGACCTATAGCTGCTGATGACTCAGCAGATAGACCTATAGGCTCCCTCAACACCCCCCCCCCCCGCCACATTCTTAGCTTACAAGGATGATGAGGTTGTAGCGACCAAAGAAACTAACGAATTTGAACGGGACTCGAACCCAACTCTGACGTTCACCAGTCAGGGACGTTACCACATCGGCCACCGCAACCCGTGGCAATATTTCATTATATTCATTTTCACTAACATAAAATCTGATCCTATCCTTGTCGATGCATTTTTATCATACGTTATTTCAGTTAATATTTTATTT